>NC_037357.1:55382469-55699582 GCF_002263795.3 Bos taurus
TAATATTTTGCCAGTATTTGTTTGCCCATATAAAGGAACTGATTCACTAAGGTCCTGAGTTTGATGTTCTTGACATTGGTTTGTTGACATCCCTAATTTTGATAGAAAAACAAAGTTCTTCTGAGACATTGCATTAATATTTATTATGTATATAAATCGTGGTTCTTAAGTGACAGATAAAACATTAGCACTTTTTCCTCTTGCAGAAACTTTTAGGCATACATTTGGGACAATTACATTCTTTCTTTTTCAGGTTCCTGTTAGTTCTGATTCTATAGACCCATCTGATGATACTGAGGTACAGTCTTTGACATGTCAGAGAGAATGCAGCAGAACTGTGAACACTGAAGCTTTAATGACAGTATTTCACCCTCAGAATTTGGAGACCCTTGATTCCAAAATGGTAGGAAAACAAAATATTTAAATCTGTGGATTGAAACAATTGATTAAAAATAAAAATATTAGACTAGAAGGTATTGCAACTGAAAATTCTTCTTTTAGGGCTAGAAAAGATTTTCTAGCAGATACAAAATACGACTATTATCTAGAATTAAGATGAAAATTGAATCTTGGGTTTTATTTGCATAGATTTCTGACAGTCAATCCTAATTGGAGTGATTGGTGTCCTGATTTTCCGATTTTAACGTGAGTTTAGCTAAGAACTAAAATAGTAAATTAAAGCTGTTATGCTCACATGGGTTTAGAAGATTTTTGTGATGACAGTGTTCCAGTGGTTAGCCCATCTGTGAATACCGATTTTGAATTTCTATGTTCTTATTTTCCATAGGTATTGTTTTTTGGTGAAGAAAGTTGTCAAGTTATTTGAAACTTAATTTCAAATTAAGTTAATTTCTCATCATGTTTAATTGCTTTGATTTTTTTGTTGTTGTTACAGTTGAAAGAAAAGATGAAGGAACAGTCCTGGAACATTCTATTTTCAGAATGTGGACGTGGTGTTAGCATGTTTCGGACCAAAAAGACTCGAGATCTGGTTGTAAGAGGGATTCCAGAGACCTTAAGAGGAGAGCTCTGGATGCTTTTTTCAGGTATTAAACTTACTCACTTTATTCATTTAACAGACATTAACTATGCCCCAATAAAAATAATTACAAAGATGGCTAGAACAAAGTCTTACTCATCATCCCATCATGAGTTCAGACTAGTCAAAGAGAGTACAATAGTTACATGTACTTACCTTTATATACACACATCCATTGCCTGAGCAGATAAGTTTATGAGGCAATATATAGCTAACTGCAAGGGATGGAATGGGAACCTCTAGTGTTAAAGGAAAGTTAAGGGGAAATGACATTTCATGAAAATGTTACTCTTTGGTGTCCTGATGTTAGAGGTTTTAGTGTGAAGCTTTTCCTTTTTTTTTTTTTTTAAATTTATTTTTTGTTGAAGGATAATTGCTTTACAGAATTTTGCTGTTTTCTGTCAAACCTCAACATGAATCAGCCATAGGTATATATATATCCCCTTCCTTTTGAAACTCCCTCCCATCTCCCTCCCCATCCCACCCCTCTAGGTTGATACAGAGTCTCTGTTTGAGTTTCCTGAGCCTTACAGCAAATTCCCATTGGCTATCTATTTTACATATGGTAATGTAAGTTTCCATGTTACTCTTTCCATACATTTCACCCTCTCCTCCCCTTTCCCTATGTCCATTAGACCATTCTCTATATCTCTTTCTCCATTGTTGCCCTGTGAATAAATTCTTAAATACCGTTTTTCTAGATTCCATATATATATATATTTTAGAATACAGTATTTATCTTTCTCTTTCTGACTCACTTCACTCTGTATAATAGGTTCTAAGTTCATCCATCTCATTAGAACTGACTCAAATGTGTTCCTTTTAATGGCTGAGTAATATTCCATTGTGAATATGTACCACAGCTTCTTTATCCATTCATTTGTCGATGGACATCTAGGTTGCTTCCATGTTCTAGCTATTGTAAGTAGTGCTGCAGTGAACAATGGGATACATGTGTGTCTTTCAATTTTGGTTTCCTCATGGTATAGGCCTAGAAGTGGGATTGCTGGGTCGTATGGTGGTTTTATTCCTAGTTTTTTAAGGAATCTCCATACTGTCTTCCATAGTGGCTGTATCAACGTACATTCCCACCAACAGTACAAGAACATTCCCTTTTTCTCCACACCCTCTCCAGCATTTATTGCTTGTAGACTTTTTGATGATGGCCATTCTGACCAGTGTGAGGTGATATCTCATTGTAGTTTTGATTTGCATTTCTCTAATAATGAGCGATGTTGAGCATCTTTTCATGTATTAGCCATCTGTATGTTTTCTTTGGAGAAATTTCTGTTTAGGTCTTTTTCCCACTTTTTGATTGTGTTGTTTGTTTTTCTGGTATTGAGTTGTATGAGCTGCTTGTATATTTTGGAGATTAATCCTTTGTCAGTTGTTTCATTTGCTATTATTTTCTCCCATTCTGAGAGTTGTCTTTTTGCTATGCAAAAGCTTTTAAGTTTAAACAGGTCCCATTTGTTTACTTTTGTTTTTATTTCCATTACTCTAGGAGGTGTGTTATAGAGGATCTTGCTTAGATTTTTGTCATCGAGTGTTCTGCCTATGTTTTCCTCTAAGAGTATTATGGTTTCTGATCTTACATTTAGGTCTAGAATCCATTTTGAGTTTATCTTTGCGTATGGTATTAGGAGGTATTCTAATTTCATTCTTTAACATGTAGCTGTCCAGTTTTCCCAGCACCATTTATTGAAGAGGCTGTCTTTGCTCCATTGTATATTCTTGCCTCCTTTGTCAAAAATAAGGTACCCATAGGTGCATGGGTTGATTTCTGGGCTTTCTATCTTGTTCCATTGGTCTATGTTTCTGTTTTTGTGCCAGTACCATACTGTCTTGATGACTGTAGCTTTGTAGTATATTCTGAAGTCAGGAAGGTTGATTATTCCAACTCCATTCTTCTTTCTCAAGACTGCTTTGGCTATTTGGGGTCTTTTTTGTTTCCATATGAATTGTGAAATTTTTTGTTCTATTTCTGTGAAAAATGCCATTGATAATTTGATAGGAATCACATTGCATCTGTAGATTGCATTTGGTAGTATAGTCATTTTCACAATATAGATTCTTCCTACCCCGGAACATGGAATATCTGTTTATGTCATCTTTGATTTCTTTCATTAGTGTCTTATAATTTTCTATGTACAGTTCTTAGACAAGTTTATTCCTAGATATTTTATTATTTTTGTTGCAGTGGTGAATAGGATTGATTCCTTAATCTCTCTTTCTGATTTTTCATTGTTAGTATATAGAAATGCAAGTGATTTCTGTGTATTGATTCTGTATCCAGAAACTTTGCTAAATTCACTGATTAGCTCTAGTAATGTTCTGATACTATCTTTAGGGTTCTGATACTATCTTTAGTATCATGTCATCTGCAGTGAGAGCTTTACTTCTTTTCTGATCTGGATTCCTTTAATTTCTTTTTATTCTCTGATTGCTGTATAGTGTGAAGCTTTTCATTTTGTTTGTACTCAGATAACACTTGAGCATAGAGCTAAATTTAAAAGCAATCCAGTTCTTCATGTATATATGCAAGTTGTAGCTTTTTTATATTCCTTTTCTTTTGTGTGTCAATGTTAATTATCTATACAGGTGCTGTTAATGACATGGCTGCTAATCCTGGCTATTATGCTGAAGTGGTTGAGCAGTCCTTAGGGACCTGCAACTTGGCTACTGAAGAAATTGAACGTGATTTGCGTCGCTCCCTGCCTGAGCATCCAGCCTTTCAGAGTGACACCGGTATATCTGCTCTGAGGCGGGTACTTACTGCTTATGCATTCAGAAATCCCAAAATTGGATACTGCCAGGTATGCTGTCATTATGAACTCAACTATTTACATGTTCTAAATGATAAAATCACATCAAATCCAACTCTACTAATAAGAACAGAGATTGGCCTGCGATTGATAGTGGATATTATTAATCTAAGAATGGTAGTAGAAATATTTAGAATTGATATTCTATTATTTCATTTCTCTTTTATGTTTAACAAATATTTATTGAATTCCTGCTCTGTGAAAGATACTGTGCTGGGTACTCAGGACTACATAAAGCTGAATCAGATAAGAATCCTCCCCTTAAAAATATATGGACTGGCAGGTATTAAAACAGATTCATTGGCAAATGAAAAACAAATGAGACAGTTTATTAGAGAATATTAAGTCTCACCAGGATTCATAAAAGGAATAAGTTGAAGGAACAGAAAAGACTTCATGGAAAAAGTGGCACTTGTAGGTCTTGAAATCCGTGAATTTTGGATATATGGAGAAGGAATGAAAGACCATTCTAGATGAAGGAATCAGTGTAACCAGGCACAGATAGAGGTAAATATGGAATATATGTAGGACCATGTTCTGTTTTGGAGAAAGAAATGGCAAACCCCTCCAGTATCCTTGCCTGGAAAATCCCATGGACCAAGGAGCCTGGTGGGCTGCAGTCCATGGGGTCACAAAGAGTTGGGCACGACTGAGTGACTAACGGACAGATGTTCTATTTAGTAGAAGTGTATAGTTAATGAAATGAAGTAACTGGGCAATTGGGCGGTGGAGGAGGGATCAATAAGGTAGATTGGGATAAGTCAGGAGTTTGATTTTACTTTGTAGACAGTGGAGGAATCATTGAAAAAAATCCTTTAGGAGGACACTAAAGGGTATGCTTGACTGCTAACCAATAATTTCAAACAGATAATTGCTCAAACACAGAAGTTTACTTAAAGGATTAAACAGTTTCTTTAACAGAGCAAGTTTTCAGGTCAGTAGGTAGCTCTACTCCATGTGATTATTCAGAGGTATAGGATGACAACAGGCTCTGTCATCTTCAAAACATGCCTTCCACAGTCCTCTTTCATTGCCATTACTACTCACAGGAAGAAGGGAGACAGCATAGAGAAACAATTATGGGAAATTATTTTGACCAGGCCCACATATTATTGGAGGATCTTGGAGGTCTCAGGCAACACATATTTATAAAGAAGTCTGCAAAAATTCAGCATGATTACACGCACGTACATCCAGATACTATGGGAGAAAGGGAGACTGGATTATGGTGACTAGCTAGCACTCTTAGCCACACATTTATTTATAATGAAGGCTCATCCAGTACTCATCACAATGAATGGAAATGGACCAAGTTACATCTCTGTGAAATTTGAGAATTCCAAAAGTGAAAAAAATCTTTAAACTTTTTAAAGTGAAAATCTTTAAACTTCCCAGAGAAGGGAGAAATACATCACCAGAAAGGAAACAAAATTAGAATGTCACCAGACTCCTCAGCAGTAACTCTTAAGGTAGTAAACAGTGAAATGATGCCTTTAAATCTTGAGGAAAAAATCTTTAACTTGGTATTCTATATTTAATCAAACGGTCAATTAGATGTCAAATGCAAGCATTTAAAATATTTTTCTTCCATGTATCCTTTCTTAAGAAGCTACTGGAATGTATGATTTTATAAAATAAGTTGTGTGCCTGCTTGTGTACTCAGTTGTGTCTGACTCTTTGCAACCCCATGGATTGTAGCCCATCAGGCTCCTCTGTCCATGGAATTCTCCAGGCAAGAATACTGGAGTGGGTTGCCATGCCCTCTCCTCCAGGGGATCTTCCTGACCCAGGGATTGAACACGTGTCTCCAGTGTCTCCTGAATTGGCAGGTGGATTCTTTACCACTGAGTCCACCTGAAGAAGCCTACAAAATAAGCTGAGGAGGATGAAAAAAAGAAGAGATGATTCTCAGAAAGAGGACATCAACGTAGGAAAGGAACTTAAGGAAACATGCCTTGAGAGCAGCTACTAAAGATTGAAGCAAGAGGCTAGATAGTTCTGTGAAGAAACCAAAAGAAAATTTGAATCAGTACATACTCGTATGTTCAGAGTGGCTCAGTGGTCAAGAATCCACCTGCCAGTTTGTAAGACATAAGTTCAGTCCTTGGATTGGGAAGATCCTCTGAAAAAGGAAATGGCATCCCACTCCTGTATTTTTGCCTGGGAAATCCCATGAATACAGGAGCATGGTGGGCTGTAGTACATGGGGGCGCAAAAGATTTGGACACAATTTATCGACTAAACAACAACAACAACAACAAACCATTATGACTACATATCAATCCTATCTATCCATTGAAACTTATCAATAGAGAGGAAAGTTTGAAAAGTAATTTAAGTGAATGGACCATCTAAATGACAAGTATTTAGCCTGTTTTAGGGTCCCTGAAAGGTAAAAAAGAAGCATGATGCTTCTTTTCTCAAAGAGCTTACACTCACAAAGCCTGAGATATTATCTGTATGCAGTAGTTTAGAGGCAGCTTCAAAGTAGGCATTACTCGGTTTTTTACTTCTAAAAAATGAAAGCAAAGTTAGAAACTTGGAGGGCCAAAGGAAAGTTACTGAGTTAGGTAACACTATGAGCACTATTATTCAGGTGAAAATAAGTTGGCCATGGGGGTCAAACTGGCTAGGTTCATGTTGGACTCAAGAAGTAAGTAAGTTTGTGTGAAGCAAGATCGTGGTGAATCTTTTAAGTTTGGGAAAAGTTTGAATTTAATATGGTAAGCAGGTTTTATTGCTTGTTATCAAAAACCCAGGTGAACAATACCAACTCATTATGGCTGGCTGACTGGCTTTATCTCTTCTTTATCATCTTTAAATTTTGTTTATCTTGTTATTGTTGAGTTGTAATGATTCTTTATATATTTTGGATACTAATCCTTTATCAAATATAGTAGTTGCAATTTTTTCTTCTATTCCATGGATTGTTCATTTTCTTAATGGTACTCTTTGAAGCACCAAAGTTTTATTATTTATTTTTATGTTTTTCTTTTGTTGTGTGTGCTTTTGATGTCATATCTAAGAAGCCATTGCCTAAGCCAAGGTTAAAAAGATTTATTCCTTTGTTTTCTTCTAAGGGTTTTATAGTTTTAATGCTTAAATTTAGGTTTCTGGACCCTTTTGTGTTAATTTTCATGTGTAGTGTATAGAAAAGGTTCAGCTTCATTCTTTTACTTGTGAATAGCCAGTTGTCCCAGTGCCATCTGTTGAAAAAAAAACAATCTTTTACTCACTGAATTGCCTTGACACCCTGCTGAAAATCAATTGACTATAAATGTTAGGGCTTATTTCTTGACTCAAAATTCTGTTCTATTGATTTACGTTTCTGTTCTTATGCCAATATCACACTGTCTTTTTTATTGCAGCTGCGTAGTAACTTTTGAAATGGGGAAATTTGAGTCCTTTAACTATTTTTCCAAAAATTATTTTGGCTTTTTTAGATCTCTTGCATTTCCTTACGAATTTTAGGATCTGTTTGACAATTTCTGAAGAAAGCAAAAAAAAGTCCTGGTCTTCTAACCAGAACACAGGATTTTTTTCTTTTCCCATTTAATTCTTTTTAGATTTTATTCAAGGTTGTTTTGTAGTTTCCTATGTGGAAGGCTGTAGATTCTTACTTCCTTTGTTAATTTTATTTCTAAATTTTTTATTCTTTTTGGCATTACAATAAATGGAATTGTTTTCTTGATTTTATTTTTGGATTGCTCATTTGCCACTATATAGAAATACAATTGATTTTTGTATATATTGATTTTGTATCCTGTAATCTTGCTGAGCTTATTAGTTCTAGTAGAGTCTTTTTTTTTTTTTTTTTTTCTTTTGTGGATTCCTTACTTAGGATTTTCTGTATACAAGATCATGGAATCTGAATAGTGAATATTTTTACTTCTTCCATTCCAACCTGGATGTCTTTTTCCCTTTTTTTCTTGCCTGGTTGACTTGGCTATAACCTTCAGGTACAATGTTAAAGAAAAGTGGTGAGAATGCGTATTCCTTTCTTGTTATTTATCTTAAAAGGAAGCAATCAGTCTTTCATCATTAAGTAGATGTTTGATGTGGGCGTTTTATAGATTATGTTTATCATGTTGTGGAAGTTCCCTTATATTCCTAGTTCATTAAGTGTCTTTATCATGAAAGGGTAGTGGATTTTAAGTAGTGGATTTCTGTGTCTGTTGAGATAATCATGTGACTTTCCCCCTTTATTTTAGTAATATCATTGTTGACCTGAAACAAATAGACCACCAGATATTTCTTCAGCAGAGATGGGTTTATTTAGGATGAGCAGAGAATTGGCAGTTTGGGGTCTACAACCATGGTGAGCCATTGGCAAGTCCCCTCATGCCAAGGGGAGGAGAAAACTTTTATAGAGAAGAAAAGGAAGTTGGAAGGGCTATAGTAAACTAAGAGTCCATAGCTTTGCATTGGCCTTGTCAGGAAAGAAAAGTCTTCTTCCTGTTAGTCTCTGCTGTAGTTGCAGGGCATGAGAGCACCCCCTTCTGGTCTCCAAATTATTTAATTGAAGTTTCCAATTGTTAATTTTTTACATCGTGTATTACTTTTGTTGTCATGTTTCACCACACTTGTATTGCCAGGATAAATCTTACTGGGTCATTATGTGTAATCCTTTTTTATAGGCTATTGTGTTCGATTTTCTAGTATTTTGTTGGAGATTTTTGCATTTATATTCATAAAATGTATTGATAATTTTCTTGTGATGTCTTTGTCTGGTTTTAGTGTCAGGGTGTGTCAGGGTGTCAAAAGAATTGGGCTTCCCAGGTGGTGACTAGTGGTAAAGAACCAACCTGCCAATGCAGGAGACATAAGAGATGGCAGGTTTGATCCCAGGGTCAGGAAGATCCCCTGGAGAAAAGATTGGCAACCCACGCCAATATTCTTGCCTGGAGAATGCCCATGGACAGAGGAACCTGACAGGCTATAGTCCATTGGGTTGCAAAGAGTCAAACATGACTGAAGTGACTTAGCATGCATGTACGCACGTCAAAGAATGAGCTTGGTAATGTTTCTTGCCCTCCCATTTGGTGTTAATTCTTCTTTAAATTGTGATAGAATTGGCCAATGAAACTATCTGTTCCTAGAGTTTTTTTGTAGAAATTTTTTTTTATTATTAGTTCAATATCTTTACTTGTAATAAGTGTTGTCAGATTTTTCTGTTTCTTCTTGAGTTGGTCTTGGTTTTTCTAGGAAATTGTCCATTTTATCTAGGTTGTCTGATTTGTTAGCATAGAGTTATTCCTTGTATTCCCTTAATAATCCTTTTTATTTCTGTTAACATTGGTAGTAATGTTCTCTATTTCTTGATTTTAATTTGAGTCAGTCTTTCTATTTTTTGTCTTTTTGGTTAGGTTACCTAAAGGTGTTTCAGGTTTTTAAATATTTCTAAAGAACCAGCTTTTGATTTTGTTGAGTTTTCCCTATTTTTTTCTATTCTCTATCACTTCCTGTTTGTGCAGAGCCTCAAGATTAGCCAGAGATAAGAGCTTAGAGCTTTTTCTGTTCTTTCCTGAATGTGCCTACAGCTGTGGGCAGGCATAAAACCGTATCATGCACTTGGCCTTCTAGATTCCCAGGAATAAATTAGCGCTTTCCAAAGCCCCCCATGGATGTCTCATTCTCCAGCTTTTCATTTTCACCCCTTATTAGCCTGTTGTTTGGCCCAGTTGTTACCATTACCTCAGGAAACCACATGTTCAACAACTGCTTCTGATTTTTTCAAGGAAAGGCTGTTTGCCTTGGGTAAGCTCTGTGTTGGGTCAAATAAAGACAGCCTTGTGAGTGCAGTTTTCTAAGGAATGACCAGATAGGTCAAATACTGACAGTTCACTGGGAATGGGATGTTGGAGGCACTTGAGCCCCATTCTGTTTCCTCCCATGGCTGCTAGGTGCTGCTTTTCACCATGATTCCTGAGTGTTGGTTTTTCAGGCTTCTGTGAAGCTCAGGAGGGGTGGGACTTGGACAATTTAAAATGCCACAGGGTTCACTGTTTTTACTGAGATTCAGCCATTTTATTAACTAATGCTTCCTGACTTGCTGTAAGTTTTTGGTGAACTTTCAAAGTTCTGAAAAATTGATTTTGATGATTTTTGCAACTAGTTCTTACTACTTTTACTGAGGAAAGCTTTTTTCAGAGGGCCTTACTCTGCCATTTTCACTGATGCTGCTCCCATTATGGCTTCTTGAACAGGAAAGTGATGGAGTGAAAACTGAACTTGAAGTCAGATATTGCTCCAGATCTGACAAAGATTGATATACTTAATATACAAATCTATAAGAAAAGTATTGAGTTATAAAAATGAGCAATGGACATGAAAAGATAGTCACAGAAAAAAATACAGATAATAAAGTTTAAAAAAGAAGGTTCAATCTCAAAGAAAGTCAAATTCAAACCAGGACATACTATTTTCACTATCAAATCAGCAAAGACAATTATAATTGTCACAGTTCTTAGTATTGGCAAAGGCACAGGGAAGTAAACATTCAAATACTGTAAGTCAGGAATATAAATTGGTACAGTCTTTCTGGAATACAATTTGGCAGTAATATCAAGTCATTTAAAAATAATATTAATTGACCAAATAATTTAATTTCTATGTATCTTTACTGAGAAAATAGTAAACCACTTGGATGAAGATTTACATACAGAGATATTCATTAACAGTGTTATATATAATACTGAAATGCTGAAATCAGCCTAGATGTCCAATAATAGTAGAATGGCTAAATCATTTATAGTATATTACACTTACTAGATTTTTTACAGTCATTAAAATACTATTTTAGAAGAGCTATTTGATGATTTGATGGCATTGAAAATGTATGTTAAGTGAAAAAAAAAAAACAAACTTTAATACACAGTTTGGTCTAAATTTTAGAAGGGGAAAAAGAAACACAGAAAAAAGTACATCAACTCATTAACAGTGGTGATCTCTGGCTAGGTAGGATGCAAGAGGTTTGATTTTCTTCACACCTTTCCATTCTTTCCAGATTCTATACATTATATTGCCTTTATAATAGGGGCTATGACCAAATGTTATATAAAAGTAATGATTTGACATTAGTATGGAAGATAGATTAGAAGAAGGAGAAAGTTAGGGTGGTAGTGAGAATGGAGAGGTTAAAGCAAATTTAAAAGACATTTTAGGAATTCCCTGGTTGTCCAGTGGTTAGAGCTCTGCAGTCCAACTGCAGGGGGCACAGGTTCAATACCTTATGGGGGAAGATAGATCCCACATGCCATGTGGTGCAGCCAGAAAAATAAATACATAAAAATAAAAGACTTCTTATAAGAAGAAACTCTAGGATGTGAAGACAAATTGGACGTGGTAGATAAAGGGTTTCTAGCATGATCAAAATTAAGGTAGCAAAGAAAATGCTATTTAATAGAAGAAAGAAAATTTAGTTTTAGACACAACTGAGAATGACATTTAAGAGATGTTACCTTGTGGGTAGATGAAAATACAGATGAGGTTTGTTTTTTCCAATCTGTCCTCAGTTCAGTTCAGTTCAATTGCTCAGTCATGTCCAACTCTTTGCAACCCCATGAATTGCAGCATGCCAAGCATCCCTGTCCATCAACAACTCCTGGAGTTCACCCAAACTTATGTCCATTGAGTCGGTGATGCCATCCAACCATCTCATCTTCTGTCATTCCCTCTCCTCCCGCCTTCAATCTTTCCCAGCATCAGGGTCTTTTCCAATGAGTCAGTTCTTTGCATCAGGTGGCCAAAGTATTGGAGTTTCAGCTTCAACATCAGCCCTTCCAGTGAATATTCAGGACTGATTTCCTTTAGGATAGACTGGTTGGATCTCCTTGCAGTCCAAGGGACTCTCAAGAGTCTTCTCCTACACCATAGTTCAAAAGCATCAATTTTTCAGCTCTCAGCTTTCTTTATAGTCCAACTGTCACATCCATACATGACTACTGGAAAAACCATAGCCTTGACTAGACGGACCTTTGTTCGCAAAGTAATGTCTCTGCTTTTTCATATGCTGTCTAGTTTGGTCATAACTTTTCTCCCAAGGAGTAAGTGTCTTTTAATTTCATGGCTGCAATCACCATCTGCAGTGATTTTGGAGCCCAAGAAAATAAAGTCTGTTACTGTTTCCATTGCTTCCCCTTCTATTTGCCATGAAGTGATGGAACCAGATGCCATGATCTTCGTTTTTTGAATGTTGAGTTTTAAGCCAACCTTTTCACTTTTCTCTTTCATTTTCATCAAGAGGCTCTTTAGTTCTTCACTTTCTGCCACAAGGGTAGTGTCATCTGCATATCTGAGGTTATTGATATTTCTCCTGGCAATCTTGATTCCAGCTTGTGCTTCATCCAGCCCAGCATTTCTCATGATGTACTCTGCATATAAGTTAAATAAGCAGGGTGACAATATACTGCCTTGACATACTCCTTTCCCAAGTTGGAACCAGTCTGTTGTTCCATGTCTAGTTCTAACTGTTGCTTCCTGACCTGCATACAGATTTCTCAAGAGGCAGTCAGGTGAAGAATTTTGAAGGATTTTCTTGAAAAATTTTCCACAGTTTGTTGTAATCCACATAGTCAGAGGCTTTAGCATAGTCAATGAAGCAGAACTAGATGTTTTTCTGAAATTCCCTTCCTTTTTCTGTGATCCAATGGATAGTGGCAATTTGATCTTTGGTTCCTCTGCCTTTGCTAAGTCCAGCTTGAACATCTGGAAGTTCACTGTTCACATACTGTTGAAGCCTGGCTTGGAGAATTTTGAGCATTACTTTGCTAGTGTGTGAGATGAGTGCAATTGTGCTGTAGTTTGAGCATTCTTTGGCATTACCTTTCTTTGGGATTGGAATGAAAACTGACCTTTCACAGTCCCATGGCCACTGCTGAGTTTTCCAAATTTGCTGGCATATTGAATGCAGCACTTTCACAGCATCATCTTCTAGGATCTGAAATAGCTCAGCTGGAATTCCATCATCTCCATTAGCTTTGTTCATAATGATGCTTCCTAAGGCCCACTTGACTTCGCATTCCAGGGTGTCTGATTCTAGGTGAGCGATCATGCCATCATGATTATCTGGGTCATGAAGATCTTTTTTGTATAGTTCTTCTGTGTATTCTTGCCACCTCTTCTTAATATCTTCTGCTTCTGTTAGGTCCATACCATTTCTGTCCTTTATTGTGTCTATCTTTGCATGAAATGTTCCCTTGGTATCTCTAATTTTCTTGAAAAGATTTCTAGTCTTTACCATTCTATTGTTTTCCTCTATTTATTTGCATTGATCAATGAGGAAGGCTTTCTTCTCTCTCCTTGCTATTCTTTGGAACTCTGCATTCAAATGGGTATATCTTTCCTTTTCTCCTTTGCTTTTTGTTTCTCTTCTTTTCACAGCTATTTGTAAGGCCTCCTCAGACAACCATTTTGCTTTTTTGCATTTCTTTTTCTTGGGGATGGTCTTGATCCCTGTCTCCTGAACAATATCACAAATCTCCATCCATAGTTCTTCAGGCACTCTGTCTATCAGATCTAATCCCTTGAATCTATTTCTCACTTCCACTGTATAACTGTAAGGGATTTGATTTAGGTCATACCTGAATGATCTAGTGGTTTTCCCTACTTTCTTCAATTTCAGTCTGAATTTGACAATGATCTGAGAAAGTATGTATTTTTTAAGACTTGTGATAATTTATACTTTTTACTCATTGAAATTAGTCTAAATTACAGAAGTTTTACTTAACTGTGTTCTATGTTCATGATATTACTATTTCATTTTCCTGGAATTTACCGTGTAAAATAACTGATTAGCAAATGATAGACTGACTTCAACTTGTTTTGCTTTGGACTGGCTCAGAGTTTTCATGTTTCCATTATGATTACTCTCATAGTTGTTGTTACTGCTGAAAACTACTATATTTGAAGAAGAGATGTAATGATTATGCAAGCAACATTTATGTTTTATTTTTCTATGAATTTTAGGCAATGAATATTTTGACTTCAGTGTTGCTTCTGTATGCAAAAGAGGAAGAGGCTTTTTGGCTTCTGGTTGCTGTATGTGAACGAATGCTACCTGATTATTTTAATCGTCGAATCATTGGTAAAAAAAAGCACACACACATGTATTCATATACAAACACATATTTCTTTTCTAAAGAATTTATAGGCCTCTTGTCTATTCAGTTACCTATCAAATGGAAGAACTGATCAATTAAGTTTTTGAAATGTATAAAATGTAAGCAATATCAAGATACCACATTCACTGACATGCTCAAGAGAAGAGCTTTTTGCACTCGACATATGACTGGAAAGATTGCTTAATATATTGCTTTTTAAAAAGAAAGTACCTGGCCTGTTTCTTTATACAATCAAAGTTTTAAGTTTACTATTGTTAAGTTTCTTGAACGAGATTTTAATCAGCTTAAAATCTCCACATTTTTATGAATTTTATAGAAATATGCAAGCTTGGAAAGAGGGATCAAGTTCTTAGTTTGTTAATTATATAATATTTTCTTCAGTCATCAAATATTTATAGATCTGTGATCCCTTACTTTAAAACCATAGGTGGTCTTTCCTTTGTACCTTCATAAGCCTTCTGTTTGCTTCCCTTGTGGCTCAATTTGTAAAGAATCTGCCTGTAATTCAAAAGACTGGGTTTCGATCCCTGAGATGGAAAGATCCTCTGGAGAATGGAAAGGCTACCCACTCCAGTATTTTGGCCTAGAGAATCCCATGGACTGTATAGTCCATGGGGTCGCAAAGAGTCAAACACAACTAGCAACTTTGACTAAGCCTTCTGTATCATGGCTGCTGCTGCTGCTGCTAAGTCGCTTCAGTTGTGTCTGACTCTGTGCGACCCCATAGATGGCAGCCCACCAGGCTCTCCCTTCCCTGGGATTCTCCAGGCAAGAACACTGGATTGGGTGTATCATGGCTAGGTCACTGATTATATTATCTTGTGTTATAGTTATTTGTGTATTTATCTTAAGTTCTATTAGAGATTAAACTCTCTGAGGATAAGAACATTTTAATTTGTATATCTCTTATAGCACCTAGTACAGGTTTCTGGACATAATAAAGATTCTATAAGTAACTGTCAAATGAATATAAATTGAGTTTCTCAAGTCCTTCTTTATGCATGATACTGCTATCAGATAAAGAGATGTGTGAAATACAGAAAAGGCACTGAAGAAGTTCATAATTTAAGGAAAAGAAATGAGGTATATCAGCCTACTAATAGTAGTGGGAAGGTATTGAAAACAAGTCCTTTTGAAAGGTGTTCATTTTTAAATTTCTTTTTATGTTCTTCAGGTGCCTTGGTGGATCAGGCAGTCTTTGAAGAACTTATCAGAGATCACCTTCCCCAGCTGACTGAACATATGACTGATATGACATTCTTTTCCTCAGTTTCTCTCTCATGGTTCCTCACACTTTTTATTAGTGTGCTACCCATTGAAAGTGCAGTGAATGTGGTGGACTGTTTCTTCTATGATGGAATAAAGGCCATTTTACAACTAGGTTTGGCAATACTTGACTATAACTTAGACAAACTGCTGGCATGTAAAGATGATGCTGAAGCCGTGACAGCTTTAAATAGGTAATGTGAGAACCATAACATTTAAATATGGAGAGCCCCTTAGAGATTATGTTGCTCAAGCCCTTTATTTTATAGGTGAAGAAACTGATCCCTAGAAACATTAAATAATTGGCCCGAAGTCACAAAGCTAGCTAGTTGAATGAAAAAGCTAGTCCTAAAGTCCACCCCTCTGTTTCCAAATAGAATATAACAAAAATCAGTTTGAAGGAAACTGCTAGGTTATATACACATGTACACTAATATTGTTGATTCAATATGCTGAGACTTTCATAGTCCCTGTTTGAGCTATAAAGTGTGTAAGAGTAATTTGAGGGGGGAAAGTTGGTTGATAATATTAAATATACAGTGGGGGAAATTGTTCTGGTTTTTAGGTATTTTCAATTGCATAGGCTGAGCTTTATTTTCCTGGTACCTTTTCTGTGAATTATATTTTGTATTAAAGCACATATATGGAGATGTGTGTGTGTATGTATACACTGTGTATATGTTAAATGAATGAATATATGAATATTTGGGTAACTGTTGTAGTGATGTATCAGATCCCATTTATGTACAGAATAAAGTATAAACACCTCACTCTGGCATTTAGAACTCTCAATGTTAAGGCTTCAGTGTATCCTTCTTAAATTATTTCTCCTTAAATGCTTCTACATGCCCTAAATTCCATCCTAGTAAGTCTACCTCTGAAGTCTTTTCATCACCATCCCATCTCTCACTCCCATGTCCTCCTAATTCCCAACCATCTTTAAATTCTACTTCTTCGTCAAACTGTCCCTTGTCCTCTCAGTTGAAATTAACCTTTGACTAACTAGGGAGAAATTAGTTGTCATTTTTCTGCATACTTCTACTAATTCTGTATTACTGTCACTTTTGGATAGGTTCTTCAACAATGTCACTAATAAGGATAGCCCACTGCCTTCAAGTGTGCAGCAGGGTTCAAATGTAAGTGATGAAAAAAGCAGTCAGATTAGAGTGGATATTACAGATTTGATTAGAGAATCTAATGAGGTAAGTTTTTCTTATTCCATAAATATAATTAAATAGCGTATTTAAAATGATAGATACTATAGCTATATCTCTAGAGTAGTATATTGAGAGTAAGATAATAATACAAGTAAAGATGTAGTAACTTAAAATCTGACTTCACTTTAAAAATGAGTTCTGTGAACTGTTCCTCAGTTATATAGCTTCCTCTGCTTCAGTTTGCTTTTCATTAAATGAACTACTCACATGATTTCACAAATATTCATCACTGTATTTAAAGGTGAAAAATATTCTCTTCTTAGAGCCTAAGAATTTTACCAATGTTCTTGTACTTAGTCTAGGCACATAGTAGATGGAATGCTCTCCTGTGAATATATAGAAAAACTGAAATGTGGGAGGTGAAAATTTGCATAATCACTGAACAAGTTGGGAAAATAACTAGAAATAGAACCAAAGCCTCTGAGAATTGAATCTGATGAAATTCAACTGTAAGAGAAGTGGGTATTTATTATGAATGAGTATCCACTGAAATCATATTTCTTACAGAAATATGGTAATATTCGCTATGAAAATATACACAGCATGCGCTGTCGAAACAGGTTGTATGTGATACAGACCCTAGAGGAAACAACAAAGCAGAATGTGGTAAGTATCCACCAAATGGGGCAAACCAATTGGAATAACATTTTTTTTTCATCAACTTCTTTTAAAAAATTATCATTTCATGTGAAGAAAATAGAATAACTATACATTTGAGCTAGAGTCTTGTCACAGCTTAGCTTACTGTAAATTTTTTGAGAGGAAATACGTGATTTTCTTCTGGTTGAAACATATTGGTTTCTCCAATATGTTTTGTATTATTTGACCTTTAATATTGAATGCTATGATGTTGGCATTTAAGCATAACATATTTGTGATGTGCTATATCAAGAACAGCTGACCTACATAATAGTCTAGGTTGCTAATATATATTATTATCCTTGTTTACTAAAGATAAAGTATAAAAGGTATAAAACAAACCATGAGAGACTAATTTGTTTGACTTAAACAGTTCCATTTGTTAAAATACAAACACCACGAGAGAAAGTCACCCTAAACTGTCCTTAGGAATTGATGGATGATAAAATAAAGAATGTTTAAACCCCCCCCCCCAAAAAAGGTATGAAACAATGTGTTTTAAGTACTTTTTTTAATATTTGGATGACTACATTAGAAGCTGTTAATATTGATTGCCTCTAGTGAGTGGGATTAATAGATTGCTGGTTGAAAGAGGGAGCGTTTTACTTTGTTGAAAGAATTCTTCTGGAGTAGGAGGACATGGCAACCCACTCCAGTATTCTTGCCTGGAAAGTTCCATGGACAGAGGAGTCTGGTGGGTTACAGACCATGGGGTCACAAAGAGTCGGACACGACTTAGCAATTGAACATGCACACACCTGAATGAGAGGAGCCTGGTGGGCTACAGTCCATGGGATTGCAAAGAGTCAGTCATGGCTTAGCAACTGAACATGCACACATGCACATGAATCTTCTGTACTGTTCAAGCTTTTATAATGAGAATATATTGTTTATGTAAACCTACTTGCTTAAAGGTTAAGTCATCAGATATACAAATCTGGGAAAATTAACATTTCTGAATACATACTCAATATGTATAATTCAAACATATAGAAATGTAAAAAAGTAGAACTTACCTACTCTAGGAGTAATCAACATTTAAAATGATTTGGCATGTATCCTTCCAGATCTTTTTTCTAAATATCTATAGACATACATGTCTATGTGTGTAAGGAAGGGGTGAGAGGGACAATATAGCTTTCTAAATGAGATAGCATTTAGTTGCATGTTCTGTAACTTACTTTTTTCACTCAGAAATATATCACAGTCATTGCATATCATTGTATAACTCACTTTTCTTAATGTGCTGAATAGTATACCACAGTATGGATATGCTATACTTGACTTAACTATTCCTTGTTGATATGCATTTAATATGTATACCCCCCTTTCGTTTTATTTTATTTTTTGCTCTTACAAGTAATACCTTATTTAAATCACATGGGTTTGAACTGTGCAGATTCACCTACATGTGGGTTTTTTTCAATGAACACGTACTTTAGTACTATAGGATCCATGGTTGGTTGAATCTGCAGATGCAGAATCATGGATGTGAAGGGCCAACTATAAAGTTATCTGCAGATTTTTTTTATTTATTCATTTTTGACTCTACTAGGTCTTTGTTGCTGTGTGTGAGCTTTTTCTAGTTGTGGTGTGTGGGCTTTTCATTGCAGTGGCTTCTCTTGTGGAGCATGGGCTCTAGGGCTTTCAGGTTTTAGGAGTTGTGGCACGTGGGCTAAGAAGTTGCAGTTACTGGGCTCTAGAGCACAGGCTAAGTAGTTGCGGCACACGGGCCTAGTTGTTCTTAACATGTGGGATCTTCCTGGATCAGGGATCAAACCTGTGTCTCCTGCATTGGCAGGTGTATTCCTTACCCCTGAGCCACCTGGGAAGCTCTATATGCAGATTTTTGACTGTGTGGAAGGTCAGCACCCTTAACCCCCATGTTGTTCAAGGGTCAACTGTATTTCTAATCTTACACATTTGTAAAAATATTTCTGTAAGGTGGATTCTTGGAAGCGGCAGCTGGGTCAAAGGGTGTGCCCATTTAAAAATTGACAAGTCCTGCTAAGTTGTCTTGTAAAAGATTTGTATCAAATTATAATCCCACTGACAGTATGTAAAAATGCCCTTTTCCCCACATTCCCACTAGTTACTAAAAAATATTAGTGGTGTTAATTCTTTGTCAGTTATATTTGTGGCTAATATTTCCCCCCAATCTTTTTTCTTAAATTTTTTATGATGTATTTCAGGGTGTGTAAGTTTCATAATTTTATGTAGTCAAATCTCTTTCTTCATATTGTGTGGGTTTCATGTCAAGCTTAGCAATGCCTTCCCCATATAAAATTATATCATTTATAAACACAGTTTCTCATACTAGCTTTTAATACTGGTATTGCTTTTTTTTTTTTTAAACATTTAGATCTTTAATACACCTAAAGTATACATTTTGTTAATAGTGTGATACAGGATTCTAATAGTATTTTTTCCAGCTGAAACAATCAATTTTTTGAATACCATTTATTAAATAGTCCATCCTTTCTATACTCTGCCTTTTTCATATGCTAAATACTTATATACATACATGGATTTATTTCTGGAGTTTCTTTTTTTCCCTATAACACCACACTGTTAATTATTGTGGCTTTATAATCCATTTTGAAATCTGGTATGTGCTTAGTCACTCAGTCATGTTTGACTCTTTGTGGCCCCATGGACTGTAGCCCCCCCAGGCTCCTCTGCCCATGGAATTTTCCAGGCAAGAGTACTGGAGTGGGTTGCCATTTCCTATTCCAGGGGATGTTCTTGACCCAGGGATAGAACTCTTGTCTCTTGCGTCTCCTGCATTGGCAGGCAGATTCTTCACCAGTGAGCCACCAGGGAAGCCCTTTTTAAAATCCATTTGAATTATGTCTTTTTAAATGTCCTTTAGTGTAAAATTTTGTTATTTTTATCATATAGATCTTACACATTTATTGTTGGGTTTGTCTCCTGTGTAGTTTATGGTTTTGTTACTAAAATGAATGAGACCTTTTTTTCCTTTGTATTTTCTAATTCATTTATTATAGTATATATAAAACCTATTGATTGGTACATGTTGCTTTTTTTAATGACTGTGTTACTGACTCTCATTAATTCTGATTTTTTTTCAGTTGAATTTCTGAATAGACAGGCATATCTTTTATAGGCTTAAGAGTTTTGACCCTTCCTAATATGTATACCTCTTTTAGATTTTTATTTGTATTCTTGTAGTGGGTAGAATCTTCAGAGAAGTATTAAATAATAACAGTAGAAGCAAGCTTCCTTGTCTCATTCTGGAATTTAATAGAAGTGCCTCTAGTATTTTATTAAGTATGATGTTTGCTGTTAATTTTTGAAGGACTCTTTTTAGTCAAATTTAGTAGTTTCATTTAGTGTGTGGCGGATTCATGTTGATATATGGCAAAACCAATACAATATTTTAAAGTTAAAAAATAAAATTAAAAAAAAAAAAGAGATTTGGGACATTTTAAAAAATCAATATTGAGTGTTAACTTTGATCAAATAACTTTTCCATATCTTGAGATTATATATTTTTCTACTTTATTAATATAGTAAAGTACATTAAAGAATTCCTAGATTGAACTTCTGTTTAATTCTTGAGATGAATCCTATTTGTTCGTGTTGTGTTATTCTTTTAATATTCTGCTTTGATAGTTTTCCTGAATAGTTTAGCTAGGTTCTTTACATATGTTAAAGTGACATTGACTTACAGTGTGTGTGTGCTAACTTTATTTTTTCATATTAGAATTGGACTCTTGTCATAGAATGGAGTTTTGAACAAATCATATTTTTCTATGTGCTGGGATAGTTTAAACCACATAGAAATTAACCAGTACCTGAAAGTTTGAGATTAACCTGTAAAACCATCTGGATCTGCTGCCTTTGGTGGGCATTGGATTACTTTTTCAGTTCTGTCTATTCAGAACTTGTTCTTCCTGAGTTAATTTTAGTCATTTATATTTTTATAGAGATTACCCATTTCATCTAGACTTTCAGATATGTTGTTTTATAGCTTCTGGAATTCATTGAATAGATAATTAATGTTACTTTCTATATGCTGGACACAATAATTTATATGTCTGTGTCTATAGTATTCTTTTACTTCTCAATGATATTTATTCATGCTGTCTTTTATCAAACTTTCCAGATATTTATTTTACTTTTTTAATTTACAAACTCTTTTATTTATGAAGTATACTTTTTTTTAGTTACTCCTGTTTCATTAATTCTAGCCTTTATCTTTACCCTTGCTTTATTTATTTATTTATTTATTTTGGATTTAAATCTTTTTTTTTTTTTTTGCTTTTCTTTACTTTATTTTTTAACTTTACAATATTGAATTGGTTTTGCCATATATCAACATGAATCCACCACAGGTATATACGTGTTCCCCATCCTGAACCCTCCTCCCTCCTCCCTCCCTGTACCATCCCTCTGGGTCGTCCCAGCGCACCAGCCCCAAGCATCCAGTATCGTGCATTGTACCCTATCTTTAAAATGTCTTAAATACCAAAATCATTGTACCATCAGTGCTTATTCTTCCTGGAGTAGAATGATATTGCATATTTTCTGAGATTATTCATTCTTGGGTTACGTTTTTTTGGCACAAAGAGGGAATGCACATCTCCCAGTGCCTTTGAAGTCTTTAATGACAACCCCACAGGGTGACTTGACAAATTGCCTATGTAGAAAAAGACATAGAATACTGTGGCTTATATTTCGGTTAGTTCAGTTCAGTCGCTCAGTCATGTCTGACTCTTTGCGACCCCATGAACTGCAGCACACCAGGCCTCCCTGTCCATCATCAACTCCTGGAGTTTACCCAAACTCATATCCATTGAGTCAGTGATGCCATCTAACCATCTCATCCTCTGTTGTCCCCTTCTCCTCCTGCCTTCAATCTTTCCCAACATCAGGGTCTTTTCAAACGAGTCAGTTCTTCGCATCAGGTGGCCAAAATGTTGGAGTTTCGGCTTCAACATCAGTCCTTCCAATGAACACCCAGGACTGATTTCCTTTAGGATGGACTGGCTGGATCTCCTTGCAGTCCAAGGGACTCTCAAGAGTCTTCTGCAACACCACAGTTCAAAAGCATAAATTCTTCAGCACTCAGCTTTCTTTATAGTCCAACTGTCACATCCATACATGACTACTGGAAAAAACATAGCTTTGACTAGATGGACCTTTGTTGGCAAAGTAATGTCTCTACTTTTTAATATGCTGTCTAGGTTGGTCATAACTTTCCTTCCAAGGAGTAAGCCTCTTTTAATTTCATGGCTGCAGTCACCATCTGCCGGGATTTTGGAGCCCAGAAAAATAAAGTCTGACACTGTTTCCCCATCTATTTGCCATGAAGTGATGGGACCACATGCCATGATCTGTTTTCTGAATGTTGAGCTTTAGGCCAACTTTTTCACTCTCCTCTTTCACTTTCATCAAGAGGCTCTTTAGATCTTCTTCACTTTCTGCCATCAGGGTGGTGTCATCTGCATATCTGAGGTTATTGATATTTCTCCCGGCAATCTTGATTCCAGCTTGTGCTTCATCCAGCCCAGCATTTCTCATGATGTACTCTGCATATAAGTTAAATAAGCAGGGTGACAATATACAGCCTTGACATATTCCTTTTCCTATTTGGAACCAGTCTGTTGTTCCATGTCCAGTTCTAACTGTTGCTTCCTGACCGGCATACAGGTTTCTCAAGAGGCAGGTCAGGTGGTCTGGTATTCCCATCTCTTGAAGAATTTTCCAGTTTATTGTGATCCACACAGTCAAAGGCTTTGGCACAGTCAATAAAGCAGAAATAGATGTTTTTCTGGAATTCTCTTACTTTTTCGATGATCCAAGTTAATATTTACAGATATTAACTGGCTGTCCTCTGGTGGCTATCTCTGTGTACGAAGAGACAAAGGTCAAATTGCATATCAGAGTAGAATTGAACTATACTGTATGCACAGCTTTTTTAAAGGACAAAAATAGGTACATTTACCTTTTGTTATTCCTTAAAGTTTAAAATATTGTATTCTGGCAGAGGGAGTTTTCTAAATGGGTTCAAAGACAATTTCTATACCAAAGTGTTAAATTCTGAATTGCTTTTAATCTTTTTAAAGTTGCGTGTTGTATCACAAGATGTGAAGTTGAGCCTTCATGAACTGGATGAACTTTATGTCATCTTTAAGGTACTCTTTTCCTTCTTTAAATGAAAAATAATATTCTTAGCAGAATTTTACCACAACCACCCAACTATTTTATCTTTAATTATTTTAGTAGACAGATTTAAAAAAATGTTATGAAGTTACATTTTCTGATTTAATGACTTTTGTCTTTTTTTCCATTTTTTAAATAGAAAGAGTTATTTTTTTCTTATTATTGGTGTTTGAGTTCTCCAGTACTGAAGCACCATGATCCCAGTCTGCCATATTTGGAGCAGTATCAGATTGACTGCCAGCAGTTCAGAGTGTTGTATCACTTGTTGAGTCCCTGGGCTCATTCTGCAAATAGAGATTCACTAGCTTTATGGACATTCAGATTGTTGGATGAAAACTCCGACTGCCTTATCAACTTCAAAGAATTCTCCTCTGCAATTGGTAGGATGATATCCAATAACTTTTCTTTTTTAAAGCAGAAAAATAAAGGTACCCCTAGAAATACTTAGTACTGCCTGTAATTGCCAATTTAGTCAGATTTTATCAGCCTGATTTACACTATCTCCAGCTTTAGCAATAACTGGACCATTTTCTTTGTTTGTTACTAAATCTAAATATTTCATCGCATCTTGCCCCAACCCTCCCAGAAAAAAACAAGCTGTTAGATGTGGTTGTTTTAATGGTTAACATGAAGGAAGATAATGTCCTGATTTCCCCACCTTTAGGCATATGGATTCTTCAGGAGGATGTTCTACCTCAGTAAAAATGCAACCGCATAGCCTAGAAAAGTGGTAAAGAAATAGTCAACAAACATTTTGTGCCTGTAGATAGTCCACCAGTTATATCATTCCTTTGCTTTTCCAGACACCCTAATGTGCTTTCTTAGGGATTCCCCCTTGAAGAGGAGTTCTCTCCTCTGATGAAGCATTCAAAAGAAAAAGTAAATTTTAGATTGGGGTTGGGGAGAGAGTACAGTAAGAGAGCATTTTATTTATCCCTTTATTTTGCTTATATACTTCAAGGAGAGAATCTGGCCTACTGGATGTTGGTTAACTGATAGTTTAAGTAACAGAAGGTTTCTGAATCCTGGCTCATATCTATGTCTTAATTAATCTGTGTTGCTGTAATTGATTGAATGTTCTTTGGCTGTGATTATTTGCAATTTAATTTTATTGAACAGACATAATGTACAATGGAAGTTTTACTGAGAAGCTTAAGCTGCTTTTTAAGCTGCATATTTCTCCAGGTAAGAGTTTAATAGTTGTTAGTGATGTATAGAAGTTGATTCTATACATCAATTATACTTTTTAACAAGTATAATTACAGATATCATTCTATTTTAACGAATAATATAATTTTCCATATGGTATAAGGTCGTTGCTTAATTGTGGCCTGTGGATCACGTTAGCAATATTTTTGCTAATATATAGTTACACTGAAATCTGTAGAGGAGATTCTGTGTAACAGATAGGTTCATAGATTTCCTTCCTGTTAGTGGTCAGTCAATTTAATAAGTAGTTTATGTGTAAGCACTGTCTATCATTTGAGTAATGGCATAATGTTGAATTTTTATTGTTGTTGTCATTAGACAGTAGAATTTAACTTTAGACAAACCGCCAAACTTGTGAAATACTACAGATTATTCAGAAAAGTGAGACTGGGCAGCAAGGGATATTAAACATTTCGAGGAGGAAACAAAAACTACCATTTATTGAACACTTGTTCTGTTCAGGCATTTATATGCATTCTTTTATTTAATTTTCATGATATCCTTGAAAGGTGGTATTATCTGTCCAATTTTGACGATATGGAAACTAAGAGAAAGATTAAATTTGCTGAAGACAACATATCTAATAAATTGCTTAGCTGAAATTCAGACTAAGGTTTGACTACAAAATGCAGGCTTCTTTCTATTCTACCATACTGCCTTACTGTTACCACATCAGTTCTACTTAAGTGTTTCCCTCTGAGCTCAAGAGGCTGCCTTTGCCAGCCTGATCCATAATTAGGAATCTAGTCTTAAACTTTAAAGGAACATTGCAAAAGTACCTTTTAGCTTAAATAGGGTGATTCACCAAAAAAAAAAAAAAAAAGCACCTCATAATTTGTCTAAAACTACACCTGAGGTCCCTTTTAAAGTCTTCCCAGGATAGTTGGGAACCATTCTTTACCACACCAAAAATCTAAAAGTCATGTTTAACCTTCGCAAACTCAAATCATAAACACAGTGTTAAAAACCAAAGACAAATCAAATAATAATTTAACTGTGAAGGACTTTACATTGTCAAGTCAAATTGTCATTAGATTGTCTAATATTGTAATGGAATGAATATGATTTTCCATAGAAGGATTAAAAATAGGAAAAACACTGTATATCTGTTAGAGCACTCAGTTTCATGTTTTCCTTATTATTAATGATGTTTTTAGATGACTGTGGTCACGTTTTCAGAGATTTCCAAGTGTCATATTTTTAAATTTTAATTTGTAATGGCTCTTGGAAAACTGTTAAAAAGCAAGTAATTTGGAGAAATAAGAGAATTCAAAGTGATCAAATACTTCTTGTTAAAATATTTGCTATACAGTAGAGTAGTACCCCACTCCAGCACTCTTGCCTGGAAAATCCCATGGACGGAGGAGCCTGGTAGGCTGCAGTCCATGGGGTCGCTAGGAGTCAGACCCGACTGAGCGACTTCACTTTCACTTTTCACTCTCATGCTTTGGAGAAGGAAATGGCAACCCACTCCAGTGTTCTTGCCTGGAGAATCCCAGGGATGGGGAGCCTGGTGGGCTGCCGTCTATGGGGTCGCACAGAGTCGGACACGACTGAAGCGACTCAGCAGCAGCAGCAGCAGCAGCAGAGTAGTACTACTTCTATACTTCTTCACATATGTCTTTCTTTTACAGGGACCCTTTGTTTAATTCTCTGTCCCCAGATTTAATTGATCCATTATAGGACCTGTTTCTGTCTCTCATTGTTACAAATATGATCTGGGTTATCTATTTTCAGCTTATACTGAAGTGCAGTATAAAGACCCTTCAAAGGGAGATGAACTTTCCAAGGAAGAATTGCTGTACTTCAGTCAACTCCATGGTAAATATCTGTTTTGAATATATCTGTTTTGCTGATTAATCACGTAGAGATCTTTCTGGTTTAAACATTCTTTACCCAGCTACTACTAGTAAAATTTGAGTTAATTATACCTTACACTTCTTTTGTGCTACCATAGCACTTAGCATAGTCCTAAATGCATGGTAAGTATTCCATAAATATTTGAGTAACTAAACTACATTTTGGATTTTGATTTATGGAATTTCTTGTTTACTGGAGAATTTGAAAGAAAATGCATTTTGTTTCTACTTTTGTAGCAGAAATTTCTAAAATGTATCAGACTTTTTAAATGCCTTGTTAAAATGCAATGAAGACAATAGAATCTTTGATGATAGAAGGTCATAGCTATTATTCAAACAGTGAATACTTATTATAAATCACTGTAGGTGTAGGACATAGGGATGAGTCTGTCTCAGACAAAATTTGGAAGTATTATGGGCTTATTGTTGTGTCTTTTGCTGCTTTTTCATAAATAGAAGTATCTTAGAGAGAAGTCCTTATGTAACCTTGTGTATGGTTACTGTATGATGGTGTTTGAACATTAAGTTTGAAGCAACCTTACAAATCATCTAGTCAAGTCCCTAAATTATACAGGGGGCACTGAGGCCCAGAAGGGAGAAGTGACTCGTGTGAGATTTTTCAATGAGGTTTTACCACAGTTAGGACTAGTAGCTCAGTCTTTTTTTTTTTTTTTTTAACTCAGTCTTTTGGCTCTCAATATGTTTTTTTCCTAATAAAAGAAGTAATACTATTCAATTTGAAGAAAATCACAAGGAAGGAAATATCACATACCACCCAGAAATAAATTAATAATTCATATACTTCTATCTAAGATTTTTTAATGTGGATTTTCCCTGCAGTGTTCTTTTTAAAGTTCTTGAATACTTTGTCTTCTCATGATAGGAGGTCAGATTAGCTATAATTGGTTTGTTGAAGAAAATAATGTGTGCTTATAAGTCTATCAAAATACTATTTTACTTTCAAAAGGTATTTTTTAAATATTTTACAAAATGCAGTTGTCCTCTTCCCCTCTAGTTTCCAAGCCTGCAAAGGAGAAGGAAGCAAAGTCAGCAAGAAACAGCCCAGAAAAAGGTATATGATTTAGGAGTATCATTTAGTTTAAGTTATTGTTTTTGTAAATAAGGTTAACTACACAAGGGGGAGGCATGGATTCCTTTTAAAATCTCTTGATTTGTCCTTAGAGCTTTTTCAGTTCCTTTGTGTAAGTTTAACAATTTATTCTTCTCTGGATACTTCAGTCTCAGAAGTTATAGAAAATGTAACAGTAAATGACCCATATTTATTTATTATTTTAAAAATATTTATTTTAATTGTATAAGTAATAGATAATTCATATAAAAGAAATTTAAATGGCACAGAAATGCTCATATCCCCACCCAACCCCACCCTGAAGTAGATGTGAAAACATTTTGGCCTATATTCTTTCCAGACCTGCTTCTGCATATAAACAAATATAAATAGACATCTATTTTTTAAAAAAGAAACACTTCATAAATACTGTTTTATAACTTGTTGCCGGGGACCAGCCCCGGCTGATCCAGGGTATTCGAAGGAGAGACGGCGTAGGCGAAGATCAGGAAACAATTGCTTAATTAAATGTTAATTAAGGATATAAAGAGTAATAGAATGAGGATAGCTCAGTGAGGAAATTTAGTGGAGAAAAGCGGCTGAAATAAGGATAGCTCAGTGAGGAAATTCAGTGGAGAAAAGAGGCTGAATAATTCAGCCAGAAGGTAAGAGAAAGAACGACATGGTGAGACCAAGTTTCGGTGAACAAGGCCCCGCACTTTATTTTCCAAAGTAGTTTTTATACCTTAAGTTATGCATAGAGGATAATGGGGGAAGGGGTAGAGTCTTGCAGCAAGCCAGGCTTTCTTCCTGCAAACTTATCATATGCAAAAGCTTAGGTGATTTGCATCATCTTCTGGCCCGGAGGCCTGTTAACATTTTAAGACCCTTTCTTCAGAAAACTTATTTTTCTCTAAAGGTGATTGGTCAGGAGCCACCCTCCAAAAGCATTAGATAAAGTTGCATTCCTACAGAGCAAAGGTATGGTGGGCTATAACAAGAAAAAGAATTAACTCAAGGGTCCCAGGTTACAAACATTAAAGCTACTACTTACACCAATTATATTAATCAATACACTGCCAGGGACACAGCAGGTAAGGGATATGGAAACTTAGCAGCAAACATTGGCCCAACAAGTGAAAATCCCTTCACCAATACAATTTCTAATCAATCTTTTAACTACTCAAAAGAATCTGTGTTTAGACAGTTTAGAACATCTCCTGCCTCTCACAGTTGGGAGGCTCTGGACAATCACATGTGGCCGGAAAAACCTATTCAGGCAGGCTAGAGGATTTCCAAAGGAGTTTGTAGGTTAAACACTGTCACACCCAGGAATTATTAACTGGAGCTGTAAGCTAACTCTTTTTTCAGAGAGGTAGTGGGGGACAGCCCCCCGTAAAGTCAGAGGTGTAGGTGAAAACACAAAGCAGAAAGTAGGCAGACTCTGGTTTTGGGGGTATATGCTCGAGAATTTCCAGGGGGACTCCTGAAGCTCGATCCCGCCTTTGCGTATGCCGAGCCTCCTTCCTCATGACCTTTGTCATGGGCGGAGTTCCTCATGCTCCCAGCAGTGATAGAATTCCAGTTGAGCTATTCCAGATCCTGAAAGATGATGCTGTGGAAAGTGCTGCACTCAATATGCACTATGCACTCAATATGCAATATGCCGGCTCCCGGCAACTTGTTTTTCTATTTTTTAGTATATCATGGACATCTTTTCATGTCAGTACATGTGGATCTGACATGTACTGAGTATTGGGGTACAGAGTTTGGTTGTATTGTCATTTATTTCAGTAACTAGCTCAATATTGATGAACACTTAGGTTATTTCCAATTAATTATATTGCAAACTATGGTCCAACAAACATTTTTATACTTACCTTTAATGATACTTTGGGGCATATTTCTTTAAGATAGGATAAATTCATAGAGGTATGAGGATGCTGGGTCGCAAAGAATATGCACATTTAGTATTTTGATAGAGACTGTCAAATTGTTCTACAAAAGTCAATCATTCGTTTTATGTTTTTGAGTAACAGCTAAAAAATAATTTTTGAAGATCTGCTTAGATATGACCACTTCACCAGGTTGTTCAGTATATCCTAGTTTTCCAAGAGATCTAAATAATTATTAATAAAGTCACAATAACATCATTGTGATTAAACTCTTCAAAGGAATGAATGAATAAGTACTGTTTTGAATTTTTGAAAGAGTCACCATAGACCACTGCATGTTAAGAACATCATATAGAAGCTATTTTAAACTTAGTGGTATACATGAGAACATCTACATGAAATTTACATCACCAAGTCAGGGTGTACTGTTTAATTTAAAAGGCATTCTTCTTCCTCTCACCTTACATCTTCTCTAGTCCCCAACCTTTTCAAAGTAAAAATTTTAGTTTAATGGAAATGGAGAATATTTTGAGAGTCAGTAAGTGAAAGAAAAGGTATAGTCAGATCAATTTCTGGAGAAAAAAGTGGAATCTTATATCTCAATGAAATATCTTTCAGTAATAATTGTTCTTTTGAGGATTTGGGAAAATATAGTGGGCTGTTCATTATGAAATGATTTTATTCCCCTCATTTAGAAAAAGAAAAAGTCAATATTCAAGCGTATCTAAGTCAATGGCAAGATGAACTTCTAAAAAAAGAAGAAAACATTAAGGATTTACCAAGAATGAATCAGGTATTCAGTTCATAAATTCTGGTTTTCTTATGTGTTTTATTAAAATGAATGTGGGTGTTTCCAAATCTAAAATAGCTAACATGCTATTACAAAAATAATCTCTGCATCATCTCTGTAAGTTTCAGATGAGTATAGAAGAGTGGGAGTAAATTTTAAAATGATTTTCTACTTTAAACACTTAAATGCATCTAGAGTTTCAGTACAGTCCTCTGCTGTGACATTTGTACCTATAGAAAAGATGTGTGTATAACATATATTTCAGTGTTTTCTACTTCTATCTTTATTAGAAATGTTCATTTATTCAGTAGACATTTTTTAGTGACTACTAGATGACATGCCCAATACTAGGTAATAGGAATAAGAAATAACTAAAATAGGTTATACCCTGGTTCCTAATCATCTTGAATCTGCTCAGATAGTACTAATGACTACTGTTAACACAACTTTTTTTTTGGCCATGCCATGTAACATGTGGGATCTTAGTTCCTGGACCAGGGATCAAACCCGCACTCTTTGCTGTGGAAGCACAGAGTCTTAAGCTCTGGACATCAGGGAATTCCCTATTGACACAGTTATAAATCCATCTCTTGCTTGCACACTATTCAGTCATTGTATGTTCTTATGTTTTTTAAATAAATTCTTTTGGTACAGATACTGAGGATTCTCAGAACTTAACCAAAATGAGAAATATGAAATAACTTCATTTTTCTCAGTGGAATAGGTAATAAGTACTTCTTAAAATTAATCAATATATTAATACTAAAATTTTAATAAACAGTGTTACAGACTAAGAAAGAAAGAAAAATAAAGCTTAAAGTTTGGTACAATAAATTTTTATAAAGTGTATCTTTTAGGGGGACTTCCCTGACAGTCCTGGGGCTTCCCTGATAGCTCAGTTGGTAAAGAATCCGCCTGCAATGCAGGAGACCCTGGTTCAATTCCTAGGTCAGGAAGATCCGCTGGAGAAGGGATAGGCTACCCACTCCAGTATCTTGGATTTCCCTTGTGGCTCAACTGGGAAAGACTCTGCCTGCAATGCGAGAGACCTGGGTTCAATCCTGGGTTGGGAAGATCCCCTGGAGAAGGGAAAGGCTACCCACTCCAGTATTCTGGCCTGGAGAATTCTATGGACTGTTTAGTCCATGGGGTGGCAGAGAGTCAGACATGACTGAGCTACTTTTACTTCCCCTTTCCCTGGCAGTCCAGTAGTGAAGAATCCATGCTTCCACTGCAGGGGGCATAGGTTGGATCCCTTGTTGGGGAACTAAGATCCTGCATGCCTTACAGTGCAGCCCCCACCTAAAGTATATCTTTTTTATTTACTTTTTATTTACAGATTAACTTTTCTAGTAGGATGATTGACTTATAGGACTTTTGTGTTAGAAAAATTTTTTTATATTGGCAAGAATCTTCTAGGAATGTCTATGGATTGTCTAGGGACAGTTAGCAAACAATCCAGTTTATTTCTTTACTAGGGCCCCTCCTTAGCCTTTAAAAAGAAACATGTCCACATGACCTCCTTGTATTACTGAACTGGTTCCAAAACATTCTTCCTTAAATTTAAGTCATCCTAGTCTGTTCATTAAGATTGATTAATGAATGAATTATTTGTATGTAGGCAAATATGGGACTTTGCCTAATTAAAAGTATCACCTAACATTGAAGGAATGCTGGCAGATACTGTCCAGGAATTATTGTATATATAAAATATGTACATATATGTTGTTTGGGGGGCTTCCCTGGTGGCTCAGATGGTAAAGAATCTGCTTGCAGTGCAGGAGACTGGAGTTCAATCCCAAGGTCAGGAAGATCCCCTGGAGAAGGGAATGGCAACCCACTCAAGTATTCTTGCCTGGAAAATCACACGACTGGCGGGCTATAGTCCATGAGGTCACAAAGAGTCAGACATGACTGAGTGACTAATGCTACACACTATATACATACATATATACATATATATATATATATATATAATTTACTGTTATTAGGCAACAGATAAGAAAACTTAAGTGGAATTTTCTTTCATAATTCATACCCATTTTTCTAGAACCAAAATTTACTTGGGGATTGATCATCAGTTCTTAAAACTTCTATGGTGAGGGTTATGTGGTGCAGATTCTAAATAGAAGACTATTCACTCCTAAGTTCTCTTTATATATTTGCTAAGTCTAATATCAAATGTGATATTTCTAACTTGTGTCTTCTAGTCACAATTTATTCAGTTTTCAAAGACACTATATAACTTATTTCATGGGGACCCTGAAGAAGAGTCATTATATCAAGCCATTGCTGTTGTAACCAGCCTTTTGCTCAGGATGGAAGAAGTTGGAAGGAAACTCCATAGCCCTACATCGGCAATGAAAGGGCTGTCTGGTGCTGCAGTCTGTGTTTCTGGAGTACCCAGTGAGGGGCAGGCAGAGAAACCCTTGGAGAAAGAACCCTCCTCGCCCAGGGAAGAACCTCAGTGGTCATTTGCGTTTGAACAGATTCTTGCCTCTTTGTTGAATGAACCGGCATTGGTGAAGTTTTTTGAGAAATCCATAGATCTAAAAGCCAAACTAGAAAATGCGAAAACCTCTCAGTTAAGTTGTAGAACCAAGAAGTAAAGCTCTTAACAGGCATTTTACCAAGATTCTTAAAACCATCAGCTTGATTCCTGGAAATAGGGATCAGGGATTTATCTTGTTACCAATGTGTTTGAAGGTTAAAAAGAAGATATTGTAAGCACAATGATTTATTCCTTTGGGGTAATATCTAATTTTGATATTCTATAATTCGAATATACTTTTTGTATTTCGCAAGACATGCAGTATCAGGGAGAGTATGCTAAATGTCACCACCAGAGGGCACCACCATATCACTTTTAGTAAGCAAATAACTAGTTTGTGCTGCTATTTACATATGAATTAGTGATGATTTTTGAAAATGTGGTGTTATGTTTGAGTATTAGTGATGCTGACATGCCATAATGATAAATCTTACTTTCCAAATTGCCTCAGTCCTATTACAGTGCTTTAGAAAATCAAACTCTTAGATCTGTAGCCTTAATTATCTAGAAGATTACTGTATGGGAACCTCATTTTCAAGTTGTCTAACTGAAATAATATTAACTTCTTAAAGTTAATCTCATTCAGTCTTCTAGTATTACGTAGTTGTTGTTGTTTTTTAAGTAAATTCTACCTTCTCCCTAACCTGAGCAGTTCAGAAGCTATGATACACTTCCAGCTCTGTTATTAACAAAAATAAAAAATTCAAATACTGGGCTGATATGAGGAAAAATGATATTGGATTTGGATTTGAGCTGGTTAAAATGAGCCAATTCAGAAGGGTAAATAAATGTACAGTTAACTGTGTACACGTCTCTCATTGGATTGAGAAGTTACTTGAAATTCCAAGCACTGCTCTTTGTGGTATTTTTCTCAGAGTAGTTTGGTTTTAATTTTAGATTTTGGGTTTTCACCAGTCATATTTTAAGTTATAATAGATAGATTGAATTATTGTATTAGTCTGACAAGTTCATAAAGTATACAAGCATACCTTGTTTTATTGTACTTTGCTTGATTGTGCTCCACAGATACTACAGTTGTCTTTTTTTTTTTTTTTTTTTTTGGCCACCACGTGATTTGTGACTGGTAGGCTTGTGGGATCCAGGCTTACAGGATGGTAGTTCCCTACAGGGATTGAACCCGGGCCCTTGGCAGTAAAAGTGCAGAGTCCTAACCACTGGACCACCAGAAAATTCCCACAGATACTACAGCTTATTGAAAATGAAGGCTTGTGGCAACACTGCATTGAGCGAGTCTAATCAGTGCCATTTTTCCAACAGCATTTGCTCACTGTGTCTCTGTCACATTTCGGTGATTCTCACAGTATTTGGGACTTTTTCGTTATTATTATGTTTGTCATGGTGATCCGTGATGAGTGATCTTTAATGTCATTAATGCAACTCACTGAAGGCTCATATGATGGCTAGCATTTTTAAGTGGTAAAATAGTTTTAATTAAAGTTTGTTCCTTTTTTATACATAATGCTATTATTGTACACTTAATAGACTACACTATAGTGTAAACATAACTCTTGTATGCCCTGGGAAACCAAAAAATTCATGTGATTCGCTTTATTGCAATATTTGCTTCTATCCCAGTGATCTGGAACCAAACCTGCAACATCCAAGGTATGCCTGTACTTGTGCATAAGGATTGTTAAGATAATGTATAGAATTTTGGCATCTATCTAAAAAGCTGTAATTTATCTAATTTAAATGTGTAATTTCTGTATACTTTATGCTGCTTATATTTCAGTCATTACAGTGAAAGTTCATTTAGAGATAATGGGCTTTGTTAGCACTTTAAAGAGAAAAAAACATAGCTGTCTGATATTCTGTGTTGTTTCTGATAAAAGCAATTTATAAATCAATTGATTTGGAAAACTGAGGAGAATGCATCCATTGGAACTTGTTTCTTCACAAAAGACTTTGGCTTTAAGCCTTTTGACTTTTCAGATTTGAAACCATGAGAAGGCAGACATCCTTTAAGAATGACCCAAGAAGTCTCCCTGATTATACCAAAAGAATTGGTATAATCAGCTTTTGGCAAGAATCCACTGTGAACAAGGCTTAATCCAGAGGGTTTCATCACCACAAAATATGTTATTTTCAGAGAGATTCAAGAATTTTCAAGTTGACCCCTTGAAAATTTTTGTAAATTGGACTTGGCCAAACATTTACTAGTAATGTCTTTAAAATGATTTTGTCAGCTTTGTCTTTCCAAGGAAATTACCACTTAAAGAGATAATTGCTAAATAAACATCTGTGCCTTTTCTCAGAAATGATTTGCCTGAAATGTGTCCAAATTTTAGAGTTCAGTTAATAGTTTGTATGTGAACTATCACACATCTGCTTTTAAGCAATGATTGTTATACCATAGTAGCTCTATAAGACACAAGGCTCTATGCTTATATTCAAATGCACTGTTGCACATTGTTCAATATTTTGTCAGTTGTATTTATAAAAAGATACTTTCTTAAGAGCATATGTTATTGATATTTGATATGTTTTAAAATCAGAATATTGAAGATTACTTAGTATTGTATTTTAGCCTAGATTAGTTAAATTGAGTACCTAAAGAGATTTTTGAGTTGCAAAAAGATTATAAATGCAAGTTAAAAAGACAAACATTTATTTTCTGAGTCTGCAGGAGAAATAAACAGAACACATAGTTTTGTAGTCACTACCTTGTTGAACAAGTGGGTTTTTCTTACGTAGTTGTGTCACACTGAACCAGTGCATTGTACCTTATACATTAAATTAGGTGTTATAAGGTGGGCTTTACTTGTCTTTATAAAAATAAATGTTATAAATCTATTAAATAAATATGAAAATGGCTTACTTATAGATCTTATTATTATTTACTATGATATATTTATATTTAACTCTATCACTTGAGGACTTCCCTCCTATATTAGTTAAGGCTCAGTTGCAGAGAACAGAATTCACTCTAATTAGTTTAGGCAGGAAAAGATTTATTACCAGACATTAAGTCACTTATAGAATTATCAGGAGGACTGCCTCTAAATTGAGCATTCAAGAACAACTTCCAAAGCTATACCACAGCATCAGGTCACCAAGGGAGTTGCTAATTCTTCTCCGATTAGGAAACTGCCACTTCCTACTCCATGATGAAAAGCCAGCTGTATGGCTCCTGTCCCCAGAACCACACTCCACCTACTACTATTTACACCAGTGAAATGGATGCCAAGCATCCTGCCTCTCAGCACCCACAAGCTAGTGACTAAATTGCAGTAGGACAACCAAACAGCTGCACAACCATGTTTACCAGCAGAAACGGCAGAAGCGTAGCCTCCACCTCCCTTCTGCCAGTTGTCTCATGTGTGTATCTGACTGCCCTTTAATGTTCAGAGTTCTGGTTGTGAGGGAATCTGGGAAATGTCCTTAGTTTCTTAGCCCCGACAGTAGAGAAAGGCACACTAAGAGGCTGGAATGGACACTGAGCACTGTGTTTGCTTTCTCTTGCTGGGTAACAAATTATCTCAATACACATTATTTCACCATTGCAATGAGTCAGGACTCCAGGCTCAGCTTAGCTGGGTTCTCTGCTTAGGATCTGACAAGCTGCAAAACCAAGGTTTTTTCCAAGGTGGTTCTTATTGTAGAGGCTTAACTGGGGAAGAATCCACTTCCAGCCTAACTCAGGCTGTTGACAGGAGTTATTTCCATACGGTTATAGGTCTGGAGGCCCCAGCTTCTTGCAGGTGGTTGACTGGAAGCCACCCCAGCTCCTAGAGGCTTTACTCAGTTCCCAGAAACTGCTTCTTCAGGCTTCCTGACCTTGCCATGTGGGCTTCACTCAGATGGCCACTTACTTCATCAATCCAGCAAGGAGAGTCTCTGAAGCAAGTCTGCTAGCAAGACAGTGTCTTATATAATGTCACATGATCTCACAGTGTGACATATCCCCTTTGCCATATTCTGTTGGTTAATTGAAGGTAAGTCACAGGTTCTGTCCACTTTAAAGGGGGGAAGATTACACATGAACATCAGGAGGCAAAGGTTCTATGCCACAGGGAGTGCACTGTGGAGTCTGTTCACCACAAGCATCTATGTTACCCACCTCTTTTCCCACACAGCCATACCCTTCTCATACTTCTGCAGAAGAGCTAATAGCATCAGTGGTATGCTTCTGACTGTCACAACAGAAATCCTCATAGCAAAAAAATGCACTAATCCTCTCTCCTAAGGGAAAATCCAAGTTTTTAGTCTTAATTCAATCTCCATCCCATCTTACATGTGAACTACAAATAGTTAACTACCATCAACTCACCTCATATAAAGTAGAGAAGTAGGGAAAGAAATTTAAGTATATAATTCAGTTCAGTCACTCAGTCATATCAGACTCTTTGCGACCCCATGGACTGCAGCTCGCCAGGCTTCCCTGTCCGTCACCAACTCCTGCAGCTTGCTCAAACGCATGTCCATTGAGTCAGTGATGCCATCCAACCATCTCATCCTCTGTCGTCCCCTTCTCCTCCTGCCTTCAGTCTTTCCCAGCATCAGGGTCTTTTCCAATGAGTCAGTTCTTCACATCAGGTGGCCAAAGTATTGGAGTTTCAGCTTCAGCATCAGTCCTTCCAATAAACACCCAGGACTGATTTCCTTTAGGATGGACTGGTTGGATCTCCTTGCAGTCCAAGGGACTCTCAAGAGTCTTCTCCAACACCACAGTTCAAAAGCATCAATTCTTCAGTGCTCAGCATTCTTTATAGTCCAACTTTCACATCCATACATGACTACTGGAAAAACCATAGCTTTGACTAGATGGACCTTTATCAGAAAAGTAGTGTCTCTGCTTTTTAATATACTGTCTGGGTTGGTCACAGCTTTTTTTCCAAGGAGCAGGCGCCTTTCATGGCTACAATCACCATCTGCAGTGATTTTGGAGCCCCCCAAAATAAAGTCTCACTGTTTCCATCTTCCCCCCATCTATTTGCCATGAAGTGATGGGACCAGATGCCATGACCTTAGTTTTCTGAATGTTGAATTTCAAGGCAGCTTTTTCACTCTCCTCTTTCACCTTCATCAGGAGGCTTTTTAGTTCTTTGCTTTCTGCCATAAGGGTGGTGTCATCTGTGTATCTGAGTTTATTGATATTTCTCCCAGCAATCTTGATTCCAGCTTGTGCTTCATCTAGCCCAGCATTTCTCATGACATACTCTGTATATAAGTTAAATAAGCAGGGTGACAGTATACAGCCTTGATGTACTCCTTTCCCGATTTGGAACCAATCTTTTGTCCTATGTCTGGGTCTAACTGTTGCTTCTTGACCTGCATACAGATTTCTCAGGAGGCAAGTCAGGTGGTCTGGTATTCCCATCTCTTTCAGAATTTTCCACAGTTTGTTGTAACCCACACCATCAAAGGCTTTGGCATAGTCAGTAAGCAGAAGTAGATGTTTTTCTGGAATTCTCTTGCTTTTTCCATGATCCAATGTATGTTGGCAATTTGATCTCTGGGTCCTCTGCCTTTTCTAAATCCAGCTTGAACACCTGAAAGTTCTCGGTTCATGGACTTTTGAAGCCTAGCTTGAAGAGTTTGAGCATTTGCTAGCATGTGAGATGAGTGCAGTCGTGCGGTAGTTTGAACATTCTTTGGCATTGCCATTCTTAGGCATTGCCTTTCTTTGGGATTGGAATGAAAACTGACCTTTCCCAGTCCTGTGGCCACTGCTGAGTTTTCCAAATTTGCTGACATATTGAGTGCAGCACTTTCACGGCATCATGTTTTAGGATTTGAAATAGCTCAATTGGAATTCCATCACCTCCACTAGCTTTGTTCATAGTGATGCTTCCTAAATCCCTCTTGACTTTGCAGTCCAGGATGTCTGGCTTAGGTGAGTGATCACACCATCGTGGTTATCTGGGTCATAAAGATCTTTTTTGTGTAGTTCTTCTGTGTATTCTTGCCACCTCTTCTTAGTATCTTCTGCTTCTGTTAGGTCCATACAATTTCTGTCATTTATTATGTCCATCTTTGCATGAAATGTTCCCTTGGTGTCTCTAATTTTCTTGAAGAGATCTCTAGTCTTTCCCATTCTATTGTTTTCCTCTATTTCTTTGCATTGATCACTGAGGAAGGCTTTCTTATCTCTCCTTGCTATTCTTTGGAACTCTGCATTCAAATGGGTATATCTTTCCTTTTCTCCTTTGCCTTTCACTTCTCTACTTTTCTCATCTATTTGTAAGGCTTCCTCAGACAACCATTTTGCCTTTTTGCATTTCTTTTTCTTGGGGATGGTCTTGATCACCGCCTCCTGTATATAATTATGTACCTAAAAAAGAAAGGCAGAAACTATGGATAGGTACAGTAGTCCTCATTCCTACAATGCAACCATAGTTGTGTGTTATTTTATTTTATTTTATTTTTTTAATTATCATGCAATAAATTAGCTTTTTTTTAATGTACACCTCTATGATTTTTTTTTTTTGGTGGTGCAGGGTCTTTGTTGCTCCACACAGGCTTTTCTCTAGTTGCAGCGAGCAGCAGCTACTCTTTGTTGTGCTGCACAGGCTTCTCATTATGGTGGCTTCTCTTTTTGTGGAGGGTAGGCTCTAGGCGCACAGGTTCAGTAGTTGCAGCACATGGGTTCAGTAGTTGCGGCTCGTGGGCTCAGTAGCTATGGCACACGACAGGCTTGGTTGCTCTGTGGCATGTGGGATCTTCCTGGACCAGAGATTGAACCTGTGTCCCCTGCATTGGCAGGCAGATTCCTATCTGCTGTACCATCAGGGAAGTCCCACTTATGTGAATTTTTAACAGGTATGTGTTCCTGTAACCATCACCACAATTAGAATGCAGAACACAATTAGAATTCCATCACCCCCAAAACTCCCTGAAACAGTCTGTCTTTTCATAGTCACATTCTCTCCCCATTCCTAATAACCACTTATCATCAGGGTTTTCCCCAACGTATTAAAGACCAGATGTTTGCTGTCCCCAAATCCCTGCCCCTTGTAGTCATGTGATAAAGAATTGGTTAATGACATGCTTCTGCTTGAATTTCTCAATCTATAGCAGAGCAGGAGAGAAAGTAGAGAAGACATTCTGGTGGCAGTAGTGGCATCTTCACATCAACACTCTGGTTCTGAAGTAGGACTTCAAGTGCTTATGGATGCACAGACTTTATCCCCCCTTTTTGAGGGAGAGGAGCTTCTTAGTGCATCTCTTGCAGGGCCCAAGAATGGGCTCTTGTCTGACCTTGGAAATGAATTATCCAAGGAGACACACATGCTGACAAAGCAAAAACTTTATTGAGAAGGAGCACCCAGGGAAAGAGCAGCAGAGTAAGGGAACCCAGGAGAACTCTACTACATGGCTCACAGGCTCAAATTTATGGTGATAGGGTTAGTTTCTGAGTTTTCACTGGCCAGTCATTCTGTCTCAGGGTCCTTGATGGTGGCATATCACTCAACCAAGATGGATTCAAAGGAGAAGGACTCTTGGAAGTTGGTAGGACATATGAACTAGCATCTCTTCTCTCCTTTTGACCTTTTCTGAATTCTTCCAATTGGTGGTGGCTTGTTAGTTCCATGTTCCTTACCAGGCTCTCCTGTTGTAAAGTAATTCATGCAGATGGTTACTGTGGTCCCTGGCCAGGGTGGGTGGTTTCAGTCAGCAATTCCCCTAACACATCTGTGAGCCCAACAGTTCAATAAAGTCTTTTTCTCCTTTTGCCAGCCAGAATCCGTTTCACTGGCTATCTAAGGTAAGGTTGATACATGTGACCCTGGGAGCCCTGTAGCACCATCTCCCTTGAGGCCAGGCTAACAAATTATCCTGGTAGCCACATTCCTAGGCTTACACTCACTGGCAGAAGGGCATTTAATCCTTAATCTCACATTTTACTGCAGCATCCATTTCTGTCATCAGAACTACAATTTTTCCCCCATCCCAAAAGTGCCAAGCAGTAGATTTCCTATTCTCTAATTCTACTTGTCTTCCTTTGAGAGTAATGTCTTTTCTTTATGGCTGCTTTTAAGATCTTGGTGTTGCCAATGTTCTGCAGTTTCTTATGATTTATCTAGCTTTTTTAAAAGTCATGTTTGACATTATTAAATTTTGATTATCAACCATCATTCTCCAAGACCTGCATGCTTTTTGCACAAGCCAAACAGGCAAATTAAATGAGGATGTAATAGAAATCACCTCCCATACATACATACATACATCCTTCAGATATTTGGTGGGCACTCAGCTGTGTGATTTCCCTGGGGGTGCGGTACTGACAGATACAGTGAATTCTACTTGGCCATTTCTACTATAAATAGCCCTTACTACACTGGTCAGGGAGCAAATGTGGTAGGTCTGCCAGTTGTTGAGTATTACTGCTTCAAATATTCATTCATAAACTAAGAATCATATGATATATTTGCAGATCTACTGGATCCATTGTAGATGGATTTAGGATAAAATTTTATTTCTGGACTCCCTAAGCCCTGACTCTGACCAATCAATGACCATTGTGTTGTAAACTCTCTCCCCACCCCACCCCCACATTGGTCTTGGATGAATGTGAATTTATAATCAGTGTTCAAAACACTGAAAAGTGTGAGTGTTTTTGTTGCTGAGTCCAAGCTCACTCTGCTTGCAACATGACAGGCCAATGAATCAGGAGACGAGGTGCTGAGGCAAGGAATAATGACTTTATTTGGAAAGCTGGCAGAGTAGTGTCTCCAAAAAAAGCATCTTATTGGAGTCTGGATACTAGTTTCTTTTATAGAACAGAGAGGGAGAGAAGGTGAGGAAATAAAGTAAAAAGGCCATTTATCTTGCAAAATAGGAGGGGATGTGTTCATCTTTTCTTCAGCCACTCACAGGTTGGCAGGGTCAGATTGTCTCCCTGTGAGCTGAACAAAGCCACTTTAACATTCAGGCAGAGGGGCAGGGTTCCCTGAGGCAGGCCATTACGTATGATTATAATAACAAAAGCAATGAAAAGCAAAGGTTAAAGTCAAATAAACAGATCCAACATGGAGTCAGAATTAGTTCTTCCCTGTTATGTTTCCAATTTCCTAGTGCATGGCTACCCAGGTAAATGACCAAAGGCCCTTCTGGCTATAAAGAAAGAGGAAAGCTAGGGAGAAAATCTACAATACATGCTTATGGTATTCTTCTTCAAGGGGGACCTGGCTTTCCCTTCCAGGGCCTCTGGATGTGTGAACTGACTCAGATCTGCAAATAAGTGAAATTGATAACCAAGCAGGCCCCTGTGGGGCTTTTGGGCACAAAAGTCTTTTTGTGTCCCCCATTTCTTGATTACAGGAAATAGGCTTCATTTGGCCTCCATGACCTTCCCTGAGATCCAAGGAGCAGGTCCAAACATTTGCTAATTGGGGAAGGAAAAGGATGCAGAGACAAGACAGTCAAAAGAAACAATAGTGCAGCCTTGGGGCAGAGTCCTGGTTCCCCCTCAAAGGATACACTAGCACTATCTTTGAGCTGTTTTGCAGATACTGAAACCCCCTACCAGGTGGGAGAAGTTAACAGTACGCTGCCCACACACGTAGACCTCAGACCAGTTGAAACCAGAAGGTTGATGATGTTCTTTCCCACTTACCTCACCAACCAGTCAGAGGAATGTCCATGAACTCATTATGCCCTCTTTTAATCATTACTATAAAACTCCTCACTACCCATTCAAGACACAGTTTTGAGGGTATTAGCCCACCGTGGCCCCTTTTGCCTGGCAAAGAGATAAAACTATTCTTTTCCACATCACCTAAAACTCTGTCTCTGAGAATTAATTCAGTATTGGGGTACAAAGGCTGGATTTGGCTTCCAGAGGCCATGAATCTCCATCATAATAACTCAAATTAGATCTTTATTCACCAGGTAGAACTGTTTCAGCTATGCAGATCAAGTAGGAATTAGTAGGTTGCTCATCTATTTCCATCTGAAGAATAATTAGCCATCACCAAACTTCTCTGCAGGTCAGAACATTCAGATTACTTCTCTAGCTATGTTCCTGTCATGTTAGCCATGCTCACCCCATCTCTGGTCATTAAGTGCTGCCACTTGTTCTCTGCTATTCTAAAATCTCATTATTCTCATTGAAATTAGCAAGTTACCTTCAATGGCAGCATCTCTCAACCCTATCTCTGGCCTACTGAAGACTTCCACTGTACCATGTTCCAAGAGTGATAAGGCTTGCAAAACTAATACAATTATGTAAAGTTTAAAAATAAAATAAAATTTAAAAGAAAAAAGAGTGATAAGGCTCCTCTTGTCAATGTATTTTTCAGTGTCTTGTGGAAGAAAACATCCCCTAGGTCCTACTGGGGGACATGGTTAGGATGTAGGTGAGTGGATCATGTATCATAAATGTATTCCAATGTTTTGATTTCCTTAAGCCTTTGGAGAACTTCCTTTACATTACACCAAGGATATCTGGCATATCAACTTCATTTAATATGGGCTAATTTTCAGCCTTGACTTCAGTCAACCAAGCAAATAGAACCACTTTCAAGTGGGCAAGCTAGTAATTGAATCCAGAATCTCTGATAAGTGGCCCAATTAAAATTACATTCCTTCCTCCAAGGCATAGTATCTATCCTTAAAATACATTCCCACACATATTCTCCAAATTTCTGCTGTTATAAATTAGCAAAATTTCACAATTTCCTCCTTCCAGTTCAGACTTATATTTGAATTCTTAGAGCGTCAGTTCAGTTCAGTCACTTAGTCCTGTCCAACTCTTTGCGACCCCATGGACTGCAGCACACCAGGCCTCCCTGTCCATCATCAGCTCCCAGAGCTCGCTCAAATTCATGTCCATCTGCCATCCAACCATCTCATCCTCTGTCGTCCCCTTCTCCTCCTGCCCTCAGTCTTTCCCAGAATCAGGGTCTTTTCCAGTGAGTCAGTTCTTTGCATCAGGTGGCCAAAGTATTGGAGTTTCAGCTTCAACATCAGTCCTTCCAATGAATATTCAGGACTGATTTCCTTTAGGATGGACTGGTTGGATCTCCTTGCAGTCCAAGGGACTCTCAAGAGTCTTTTCCAATACCACACTTCAAAAGCATCAATTTTTCGGCACTCAGATTTCTTTATAGTCCAACTCTCACATCCATACATGACTATATTATGATCTAACTCTAGTTGTAGGTCTGGAAGCAATGAGAGGTGGTAGGAATGGTACATGAGGAAAATAGGCATTCCCTTGCAAGTAACTTGAGGATGCTGAAGCAAGGCAGGGCCAGGTTCATCAACTAGGGATGGCTTTTAGGACAAAGAAGTCTAATTGGTGAGGTACTTAGAATCATCTGAATTCACCCAAATATCCTCATTTCTATTCTAGGAGATCTCATCTAATCAAACAAATGCCCTTACTTTCCCCAAAGTGACACATGACAATGCTGTGAGTTCATTATATATTGTAATTCAAACACCTATAGGAATAAGACTCTAATTTTCAGCTATATGAAGCTGAATATGGCCTGTGTACCCTGACACTGAATTAAGTCTCAGAGGTGGAGTTTTGGGTGAAGTAGAAAAGAATAGCTTTATTGCTTTGCCAGGTGAAGGAGGCCACAGTGGGCTAATGCCCTCAAAACTGTGTGTTGCAACCTGGAGAGGGTAGTGAGAAATTATTTTAATAATGGTTCAAAAAGGGCATGATCAGCTTGTGGACATTCTGCTGATTGGTAGGTGGTGAAGTAAGTGGGACTCAGCATCAACAACCTTCTGGTTCCAATTGGTCTGTGATCTATATCAACAAGAGATAATAGAAACTTACCATCCTCTGTTTCTTGAGCTGGCAATTTAAATCTTAGGGTTGTCATTTTTTTTTTTTTTAATTATTATTTTTTGTTGTGCTGGGTCGTCATTGCTGTGTACAGGCTTTTTCTAGTTTTGGAGGGAGGAGGCTACTCTTTACTTTTATGGTGTGTGAGCGTCTCATTGTGGTGGCTTCTCTTGTGGTAGAGCACAGGCTTTGGGGCACTCGGGCTTCAGTAGTTGCTGCACGAGGGCTCAGTAGTTGTGGCTTGTGGGCTCCAGAGTGCAGGCTCAATAGTTATGGCACATGGGCCTAATTGTCCCTCGGCATATGGGATCTGCCTACCGCACAATTGCACTCATCTCACAAGCTAGCAAAGTAATATTTAAAATTCTCCAAGCGAGGCTTCAACAGTATGTGAACCATGAATTTGCAGATGTTCAAGCTGGATTTAGAAAAGGCAGAGGAACCAGAGATCAAATTGCCAACATCCCTCAGATCATAGAAAAACCAACAGAATTCCAGAAAAATATCTACTTCTGCTTTACTGACTATGCCAAAGCCTTTGATGGTGTGGGTCACAACAAACTGTGGAAAATTCTTCAAGAGATGGGAATACCAGACCACCTGACCTGCCTCTTGAGTAACCTGTATGCAGGTCAAGAAGTAGCAGTTAGAACTGGACATGGAACAATAGACTGGCTCCAAATCGGGAAAGGAGTACATCAGGGCTGTATATTGTCATCCTGCTTATTTAACTTATATACAGAGTACATCATGTGAAATGCTGGGCTGGATGAAACACAAGCTGGAATCAGGATTGCTGGGAGAAATATCAATAACCTCAGATATGCAGATGACACCACCCTTATGGCAGAAAGCAAAGAAGAGCTGAAGAGCCTCTTGATGAAAGTGAAAGAGGAGCATGAAAAAGCTGGGTTGAAACTCAACATTCAAAAAACAAAGATCATGGCATCTGGTCCCATCACTTCATGGCAAATAGATGGGGAAACAATGGAAACAGTGAGATAATTTACTTTTTGGAGCCCCAAAATCACTGCAGTTGGTGACTGCAGCCATGAAATTAAAAGACATTTGCTCCTTGAAAGAAAAGTTATGACCAACCTAGACAGCATATTAAAATGAAGAGACATTACTTTGCCAACAAAAGTCCATCTAGTCAAATCTATAAGTTTTGATCTATAACTTATAGATGGATCTATAAGTCCATCTATAGTTTTTCCATTAGTCATGTATGGATGTGAGAGTTGGACTATATAGAAAGCTGAGCGCCAGAGAATTGATGCTTTTGAATTGTGGTATTGGAGAAGACTCTTGAGAGTCCCTTGGATTGTAAGGAAATCCAACCAGTCAAAACTAAAAGAAATCAGTCCTGAATATTCATTGGAAGGACTGATGCTGAAGCTGAAGCTCCAATATTTTGGCCACCTGATACGAAGAACTGACTCCTTGGAGAAGACCCTGAGGCTGAGAAAGACTGAAGGCAGGAGAAGAAGGGGAGATGACATGGTTGGATGGCATCACCAGCTCGATGGACATAAGTTTGACATAAGCTCCAGGAGTTGGTGATGGACAGGGAAGCCTGGCATGCTGCAGTCCATGGGGGTCACAAAGAGTCACATATGACTGAGTGACTGAACTGAGAACACAGTTAGAAGTCATCCCATTCCATAGTTCTTGGGTTCATCATTACTGCCTAAATAATCTGTAGTAGCAGCTACCCAGACCACAAAGCCTTGCGTTCAGGAGGCACTTCGTTGTAGATGCCTACTGGTTGTGATTTGATTGGTTTGCATTTTGTGTCATGAAATACTAGCATCTCCTTTTCTGAATACTAATAGAATTAGCACTACTTTCAAATCCAATCAGGCTATCTAATCAATTCTAATTTCCTGTTTTCCTGAAACACTTTTGGACCTCAAACAAAGCTAGTGGAGGTGGTGGAATTCCAGCTAAGCTATTTCAGATTTTGAAGGATGATGCTGTTAAAGTGCTGCACTCAATATGCCAGCAAATTTGGAAAACTCAGCAGTGGCCATGGGACTGGAAAAGGTCAGTTTTCATTCCAATCCCAAAGAAGGGCCATGCCAAAGAATGTTCAAACTACTGCACAATTATACTCATTTCACATGCTAGCAAGGTAATGCTCAAAATTTTTCAAGCTAGGTTTCAACAGTACGTGAACTGATAACTTCCAAAGATAAAAGCTGTATTTAGAAAAGGCAGAGGGAGCAGAGATCAAATTTAGAGCATCAGCTGATTCATAGAAAACACAAGGGAATTCTGGAAAAACATCTACTTCTGCTTCATGGACTATGCTAAAGCCTTTGATTGTATGGATCACAACAAGCTAGAAAATTCTTAAAGAGATAGGAATACCAGAGCACCTTACCTGCCTCCTGAGAAAATGTATGCATCTCAAGAAGCAACAGTTAGAACTGGACATGGAACAGACTGGTTCCAAATTGGGAAAGGAGTATGTCAAGGCCGTATATTGTCAGCCTGTTTATATATTGTCAGCCTGTTTGTACATCTTGTGAAACGCTGGACTGGATGAAGCTCAAGCTGGAATCAAGATTGCCAGGAGAAATATCAATAACCTTGGATATGTAGATGACACCACCCTAATGGTGGAAAGTGAAGAGGAACTGAAGAGCCTCTTGATGATGGTGAAAGAGAGTGAAAAAGCTGCCTTAAAAGTCAACATTCAGAAAACTAAGATCATGGCATCTGGTCCCATGACTTCATGGCAAATAGATGGGGAAACAATGGAAACAGTGACAGACTTTATTTTCTTGGGCTCCAAAATTAGTGTGGATGGTGACTGCAGCCATGAAATTAAAAGATGCTTGCTCCTTAGAATAAAAGCTATGACAATCCTAGACAGCATGTTAAAAAGCATGAGACATCACTTTGCCAAGAAAGATCTGCACAGTCAAAGTTATAGTCTTTCCAGTAGTCATGTACGGATGTAAGAGTTGTACCATAAAGAAGACTGAGTGCCTAAGAACTGATGCTTCCAAACTGTGGTGCTGGAAGAGTCTCTTGAGAGTCCCTTGGACTGCAAGGAGATCAAGCCAATCAATCCTAAATGAAATCAACCCTGAATATTCATTGGAAGGACTGATGCTGAAGTTGAAGCTCCAAAACTTCGGCCATCTGATGCAAAGAGCCAACTCATTGGAAAAGCCCCTCATGCTGGGAAAGATTTAAGGCAGGGGGAGAAGGGGGTGACAGAGGATGAGATGGTTGGATGGCATCATCACCTCAATGATTGAGCAAACTCCCAGAGATAGTGAAGATCAGAGAAATGTGGGGTGCCAGTCCATGGGGTCACAAAGAGTCAGACAGGACTGAGCAGCTAAACAACAGCAAGAACCCCATGGAGCCTTGGTGGGGGAGGGAGCTGCGAGGAGACAGGCCTTCCTCCATATCCTCTGCTTTAGTTCCTCTCCAAAATATCTAGATAATAGTATTTGACGCACATTTTCTGAGTTGTTTTGCAGATGTAAAAAACCTTCCCCTGTCCAAGAATGGAAGATGTTAACTACTTGACAGAGTCCCAGGCCTCCTGGAGCCTAGGGACTGATAATGTCAACCTGTGATACCACCCTGCTGCCTCACCATCAGCCAGAGAAATGTGCACAAGCTGATCTCAGACCCTGTGACCCTCCTCCCTCACCTGACTTATATTTTTAAAAACTTTTTATTTTGTATTGGGGTGTGTGCACGCATGCTAAGTACCTTCAGTCGTGTCCGACTCTTTGAGACCCTATGGACCCACCATGCTCCTCTGTCCACGGGATTCTCCAGGCAAGAATACTGCAGTGGATTGCCATGCCCTCCTCCAGGGGATCTTCCTGACCCAGGGATCGAACCTGTGTCTCCTACATCTCCTGCATCTCCTGCATTGGCAGGCGGGTTCTTTACCACTAGCACCACCTGGGAAGCCCATATTGAGGTATAGCCAATTAACAAACAATGTTGTGATAGTTTCAGGTGGAGGGCGAAGGGACCCAGCCATCCATATACATGTATCCATTCTCTCCCAAATAATGCTCAAAATTCTCCAAGCCAGGCTTCAGCAATATGTGAATCATGAACTTCCTGATGTTTAAGCTGGTTTTAGAAAAGGCAGAGGAACCAGAGATCAAATTGCCAACATCTGCTGGATCATGGAAAAAGCAAGAGAGTTCCAGAAAAACATCTATTTCTGCTTTATTGACTATGCCAAAGCCTTTGACTGTGTGGATCACAATAAACTGTGGAAAATTCTGAAAGAGATGGGAATACCAGACCACCTGATCTGCCTTTTGAGAAATCTATATGCAGGTCAGGGAGCAACAGTTAGAACTGGACATGGAACAACAGACTGGTTCCAAATAGGAAAAGGAGTACGTCAAGGTTGTATATTATCACCCTGCTTATTTAACTTATATGCAGAGTACATCATGAGAAACGCTGGACTGGAAGAAACAAGCTGGAATCAAGATTGCCAGGAGAAATATCAATAACCTCAGATATGCAGATAACACCACCCTTATGGCAGAAAGTGAAGAGGAACTAAAAAGCCTCTTGATGAAGGTGAAAGTGGAGAGTGAAAAAGTTGGCTTAAAACTCAACATTCAGAAAACGAAGATCATGGCATCTGGTCCCATCACTTCATGGGAAATAGATGGGGAAACAGTGGAAACAGTGTCAGACTTTATTTTTTTGGGCTTCAAAATCACTGCAGATGGTGACTGCAGCCATGAAATTAAAAGACACTTACTCCTTGGAAGGAAAGTTATGACCAACCTAGATAGCATATTCAAAAGCAGAGACATTACTTTCCCAACAAAGGTTCGTCTAGTCAAGGCTATGGTTTTTCCTGTGGTCATGTATGGGTGTGAGAGTTGGACTGTGAAGAAGGCTGAGCGCCGAAGTATTGATGCTTTTGAAGTGCGGTGTTGGAGAAGACTCTTGAGAGTCCCTTGGACTGCAAGGAGATCCAACCAGTCCATTCTGAAGGAGATCAACCCTGGGATTTCTTTGGAAGGAATGATGCTAAAGCTGAAACTCCAGTACTTTGGCCACCTCATGCGAAGAGTTGACTCATTGGAAAAGACTCTGATGCTGGGAGGGATTAGGGGCAGGAGGAGAAGGGGACGACAGAGGATGAGATGGCTGGATGGCATCATTGACTCAATGGACGTGAGTCTGGGTGAACTCTGGGAGTTGGTGATGGACAGGGAGGCCTGGCGTGCTGCGATTCATGGGGTCGCAAAGAGTCGGACACGACTGAGCGACTGAACTGAACTGGATACTCCCCCAAACTCCCCTCCCATCTAGGCTGCATTGAGCAGAGTTCCCTGTGCTATAGAGTAGGACCTTAGTGCTTTGCTGAAACCCTTCTGGGAGTTCCAGGCTTTAGAGCTTGAGCCACCTGTCTGCTTGCATAGCCCTGCAATAAACCTTTCTCTTCTCCAAACTCCAACATTTCAGTTTGTTTGGCCTCACTGTGCATTGGGCACCCAAACTTGGATGAACACTTGTGCCTTTGAGCACCCTTCATTGGTCAGGGTTCAGTTGCAGAGATCAGAAGCCACTCTAGCTAGTTTAAGGAGGAAGCATTGTAGGGAGATTCTTTACTGGCTGAGCCATCAGGGAAGCCTATGCATATGATTGCTGCTGCTGCTGCTGCTGCTAAGTCGCTTCAGTCGTGTCCGACTCTTAGCGACCCCACGGACTGCAGCCTACCAGGCTCCTCTGTCCATGGGATTTTCCAGGCAAGAGTACTGGAGTGGGGTGCCATTGCCTTCTCCAGCATATGATTAGCTGAACCTAAATTATTCAGAATCTCAGCTGAAAGGAAGTCCAGAAAGTGTGTGTGTCTTTTTATACTTTCCATCAACTGCATGACACACTAGGATGGGGGTTGGAGTGGAGCTGAACACCAAGCTACCATACCTATCCTAACCCTCATCAAAGATTTAGTATATTTGGCTTTAGTATATTTAGTGTATATCCTGGAATCCCAATTCCAGGATAACAGGAAACTCAGACTTCTTTCAATTTTCTTCTGTTTCTCTGAATCATTCTCTGCTTCTATGTGCACATAGACTTTCTGGTGCCTCTAATCAGAACCTGGCCAAAACCTTTAGCCCTCTCACCATCTTCTAAAAGAAATCATAATGTTAGGGGAAACACTGACTGAAACCGCCCTCCCGGGTCAGGTACCAGAGTAACCATTTGCATGAGTTATTTTATGACAGGAGGTCCTGGTAAGGAACACAGAACTAACAAGCCACCACCACTGGAAGAATTCGCGAAAGGTCAAAAGGAGAGAGGAGATGCCAGTCCATGTGTCCTACCACCTCCCAGAATCCTCCTCATTGGAATCTTGGCTGAGCAACACCAGAAAGGACCCTGAGTCAGAATGATTGGCCAGAGACAGCCCGGAAATTAACTACATTACCATAAAGCCTGAGGCTGTGAACCACGTGACAGAGCAGTCCTCTTGGGTTCCTTACCTTGCAGCTCTCTGCCCTGGCGCTCCTTCCCAATAAAGTCTCTTGCTTTTTCAGCATGTGTGTCTCCTTGGACAATTCATTTCTGAGTGTTAAACACGAGCCCACTCTCGGGCCCTGGAAGGGGTCTCCTTTCCTGCAACAAAAACACAATAAGTGCTTGATGATTTTTGTCTTTTTCCTCAAGATTTGTGATATTATGAGAGAAAGACCATATCAAGGAATACATGGCCATCTGCCATCTCATTGCATTCCTGACTGGTTCCATTTTTTCCTCACTTACTTTTGAAGTTGATCCCTCAAGTTCATGTTCTTCCATGAATCCAAACTCTTTGTATATGGCTCTTCCTGTGATACTTTCAATAATTTTATTTTAATTCCCATTACTCTCCTTTTATCTTACTTTTTATGTTTCAGCAAATGTTTTGGTCAGTTGAGATGTCTCCTACCATTTTTACTGTTGTTCTTATGCCAATTCTTTTATAGATTATTTTTAAGTTTTCCCATCATTTTAGAGAACTTTAAAAAATTTTCAGTATCTTTTTGGAATTTGAATAGTGTGAGTCCTTAAAATGGCTTCTAGGGAAAAAAATCCATTTTCCTAACAAACACACTGACTACATTTGGAGTGGTATAATATGTTCATTTTACTCAAATGTGAAGGCAGCCTAGATTTGCAGAAAATTGAGGATTTTGTAAGCCCTTGCCAATGGCAACTACCAAAAGTCACCACTCCCAGTAACTCAAGCAAAACTACTGTTCTGCTCCCATATTCACAGGTTTGTACACAGAGCTTCTTGGACAGATTTCCCAAGTTGACCAGGAGATGGAGTTTCCAGGAAAGTTGGACAGGACATAAAAATGGCAATATTTCAGCTACCTCTAGGAGTAAAGCCATGAGCTTCATCTCCTCCAGTAATTTACCTGAATGGCTTTTATGCCAGATCTCCAAGGGTTTCTCCTAGAAATTTCTGGGGCTTGTGCCTGCATTTTGAAAGGCAGACTATTATTATACTGAAGTTTCCTTCACGATGCTTATTAAAATACAACTCTATATAAATTTTTTACAATTTTCAGAGTGATTTCATTATATAATCACCCACCCAAACCTCATTTCCAACAAACCCAAAGAAGTTGATAGGCTAAGGACTGGCCCCCCTTTTAGAGATGAGGAAACTAAGTCAATAGACCAACATATTACAGATAATAAATGACAGAACCTGAACAAGTACCTCAGTCAAGTCTCCTACTCACAATGCTCCCCCACCTCAGAAAATATTTGCCATAATAAAATCTGATAGGAACTTTACTGGTGGTCCAGTGGTTAAGACTCCACCTTCCAGTGCAGAGGTCATGGGTTCGATCCCTGATTGGGGAACTAAGAAGAACTAAGATCCCACATGTCATGTGGTGCAGGACAACAAGTGGCACTAGAAAACTTGAATACCTCTATGCAAAAAACAGCAGCAACAACTGATCATACCTTGCACCATACACAAAGATTAACTCAAAATGGATCATAGACCTAAATGTAAAACCAGAAGAAAAGAAGAAAAATGTCTGATAAGTTTGCACACAATGGATTTTTATTTTATACTTTTCTTACCTGTGGAAATTGTCATCAGTTTTCCAAAGGTTCTTTGATAATTAAACAAGTTTCCTTGGATCTTTTTGAGCAGGGGACATTTTCACTGTTAGCCCAAGGTAAAACCAGTACTCCCAGGCTCACAATTTCACAACATAGTCCTGTCACTCCTGGGTGTCCATGAAAGAGTTACACACATCTATAGACTCAATATGAAATTTGAATTTAAATTGAATTTGCTCCCCCACATCCTCAGAGATCATGAGAAGGTGAGGAAATGGAATAAGTACATCCTTTCTGTCCAGTGTAGACATCGGCTAGGACAAGACGCTGACCCTAGACCAATCTTCCTAGGTTTAATTGGTTCAAGGAGGAGTTTTCATGCCCGAATCCCACCACTCACCCTTCTTCTCTTCAAAGTTTTCTGCTGAGGTACTGATGAACCTATTTACAGGGAAGAAATGGAGACACAGACATAGAGAACGGACTTGTGGATGCAGTGGGGGAAGGAGAGGGTGGGACGAATTGAGAGAGTAGCATGGACATATATACACTACCATGTGTAAAACAGATGGCTAGTGGGAAGCTGCTGCATAGCACGGGGAGCTCAACCTTGTGCTCTGTGACAACCCAGAGGGCTGGGATAGGGAGTGGGTGGGAGGAAGGCTCAAGAGGGAGGGGATATATGTATACTTATAGCTGATTCACATTGTTGCATGAAACCAACACAACATTGTAAAGCAATTATCCTCCAATTAAAAAAATAAAACTAATAGTGAAAAAAAAAAGGTTTCCACTGAGAAAGCTATAGGCACACAGAGTGATTAGAACAGCAAGTGAAGTGTCTTTTATTAATAAAAGCTTGATATGAGAATTCAGATACACTTGGTAATCCCTCCTCCCCTCATTCTCTCTGTTTTAGAGTTCTCTGGTTTCACAAATTAATCAGAAAACACAACTTAAGCTACTCCTCCTCTGAATCTGAGAATCTAAGGTGGTCAGAACAAATGTGGCCTGACCTGATAGCTCAGTTGGTAAAGAATCCACCTGCAATGCAGGAGACCCTGGTTCGATTCCTGGATCAGGAAGATCCGCTGGAGAAGGGATAGGCTACCCACCCCAGTATTCTTGGGCTTCCCCTGTGGCTCAGCTGGTAAAGAATTTACCTCCAATGTGGGAGAACTGGGCTTGATCCTAGGTTGGAGAAGGGGAAGTCTACCTACTCCACTATTCTGGCCTGGAGAATTCCATGGACCAAAGAGTCGGACAAGAGTGAGTGACTTTTACTTAACTGAAATCATTCTAAGCAGGTGGAACCAATAATATAGTCTATAGATGTATAGATCACTTTTCACTGTGATGACCCTGCTCACCAGTGAGATGTAGCATAATGATTGATCTCAGACCCACCAGATTAGCAGCTTCTATGCAGGAAGAGCTCAGAAAGAGGTATAGCAAACATCAGTTTGTAGGTAACCTGAATTTGCTCTCCACCATGGACCAAAGCTGAAGCATGGAGAGGAGGCTTAAAAATGTTCCCTTTCCTAATATGAGAGAGAATACGCTCACTGTTCCACATATGTTTGCTGGGGAGGAGTTGATTTTGATGTTGGCTCCCTCTCAGGTTGCCATGGTGATGACAGAGAGAAGAGTAAGTGACAGCATAAAGAGAAATCCAGTGTCATCCAGAGATGCAGTGTTCCAGGAGGAATTAACAAGATTCCCCTCACAGTAGAACCAAACTTGCTGGGGCTTCCAAGTAACATAGGGCCTGAGGAAGAAGTCTTTGGGCCCAAAGACCTGTTATCTTCGCAGGGCTTGTGCTGCTACCAATGTGCCAGAATGAGAGGATCCCAGCCTCTGATACTGACACTCAAGCCTGTGTTCATGTCAAATGACACTGAGGGCTATTATATTGCTTCCCTTAGTGCCTGCACACAGGTGTTACCAATCAGGACCCACACAGATGACACACATCAGCACCTCCCAATGTCTGGGCAGATTTGCAAACAGGGCAGATTTGCCCTTCTGAGGCCCCGACGGTTCAGTCCAACACAAGTGGCTAACCAAGTTGGCTGTGAATACAGGACAGCAGTTAATTTCTCCCACAGGTTGGCAAGGGAGATAATGTTCATCTCACCTCAAACTTATCATCTGACATTTAATTGTATTCTTGGCATGTGTTAGAGATGTGGCTATATTGGGTAACCAGTCCCGGGAAGTTGCTATCTTTTCTTTTAGGAAAATAACATGGTTTGACAGTTTACAGCAGATGCAGTCCTGGCCTTAGAAACAGGAAACCTTTTGTCAGAGTGCAGTGATGTGGCTTCTACACAATAAGGCTGTATCCTGGATTATAGATGCTTCATGTTTAGCCAGAGCTCAGAACGATTGCAAGGATTAGCGGAAAAGCCCTGGACTCAACATAAGATTTAGGGGTCCAGTCTTGGCTCCTGTACTGACTTGTGGGGCAACCTTGAACCAATCGCTTCTCTCATCATCTTCAATTTCCTCATTGAAAGATGGGAATATCTCATGGGGAGTAATAAGAGACTCAAATGAGTCCATGGATGCCAAGCTGCTCTGAAGTGCGGAAAGAGCCCAGCCTGTATGTAAAGCCAGCTTACTAACATCACAGGATAGTGAAGGACAAAGATGTACAGTCCAAGGTACTTGAAAGTATCCATTGAGAAAAACAAATGTTTTAACCCATTTCTTGCCCATAAGCCTTGGGTAAGCGTTGACAGTGCCTCCCTTCAGGAGAGACTGCAAGCTTGGAGGCACCAGGGACCTAATAGAGCCAAATAGGGAAAAACAGGGAAACCTGCAGTTCATGGGGTTGCAAAGAATCGAACTGACTTAGCGACTGAACAACAAGGGAAGTCAAGGGAAGCCAAGGATGTGATTACTGAAATGATACCATGATGGAGCTTCCCTGGTGGCTCAGATGGTAAAGAATCTGCCCGCAATGCGGGAGACCTGAGTTCAATCCCTGGGTCAAGAAGATCCCCTGGAGAAGGAAATGGCTATCCATTCCAGTATTCTTGCCTGGAGAATTCCATGGACAGGGGAGTTTGGCAGGCTACAGTCTACGGGGTTGCAAAGAGTAGGACACAACTGAGCCCTCAAGTGTGTGTCCAGAAAATGATTATATATACGCACACATTTTATAAATCTATATCTATCGATCTCCACACACACACACAAACACACACGACACACAACACACGACATACTGAGTCTCAGATCTGTAACATGCCCAGTACTCTGCTAAGTATTTTACATGTATTATCTAATTTAATCCTTATAATTACCCTGTGAATGTATTATCATACCTGTCTTATAGATGAAGGAACTGAGGCTTAGAGACTAATTTGCTATTTTGGCTGTCATCGTTTAGCTAGCAAAGAACCCGTATTTGCAATCCAGGTGTGTGTGTGTAGTGTGACTCCACAGCCTGTTCATATAACCACCTGGCACTAAATTGTTGGCCATAGAATCTCCTGGGTGCCTCGACCTCCTGATCCCTCACCCAGTGCTAAAAGTCTACGGTCAGTTTAGAACTCAGCCACCAGAAGGCGCTGCCTCCCATGCTGTTAATGGGCAGCGGTTGAATTGCTGGGGACTTGTGCATGCTGCATGCTAAGTCGCTTCAATCATGTCCCCACTCTGTGCGACCCTATGGACTGGAGCCCGCCAGGCTCCTCTTTCCATGGGATTCTCCCAGCAAGAATATTAGAGTGGGTTGGCATGCTCTCACCTAAGGGATCTTCCCGACCCAGGGAATGAAGCTGGGTCTCCTGCGTTGCAAGCAGATTCTTTACCATCTGAGCTGCCAGGGAAGCCAAAGCTGGCTATTCTGTCTCAGGGAGGGAAGAATTCTGGAAGAACCCAGAGCCCAACTCCAGGTTTTTCTTGAGTTCTTGCTCAACCCCTTTTAATTCACACTTAGCCCCAGGGCCCAGATTTCCCCAGTGATGGGGATAAAAATGCCTTGCACATCAGTTTATATGCTTCTCTTCCATGTAGGCCACAGGAGATCAGGCAAGGTGCCTGCCTTCTCGGAACTCTGAAGGGAAACGAGTAGAAGGAGCCGAGCGGTTAAGAGCCAGAATTCCGTGACTACACTGTCTGAGTCTCCCTCAGGTTCCCCACTTTCTGGCCTTGCTGAGGTCATTTCAACTCTCTGAGCCCCCTTTTCCTATCTGTAAACATGAGGATAGCACCTCCCCACCCCACCCTGCTGGGACTTGGTCAGCCTTGTTCAGGATAAAGCATGTGGAGTGCTGAGCTCAGTGCCTGGTGCATCTCAGGAGAACTGGGCTATTCAAAATTTCTCCTTCTGGGCCCAGACCCTTCAGCCAGAAGGAAGCTCGCCCAGCCAGGATGGAGTTCACACAGAGGTTGCACAGCACTGAGGGGAGGGAACAGAAGTCCTTCATCCGGCCCTGGTCTCTGGTAGCCCTGTGCTCCAAAGAGCCCAGGCTCTGTGAGAGGCTGCCACTGCCCAGCAGGAGGCCCTCAAATATCCCTCTCTTGGTGACACCTTTCAGCAGCCCTCAGCTCTTCCTGGCTCAGAATTGTTCCTAATCTCTGACTTACTTCCCTCCAGCTGGAGTTGAAACGTTTTCTCTCTTGCCCTCTCACACACTGAATCCTTCACCAAGCTCTGTAGACTCTACTTCCTGAAAGCACTGGGGCTCTGCCATGAGGCAGACCGGAAGCCTGGTTCTGCTGCTTATCACTGGTATAACCTGGGCAAGTGCTGTAATCATTCAAATATGGGTTCAGCCATTGATTCATGGTGTGACCTTAAGCAGATTCCTTAAACTCTCCAAACCACAGTTTGTTCATCTCTAAAGTGGGGATAATAACAGTACTTATGTATCAGAGTTGTTGTAAGGATTAAATGAGGTAATAGGTTAAAGTGCCTCATCCTAAGAAGTGGCCATGCTTGTAGTAACCTCCACACAAACACACAGACCCAGGGACAAAATCCTTACTAACCTTAAGTTTCTCATTCATAAATGGGCATAACTGTCTCCTCAGGATTGTTGTGATTATAGTAGCATAGGAGATCATGGTGGCTAATGCGAGCAGCAAGTGCCTTGGAGAACGTGTGACTACCACTTCCTAAAGACTGGTTCTTTGCCAGGTTTTCTACCTGGCTTTATGCACTTGCCCAGAGGTTGCTACAAGTCTTGCCAGCTGGGGAGTAAACCCAAAACATAGTAACCAACACCAGGCCCCTGAGAGGTCTAAACAGTGAACTCAGGCCACCTAACAACTTTGTTTGGGAGGAGGATTGGCCACCATTTTACAACAGGGGCCTGGGTCGAAGAGGAGACCAACTGCCCACTAGATAACCACACAGGTACAGTCCGGGAGAAGAGGAGAGAGATGGAGTTGGTAACAACCACTGGGGTTGGAGAGAGGGCTTTCCTTTACAGAAACAGAGGAGAAAATAGGCAACTCTTAACGAGCATATGCAGCGTGTATGTGTGTGACTGTGTGAGTGATATAATCAAGGACTACAGAGATGTAGTGAGAAGGCTGAGCGTAGAGAACTGACCTTGACACCTGAGGGGAGTGGGCCTATGATGGAACCAGCAGTGTCAGATATGGGATTTGAACTGAGGTACATCTGCCTCCAAAGCTCATGCTCTTAATCACTATAATATTAATGCCTGGCATGGAGGAGGTGCTCAATGAACATTCATTTAATGAAGGAATTCACACAGCTGCCTCTTTGTGGAAAGTTTTCTCTCTCCATCTCTACCTGGGCCCATTCTTCAAGTCCCAGCTCAAATGAAGATTGCACTCAACCAAAGTACCCTGTTCTCATTGCTATGGGGGAACAGGAGGAGTAGTGCTGGGGTGAGGACGTATGGGCACCTAGGGTGGGCCAGCTAGGTGGAGCCAGGGGAAGGACTCAGTTTTGCAAAGATTCCCCCCACCCCAAGTCTGTGCACTGGATTTGACGTTGCTACAATGAATGGATACATCCATGACAACAAAGCAACTCACACTGTACTCTGATTAGTCAGAACAGTGACTTCCAATCACTTAGCAACTATGTCGGGGGAAGAGGATTGGAAGCCATTTCAGGGCAAGGGACTGGGAGGAAAATGAGACAAAATGGCTGCCACTGACCAATGGCACATGCTCAGTAAGGGGGAGGAGAGAGGGAAGTAAGAGGAGCTCACTGAGTTAAGAATTACTGCTCCAAGGGTTTTAGGGTCTTTAAGCCACTGGGGATTTAAGGATTTGTAATTCTATGCTACATAATACCCTAAAACCAAAGATATTGGGATTCCAAAGATTTTAAACTCCTACTACCTATGGTACAAGGACTTGAGCAATTTTTGAGCTATTAAATGCTCAAATGAAATGGAATGCTGGGAGCCTAGGACCCCAAACAAGGGTTTTAATCAGAACACTGGACATGTTAAAAATACTAATCCCTCTTCAACTTCAAATCAACCTTGGTTTAACTCTTAGGATAGTGGTTTCAAATAGTCTCACACCATCTAGAGACCTCTGAGGGTACCTCACAAAAAGGGGGTGAAGAGAGTTCGTTTACATAGAGAGGACACCAAAGTAGGAATTCTGTGTCTCCCATTGTAATTCCCGGGGCAGCTCCATCTTTATCTGTCTTGTATGTTGGCCCTCTGCATTCAATTCAAAAGAAGGGTGTTCCTGCTGAAGCTCAGAAAATAAGTTGAAGCCACATTTGGTCTCTGTTTCCTTTTGTTTGTTTGCTTAATGGGGGACAAACAATACATCCTGAGATTGGTAAACCATCAAATGGTGCCAGGGAGATCAGGTGGAGATGACTGATAAATCAATCTTTAGTTGAATAAATCCAGTCATTAGCTGACTCTAGCCTACTAGCTGATTTCTAACATAAAATTAATAATAACCACTGCTACAACGGTGATTGCTATGAATACCACTACTTATTGTGTGCTTTTACCATGTGCCAGGAGTTGTGCTAAGTACTTGACATATATTATCTCACTGAATCCTTACAACAACCCTGAGAGGAAGTACCATGACTTTTCCCATTTTACAGATGAGGAGACTGGGGGTCAGAGTGGATAAGTAGCCCAAGGTTATACAGCTAGAAGATTGGTAAATTCCACTTTACCTACAAGCAGAAACAGAATGGCCTAAAAGGATTAAAGTGATCAAAGGTCAACTGCCTGGCAGGCTTAATTAAGGAACGAAGTTAAATTTTGACCAATAGATGGCACCAGTGTGTGTTTGGTGGGCTGCCCAAGGCTGTGTCCAATTAAGGGAAGTCCCAGTGAGGGCTCAGAACTGGAGCAACCTGTCTTAAGTTGAGAGAGGAGAGAAAGAAAGATGGGCAGTGTTCTGCTCCTGAATCAGATAATGCTACCCTGTCCTGTCTGTAGCTCGGCAAAGACATGGGAAGCCAGCAAGTGAGGGGATGGAGGTGGTTCTACTAAGAACTGTTTTTAAAAGATCTGCAAATCTTTTTCCTTCAGCATTTCCTGGGCACCTCTCTTGTGCCAGACAGTGTGCTGTGCAAAAAAGTCACGTGGTGATATCAAACACGGCCCCATCTTACTGCAAAGGAGGAGAGGTAGATGCTATGGTAGAAGGCTGAGGTACTGAATGATGGGGGCACCCAGCCTGGGCTTGGGAGTCTGGGGAGACTTCTCACAGGAGAGGTGTTTGAGCTAGTCCTGTTGGATGCATGGGAGCTTATCAGACAAAAGTGAAAAAGCATTCCAGACAGCATTAAAGCCACAGAGGGATTAGAATCCATGACACATTCAAAGACAGGAAGCATGAGCTTCAAGTGTTGAGAGACAAGTCTAAAGAGACAAGCAGGAACTGGCAATTGAACAGCCTAGAATATCAAGTTGAGGACTTGATTTGTGAGTGTCTGAGTAGAAAAGCTATAGATTCCCAGAAAGATCTGTGACTTATAAAACAAAGTCCAACTATTGCTGAGGCAATGAAAAGCAGTGGTAGGGCTTTGAGCAGCGGGCACAGCATGGTCTGATCTAGTGGCCTGTAGGCTTCCCAGGGGCACTAGTGGTAAAGAATCCTCCAGCCAATGCAGGAGATGTAGAGACAAGGGTTTGATCCCTGGGTTGAGGAAGATCCCTTAGAGAAGGACATGGTAACCTACTCCACTGTTCTTGCCTGGAGAATCCCATGAACAGAGAAGCCTGGTGGGCTACAGTCCATAGGGTCACACAGAGTCAGACACAACTGAAGCAACTTAGCACACACGCACACATGTGGAGGATGAATTGCAGTGGAACATGCTGGAGGCAAGAAAATGACTCAAAGGCTGTTTGGGACAGGGGTGAGTCTGAGGAGCTGAGCTATGGCAGATACAAAGGGACTTGAGAAGGTAACAATTTTAGGACTTGGTCGCCTCTCAAGGCCCCTCCCCACATGCACAGGCTCATCATCAAGGCTCAGCTGATGCTGCATCTCTAACCTTCCCCCACCTCCAGCTCTGCTTCTGACTTTTAAGCTGCCCTCTGAGGTCCATTTTTTCCCCCTTCCCAAGCTGTCTTTAAGGTTTAATCAAATCTGATTGCACAAGTTGACCAAGAAGGCCTGGCCCCATGGTGGGCCTCCCGTGGTACATCCCTGTGAAGAAAGATCTGTCAATTGACCTCAGGTAGAGCAATGGATTGGCCTTGAGCTGGTTTCTGACCCTCTGCCCATGACTTCAAAACATGGGCAGAGTTCAGTTAAGAAATCAGTCCAGTTCCAGGAAAAAAGGTAAACATCATCTAGTTTATTTTTCTCCTGATTGGTCTCATGCCAAAATACAGACCCCAGTAGATAACAACCAAAAGGGAAGCGATCCCCAAAGTAGACTGATGTTTTAGATGTCCCCTTTCCTTCCTGCAAGGTCCGTCAGAAAGGCACCCCAACTGGTGTTGGTATTGCATCCATGGAGGTGAAGCCAGAAATCAGGCTTACCACAGGAAGACAGGACTTCATGGCCACCTGAATGGTTGGGAAGTCAGAGCCCTGAAGAGTGACAGTTCTCTGCATAGGCAGGCTTCATCCTCATCTGCTCCCTGGGGGGTTCAGAAAGCAAGTTTTCCTTCCCCTAGAGTTCCTAGGACCCTCTCGTTGGCAACACAACAGCAACCCAATAAGATGCCAGAGGGCTGGGCTAACAGATCTGTTGGGTGTAGCCAGGGTGAGCTGGTAACTTGAGGACCCAACTTTCAATCCAGAGAACTGTTCCTGGGAATTCCTGGCTAATCAATGCCCTGAAATGTTGCCAGGCATAATGAACCCCATCAGACTAACTGGTTCAGTTGGGACAGGTCAGGGGCAGGGAGGGAGAATGAGCTGTTGCCCTGTGTGGTGCTGACCCTGGTACCTTCACACACCCTTCTGGCCCCTTTCCATCTGCTTCTTCTTTCTCCTCCTCTTCTCTTTCCTCCACTTCCTCCTCCTCCTCACTGGTTGAGTCCTCATAGAGGTTGATGGTTGCCTGGACAGGGAAGTTCTTCAGTAAAATCTCCCCATCACTGTACAGGTAGTCAAAGGAGCAGGATTTAGGCCAGAAGAGTCTGTGGACAGAGAAGAAATATGGTCCCAACTTGGATAGGCTGCCATGTGCAGAAGGGTCAGTAGGACCAAGAAGGAAGCCAGCCCCTAAACTCTTAGTTGCAGTAATGGGGTGAGATGGAAAAAGAAGAAAGGGAGCTTTGTAACAGAACCTTCTGGAGTGTTACAAAATGGCTCCATGCAGAAAGGTCATGTCTGGTGGGCCTATAGCTGTGAAGAGACCCAAGCCTGGCATATATCAATCCTGCAACTGATCCCACTCCCTACTCCCCACCCCAGAAGGCCTGCAGCCAAGAATTTTCTAGCCCTGTGTCCTCCATCTCCTACTAAGGCTTTCTTCACTGATCTCTCCACAGGGGCTCATTCTTAGGGGTCACTGACAGTGACTCCAGGGAAGGCAACCTTGGCCAAGTCCCTTAACCTCTCTGAGCTTCCATTTCCTGGTCTGTGAAAGAGTGATCATAGCAGTACCTCCCTCCTCCTGCCTCATAGTGCTGTTGTGAGGATTTAAAAGGCTAATAGATCTACATCAGGCTCTGTGCCTCGTGCCAGAAGCTTACCTGACCGGGTGATGGAACTCAAAGTCAACCTTGGTGACCTTGGCACCTGTTGTCCCACCGGGGGCCTGTCAAAAGCAAAACGCATGTGGCTCAAAGTGCATGGTCAGATAACTGCCTCTTCTGTATCAGGGGTCAGCAACCTGTAGGTAAGATGATCTAGAAAAGATCTTAGACATCTCTGGGGTTCAGTACCCCGTCCCATAAGGGGATCTGTCCTGATTCTAGTTGAACAACAAGTGGACAGAGTCCGGGGGGTTGTTTGCTTTCCTGTCCTTGTTCTAACACCTGTTTGGAGATGGTCCAGGGGACAGAGTTCTACTGAGCAGCAAAGATGCGGGGGTGGGGTGGGGGGGTGGGAAAGAATGCCACGGTTGGGTGCCAGGAGACCATGATTCTAGCATTAGCCCCACTTCACATGCACCGTGGAGCCTGCCCATGTCCCTCTCATGCTCTGGGGCTCAGCTTTCTGCACAGCTAAATTGCCCCAGAGGCCTCGGCTCCCTGCCTTCCTCCTAGAGCTGTTGTGGGACTCAAAAGTGGGCAAGGCTGAGAAAGTGCTTTTCCGGGTCTACAGCCTGAGTTGAAGGTCAGAGATTGGGGGCCCCTCTGGGAAGGGACCAGGTCTGAGTGCCTGCACGTGGTCATGCGTGTGTGTGAACACGTGGGACAGGGGCTCCAACTCACCAAATCCACACGTTTCCTCACCTGCCTGGGGAGGTCATTTGTAGAGGTCAGCCAGGGCCTCCAAAGACAAGCTCCTCTAGGACAAAGAGGAGAGATTAGTTGGTGGAGGAGAAAGAGTCTGGCCTCCCTGAGATAAGAAAAGAAGCCCTCCAAAAACTTGATTCGGATTCCATCTCCTGCAGGAAGACTTTCCTAAGGACCCTGAGTCTAGGTCAAGACAGATGGCACTCCTCTGCTTCAACAGTGTTATCACATCTGTTGGATGGTTATCTGTTTAGTTACCTTAGAGCTTCTTAAGGGCAGATTTATGTTCAATGGTATCTGAATCCCCAACACCTAAGCATAATGCCTGGTACACAGTAGGTGTTTTGGTCAATGTTTAGTGAACGGTTAAACGTTTGGAGGAATGAATGAGGGTTGGGTAGAAACTATCTTGCCCCCTACCTCCTGCCCCCCAAAGTAGAGCTCACAGTTCTGCCCTCTTCCTGGGATGGGGAAAGGGGCCAAATATATTTCTGGGTCCACTGCTTTCTCACTAGACTTCAAAAGGTAATGAAAAAAGCAAATGGAAAGCTTATGGTGTGGTCCGGAAAAAGACAGCCCCTTGGTCATTAGCCTCTTGGCACTTTGAACCTCGTTCCCTGCTCTTCAGCCTAGGTCCTGTCCAATCCAGATTTTCTGGTAGTCTCCCCTTTGCCCCTCAGTGGACTGAGCAACTTGGCACACGAGGGCCTGGCTGCTCAGTTTTCAGCTTTGGCAATGCCCACTGTCCCCAAGTCTCCTCCTGTCAATCAGAGGGATTAGTGAGGTGAAGAGCCAGCTGAGATATTAGAGTCTGAGTTGTGGAGGGAGCACAGAGAACAGGGGGGCCCTGGACTTCTTATTTCCTTTGTTGTCCCAGGAACCCCACTAAGCTTGAGTTCAAATGACCAAAGGCCAAGTTCCACTTACCGTTCATGTTTATTTACTTCTTGTCCAGAGGAGAGAAGGGGCAATGGGTTTCCCAGGTAGGGCAGTGCCAGGGAGTCCTGTGCTAGGGCTGGAGTTGAGGCCAGGGCCAGAGCAGGGGTGGCAGCAGCGGGGGCAGGAGGGTCCATCCTTAGGGTGTAAAGGCCAGGCAGGCTGTGGGGGCTGTGATTCCTCAGAGTGTCCCGCACTTTTCTGGCTTTTCCTGGGAGACAAACTTTTTATAAGGCCTGCCTGGACTCATAAATTATTCAGGGACATGTCAGGATGAGATACCTGGGGAGCAGTGTGTGTGTGTGTGTGTGTGTGAAGATTTAGGAAAAGGGGCTGGGGGAGGGATACCCGTGTTCCTGGGTGTGAAATTTCTCCCAGTTGAATAAACAGAGTCCATAGGCAGGGGGGAGGGCAGTTCTTTACCTCCAAGTCAGAAAGGAAAACACAAAAGGGGCAAATCGAACACCATTTGTGCAAATTCCCCAGGTGGTAGCAAGGCCTGAGGGAAGGGAACAAGGGAAGTGCCTTAGAAACCACAGAAAGTTGTCAGGTGCTGGGGAGAGAGACCAGTACAGTGAGAAGGGACAACTGAGGCAAGTGAGACTCACGTTATTTCAGTTCAAACCCCAAATATATTGGCCAGGTGGACTGGATATGGGGTGACCACTATGAAGCATATCCCCCGGGTTAGAGAAAAATGGAGCATCTGGGTGGGGCTGGTCTTGCTGCCTGTGGGTTGGACCTCAAGTCTTCTTTCCACGCCCTCCCCTTTACTGGGCAGTACATTTGCAGAAGTGCCTGACTGAATCCCCTCTCCAGCCTCAGCCATCTGTGGTTTGAGAAGGGAGCACAGGCAGCATTTGCAGGGGTTTCCAGGTCAGATTGCTGATCTCAAATCTCAGCTTCCAGTCCGGGCGCCAGGGTGCTGGGGGAGGTCTGCTGAAAGACCATCTCTGACCCTGGCACCTGGGTTCCCGGCGCCTCGGTTCCCTCTAGTGTGAGAGGAGGATGCAAGCCCAGTGGTTCCAAAGGGCCCTGTCAGGCTGAACACTGACGGGTGCTGGGTAAATGGGTACTGACCCCGGGCAAGCCCAGCACCTGGGTCACAATCCTCTCAGCCTCAGCCAGTCTTCTGGGCCTTCGCCAAACAGTTTGCAGTTACAACTATTGGCAGGTTCCTTATGCTTCAGAGGTTTGAAAATATGACTACTGACCTCAGTGTCGAGCACCGGTGCAGGTTTATTTAGCTTCTTGGATATTCATCACAGCCAGGTGTGTAATCGTCAAAAATTAGAAACCACCTCAATGTCCAATGATAGGAAACAAGTTAGATTATTTAGGGTAAGTCCTTACCACCAAATACGAAGCAGGCACTCATAATCATGTTCTAGGAAGTATAATTATCAACACAAAGTTTAGAAAAAAAGATGCTAAAAGTGTGAATAATTTGATCCCAGTGCTGTTTTTTTCTCTGTTCACATAACCCCCATTTCCAATTTCAACCCCACTGTGTTATTTGTAGCAAAGGAAAACTGGAAACAAGCCAAATGTCTTACTTTAGAAAGCCAGTTAAATAAATCATTGAACAGTTACACAGGTTCATATTAAAACTGGCATGGTAGAAGATTGGGGAAAGGTTAATATATTGAAGAGTGAAAAAAAGAAGCCTGTACCACATAACTTGGAGGATGATCCTGTTTTTGGTAAGAAAAAAAAGAAGTGTAGAATATACAGTATGCAGGGGGGAAAAAAAGAGTCTGGTTAGAGAAAGGAGAAAGTTACAATGGTTCCTGGGAATAAGATTATGGTAGACTTTTACTTCCTTCTTTAGGCTTTTCTGAGTTTTCCTGAAAGTTCCACAAGCCCTGATACTGTTTGGGTAATAAAAAGTAAAGACACAAAATTAAAAAGAAAGAAATGTTTATCCACAGAGGAGAGAAAACTGCTGGGGAACTGACAGTCATTTTCAAATGTCTGAGGATTTGACTGAAATGAGATTACACTTGTTCTGTGTGACTTCAAAGGGCAGGACTGAGGCCCATGGGTAGAAGCTACAGGGAGATACATTTTGGCTCAGTCAGAGGAAAACTTTGTAACAGCCCAGCCGCCACCTAACCCAGAGACCTGGCAATGTACTGGTTCTCCATAAACAGAGCTTTATTATATGTGGTGAAATGAGTGAAGTCTTGGACTGGGCTAAGCCCTCTGTCCCTGAATTGTGTAAGTGCGGGCTGGATCCTGGATCCTGGATGTTGGAGTGGAAAATCTAGAGGGAGGGGGCAGTGGGGGATGGCGAGCAGAGCTGATGGAGCCTGAGTTTCAATCAGTCTCTGGGTGTTCTTGCTAAATTTACCTCCAGGAGATGAAAATGTGCATGTATTATGCCACTGGCTCAAAGGAGGGGTGAGGCTGAGAGGGAGCCAGGATGAAGAGACTGGGCTGGAAGAAGATGGCATGTGAAGGAGGAAGAAGCAGACCTATTGTCAAACCTGGGTATCTTTTTTACTTCTAGGTGCCCTGAAAATGGTCAGGAGCGGGGAAAGAGAGAAGAGGTAGATATTCCTCCAGAGCCCAGGGCTCATGCCAAACCATCTTGAACTTGTGTTCATTCAGCCACAATCTTTCACAATCAGGGCCATCCAGCTCCTTCACTCCCCTGAGCTGCAGGCCTGAGGGTTCCCCTCATGCCAGCTCCTGGCATCTTCTCCTACAGCTCAGGTGGCATTCAAGCCTGTGTCTGTGGATCTTTCTTCTCCAGTTGCACAGCTGCTTTGTCTCACTACCTCCCTAAGAATTGCCTCAGCCTCATTTAGCTTGTGGGAGATAAAGCCACTGGCCCCTCTTGGGGACCTCTCCTCAGTCTGAAGGATTTAAGACCCGCAAGGGTTGCTGGGTAAGAATGCGAACCTGGCTGTTCTCCTTTGCCCTCAGCATATAAAAGGAGTGAGGTGGCCAGCAAGGTGGCAAGAAAGGTCTGGAACAATCAAAATGAAGAACTTCCTGTCACGGCAGTTATGATCCTACCTCCCTTACCCCTAACAGCCTTATGGTGCCTCTGGGTTTTGTCAGTGATTGCTTTGCCAGAACATTCAGAGATGGCTTGCTGCCTCCTCTGGGCCAGACACTTCTGGACCTTGCCAGGCAAGAGAATGAACTATAAAGAGGAACAGACTCTGCCTCACAGTGCTGACAGCTAGAGAGGGAGACAAGACCTGGACGGGACAGGCTCAATCAATGTCAGTGGGGCCTGGTTCCCCCTACCACCCTGGAGCATGTTCCCTTTTCCACTCCTCAGCTCTCCCCAGCTTGAGTGTCCCCATTCCCTGGGCCACATTCCAAAGTTGCTTCAACTCCTACCACGTTCCTGCCCCTCCCCTCTCCCCACAGAACAACCTCTCCTCCCACTTCCCTGAGAAAACACAGGCTTTGAAGCGTGAATTAGCTCACTGCCCTGCCCCACTCCCCCCAAACTGGCCTGCCTCTCCAACTTCCTTCCCCTCCAGCCCTCCCTTCTCAAGGGACAAGGTGCCCCTCTCGTTAAAGGCTAATCTGTTCACCCTGGCCTTGGCCTTATCCACCCTCCTTCTCTGGGGCCTTCCTCTGGGCATTATGACCCTTCTCTTCAGGAAACTTCGGCTTCTTTATACCAGCTCTTTCCCTCCTGATTATAAAGTACCTGTCTCTGTTATCCCCCAGAATTAAGTCCCTCCTTTCCTAAATGTATTCTCTTGCTCCCCTCACTCTAAATATCTCTTCCCCTCCTTCCTTTTCTCTCTTTTCTTTCCTTCACCCTCAAATTCATTGAACATAGAGTCTATACTTTTCTCAACTTTCCATTCATACTTCGACTTACTGCAATTTGGCTTCAGCCCTATCCTCCTTGTGAAAGGGCACTACCAAAGGTCACCAATGACCACCTAAGTGCCAAGTTCAATGATCTCTTTGAACTCTGGGTGGCCAAAGGCACTCTCGGCCAAGTCCTCATTTCTGAGGCTCTCCTTTCTTTCTTGGTCACTATCTGCTGGTTTTCCCTCCTGTTTCTGGAACTACCCCCCTGTGTTTCTTTTGCTGACTTTTCTTCTGCTTAGTCCTCAAATATGTGGCTGTCAATTACAATCCACAAACAAAGCTGATACACAGTAATGTTTTCAACGGGTCATGGCAAAATGGGAAAAACATCAAAAGTAGAGTTTTTCAATAATTTCAATGTATCTAATTATAAACGATTGTCCTTTATTCTGACATTCTGCCTTTTTAAAACTTTTTGGTGGCAAAATATTCTCTTTCCTGAAATGATGGCAATGGCAGATATTAATTTATTTCTTTAATGTCCCTATTTGTCAAGATAGAAATGTCCAGTCCCATTAATCTGTTATTCAATGAATGAAAAATTGAGACATATTTCCAGCCTGAAATGTTTCTGATAGGTGTCTCAAACCTGTTCCAAAACTGAACTGATTTTGTTTCCACCAACCTCCTCTGTACCTGCCTCGATAACCAGTTTCATATTGGCCCAGTCACTCAAGCTAAAAGCCTCAGCCGCCAAGTCCTATTGATTTGGGGCTTGAGAAAACGAGAAAACCATTTCTCATGTTTGTCTCCTCTGTGCTCCCCATTCTCCTGGTTGTTTCTTCAATTATGGTCTCATCCATCCTCTCTCACATGGATGCTGGAAGCAGCTTCCAGATAGATTCCCCCATTCTTGACTTGGTCTTTCCAATCATCCTCCTCCCAGCTCATCCCGTGATCTTTCTATAACACGGGACGAACTTTGATCTTTCTGGGCTTAAACACTTACAGTGATTCCCAGTTGTCTATGGTAAGTATCCAGTCTCTTTTGTGTGTCAGTTGAAGCCCTTTGCTGCCTAAGCCCAGCCTTCCTCTCCAGCCTTCTGCCTCCAAGGCCCTCCATGCACCCTCCACTGCAGCTCCCCTTTAGAGACCTCCACTCTATAAACAGGCCACACCTTTCACCTGTAATCTTTTCATGGTTTAGAGCCTCTGAAGGTCTCAGTCCCATCCCGTAGAGGGTTAATCACAGGGAACACTGTGGGTCACAACAAGTGGCAGAGCTTAAAACTGATTTAGTGGGTTGCAGCCAGCATTTAACAAATTGAATGAACAGCAAATGGAAGAGTGAAACATGTGGGGTAAGGGTATATATTATTCTGTGAAGCTTCTGTTTTAGTCATATATCTCTAGATCTAGATTGAAAGATATATAAATGCATGTCCTGGTTTATGCCATAAAAAACATTTCCTACTGTGGGTCCCAGTCATAAAATTTGACCACACTTGAGGGACTAGATTGGAGCAGGAAATGGCAACCCACTCCAGTACTCTTACCTGGAGAATTCCATGCAGAGAGGAGCCTGGGGAGCTGTGGTCCATGGGGTCACAAAGAGTTGGACATGACTGAGCAACTAAGCACAGCACACACACACACACACACACACACACACACACAGGTGTGTGTGTGTGTGTGTGTGTATTGCTTGCTGATGCCTGTCTTCTGAGATGAGCATGACTAAGGAGGCATGCAAGGGACTATATGTTATTCTGGGACTCATAATTAGTGCTGTTCATGTCAGAGTCCTTGCTTTCGCTGGGGAGTTTAATAGAGGTCAGGAGAACAGGTGGTGCCAAGGAGGCCTCATGGAAGAGGGATGATTGAGCAGGGTGGGGCTTATGTGGGCAGACAGAAGAGGGAATGTAATCCTGGCACAGGAGCGGATAGTAACAGGACAGAACATTTGTTAAACATTTATGTAGCAGGCACTGTTCTAAGCATTTCGCATGGATTAACTGGTCTCACAAACAACCTTGTGAAGAAAATGCTATTTTCAGCCTCATTTATTGGTGAGATTAACACATTATTGACCAGGGGTTGTGGGGTGGGGGGTGGATTGCCGAAACTGATGGCTGTGGCATTGAAACGTCTCTTGTCAATAACGTGTTAAGGTGCTTGCCTAAGGTCACATCCCAGCTTATCTGGTGGCTCAGTGGTAAAGCATATGACTGTGCATGCAGGAGACATCAGTTTGACCCCTGGGTGGGGAAGATCCCCTGGAGGAGGGCATGGCAACCCACTCCAGTATTCTTGCCTGGAGAATCCCATAGACAGAGAAGCCTGGTGGGCTACAAGTCCATGGGGTGGCAAAGAGTCAGACACAACTGTGCAACTAAACAACAACAAAGTCACAGAACCAAAAGTGACTAGGCTGAACTTTGAACTCAGGTGGTCTCTGTTTTCTTAACCACTGAGCTACCTGCCCTGCTACTGGGGATCTGGTGTGGAAAGGGGGCCAAGCAGGGTAAAGGGAGAGCCTAGGCTGGCAGGAAACTAGAGGAGGACTTAGAATGCCAGATAGAAAAGTCCAGAAAAGGCTCTGCTCTCACCTCGGGAAAGGAGATGTTACTTGTTCCCTCTAGCCATTGCCTCTTGGCCCAGGGTCCCTGGGTTCGCGGGCAGGAAGCCTAGAAACCAGAACGCGGGCCTCATGGAGGCGAGAAGCAAGGCAGCCTTTGCTCTGAGAGAGGAGGGATGGGGGCGATTCTCTTCCCACCCAAGCCTGTCCCCAGAGCAAAACTAGCAAATGGCGCCTGGGGCCTCTGCCCTCAAGTCCAAATGTCCCAAATGTGCCAAGCCTTGGACCCAGCCCCTTGGGTGCCTGGGATGGGGGTCCCCTCTGGAGAACAGTTTGTTGCCAGGTCAGCTCTCCTCCTACACTTTTTTCCCTCTTGGCCGCCATCCAGTCCAGGGCCTGTGGCCCATGTGGTGCTGGGCTCTCTGGGCAGAGCCCCTCGCAGCTCCCCATTTGCTCCTCATTTGGATGGCAGGGGCTTAGAAAAACAGAGCACTGAGGAAGCAGGAGGGAGGGTGCCTGGGAACGTCACTCCCTCCTCTATTCAATCTGTCCAGCCCTGGCTCCTCTGGCCAGCCTCCTTTCCCAGCCTGGCCTGAGGCCTGGGGAAGATGCAGTGATGCTGAATTGTCAGTAGTACTGAATTCTCAGTAGTGCATTCTCTTCTCTTTTCTTTTTAGTCTTGGCATCCTGCAGATCCTGCCTAGGTAAATAACACATACTGGTAACCAGCAGCAGATATCTTCTTGGGAGGTGGGTCCTGACAAACTAGTAAGAATAATAACTACCACAACAAAAATGTTCTGTTCTGTGCTCAGTTGTGTCTGACTCTTTGTGATCCTGTGGCTTGTAGCCCACCAAGCTCCTCTGTCCGTGGGATTCTCCCAGCAAGACAATTGGAATGGCTTGCCATTTCCTTCTCCAGGGGATCTTCCCTACTCAGAGACTAAACCTGCATCTCCTACATTGCAGGTTTCTTTACTGCAATTCTTTACTGTAAACCCGCATTGCAGGATTCTTTACTGCTGAGCCACTGAGTAGGTAATACGCATGGAGCACTTGCTGTGGAGAAGGGAATGGCAACCCACTCCTGCATTCTAGCCTGGAGAATTCCACAGGCAGGGGAGCCTGGTGAGCTACAGTCCATAGGGTCCCCAAAGTTGGACACGACTGAGCAAATAACACTACTACCACGGAGCACTTGTGATGTGCCAGGCACTGTGCTAAGCACTTTATTGCTTTATTATTTCATTTGCTCCTATGGAAATCTTAAGAGGTGGATACTATGATTCCTTCCATTTAAAGACATGCAGGAAACGGGCACAGAAGATTAAGTGACTTAGCAAATAGCTAGTGGGGAAAAGATCTGAGATTGAGATTTAAGTCTGTTTTGTTTCAGTGCTGTCTGAGACTTTAGAATCCATCTGTGTAGGGTATGGTCCTTGTGACAGTTGCCCTGAGTGCCCCACTTTGAGGCCCTTGTGCTGCTATGGAGTTAAGCAGATGGCAGAGGGGGCCAATGGAAGTGGGAGACTGGTGCCACAAGCCATATACAACTGCACCATGGCCATCACCACTGCTCTGAGACTCGACCTGACCTGTCAACGGCACCACTTCTTGACTAGGAAATGGGGACCACCGGAAGTGCTGTCATTATTTGCTTCATGATAGCTCTGTACTCAGCCTTCAGTAGCCATTGTTATAGAATGGTTTGGTTACCACTCTAGCTCAGGCCCTTATCCTCTAATGTCAGTATTTTTGCAGTAGACCTTAAAGTGGAAAAGTTTGGGCTTTAGAGTTAGATCAATTTAGTGTGTGTCCCAGCTCTGGCACTTAGCTGTATGGCCTGGAGCAAATAACTTTTCATATCTCAATTTCTGCATCTGTGAAATGCGATAATAATGGTGCCTATTTCACAGGGTTGTAGTGAAGGCTGAATGAAAGAATGTGTCAATTGTTCAACCTGACACATATTTAGGACCCAGTATATGTTGGCTGTAATCAGTTATTGTAATTATTCTGTTTTTCTCCTCATCACTGTAGTTATTCAGAACATTGGCTTCAGAAGCAGGCCTGGGTTGGAATCCCTCCTCTGTAGTTTACCATCCAGGTGGTCTTGGGTAAATTAACCAATCTCTCTGAGCCTCAAGTTCCTGGAGATGAAAACAATACTACCCATCTCACAGGGCTGGAGTGAGGATGGAATGAAATCGCATAGGTAAACTGGTATTAATTCTTTTTCTCCCACACACTTCCAGGTGTTTTCTGCACACATGGCCAGATCCAGCTTTCTAAAACACACCTTCCAGGCTGCTCTTGCATCTGCACTGGCAACCCATGACCAGATAAGTCAGGCATTCACAATTTCCCCTGTAACTTCAGCCTCACTTCCAATTCCACCCAGTTCCTCCTCTCACTTCCAGCAGGCTTGTTACTACACTGGCCCCGCACATGGCCATCTCTACTCCTGCCTGCCTACGTCTGGAATGCCTTCTCTCTTCCCCATGTCTCATATTCTACCTCTCCCTGCCCCTTTGACAGTTACTCCAGGACATGCCAATATCCACCTACTTCCATGGCTTTATCATCTAAGCTCCCTTCTCAGATGTGAAGCAAGGCATCCTACTGAAGTGATCAGGGGAGGGGCTGTGTCATTGTCATCTCCCCACAGCACCTATCAGCACCCGGCACAGGACTGGGTACACAGAGGGCACTCATTCCATGTGACTGGGAAGCCATGCAACAACAGGGTAATTGGTCTGAGAAGACTAATTTTAGTCAGTCTAGCAGAGCCTTAGGGGCTCTAGGGTAGGGGGACAAACAGCCATGACAGGTGCACAGGCCAGGATGGGTTTCTCTGTTTGTATTTTGGCCTTGTAAGACAGAGTATCCATGATCCCAGGATGGGGGAGTTTAGAGGGTAGCTGTTGACTTGGTTGGGACAGCTCAGGAGCAAGGCAGGTCAGAAGTAAAAGGAGCACAGCAGAGGTCCTTGAAGGGAAGGAATCTAGAAATTCTCTCCACCTTATCTCCAGTTGTCTCCTCTATTGACAGAACATTCCTAAGCATGTTTAAAGTTTCACCTCCACCCTCCTTCTTTCCCTCTCCTCTAGCCTCAGCCTAGACCAGCAGACCTAAAAGTGTGATTCAAAGACATCTGGGGGCTCCTAAGATTCTATCAGGGGGCTCAGTCAAAGCTACTTGCTTGGTAATACTGAGACATTATTTGCCATTTTCATTGTGTTGACATTTGCACGGATGGAACAAAAGCAATAGTGGGTCAAAGTACCTAAGCATGGGTCAAAGCAGTGGCACTAAACTGCATTCATGTTATTCTTCATCATCAATATATTCCTGGTAGAAGAAATGTGAGTTTCACTTAAGAATGTTCTGGGGGTCTTCCCTGGCAGTCCAGTGGTTAAGACTCTGCCTTCCAATGCAGGGGTTGAGTTTGATCCCAGCATAGGGACCTAAGATCCTGCATGCTACAAGGTCTGACCAAAAGATAAAAAAAGAAAAAAAAAGCTTTGATTGAACAGTGAAATTTCATTTTTAATATAATAAATCTCAACCCTTCGAGTATATTTTGTTTTTAACAGTTTGTATGACAAATAGGAAGGATATCCAAGGCACTTCTACCTCATATTGCAGTATGATGTTGGTGTGAGGAAAAGCACTTGTTTGATTGAATTGCAAGCTAAACGAGCCAGTTTTTCATGGAACTTTTTTTTTAACTTGAAAGAACAATTGACAGGAAAACTATGGTTATTTAGACTGCGGTATTTGGCCAACATTTTGAAAATGAATCAAGTGATCCTGTCATCTCAAGGGAAATAACTGATAGTATTTGTTGTCAATGATAAACTCTAAGCTTTCAAGTAAGAAGTCAAATTTTGGAAAACCTGTAACTGTTACTGTAAGCTTGAGAATTTCTCAATACCCTAAAGACATTTTTGATAAGATTAATAGTTACATTAATGAATGTGAGTGTTTATATTGTATAATCACAAAATGAGTCAACAATTGGAAGATCTGTATAACTGGGTGAGTCATTTTCCAAATGACTAACGTATGATGTTACAAAATCATGGATAATAGATCCATTCAAAGTGCAAGCTAGACCAATGGATTTTTATGTAACAGAGTACAAAAGGTTCATTGATATGGTTTCAGATTTAACATTGCCAATATACGTTAAGAAATTACCACTTGTGAAGTTTAGGTGTAGCATCAAAGAAGAATATTCAGTGTATTAGTTTTCTATTGCTGCCATAACAAGGTACCACAAACTTAACAACTTAATATGATAACCATTTATTATTTCACACTTCTGTAGGTCAGAAGTCTAGGGGGTTTCACCTGAGTTCTCTGCTTAGCCAAGTTGTCAGCTGGGCTGCATTGTTACCTAGAAGCTCTCGGGGGGAAATTTCTGCTTCCAAGCTCACTCAGAACATTAGAAAAGTTTAGTTCCCTCAGGTTGCAGGTTTGAGGTCCTTGTTGCCTTGCTGGCTTGTCATCTAAAAGCCACTCTCCGCTCCCAGAGGCTGCCCACATTTCCTCTCATGCAGCCCCTTCCATGTTCAAACCATCAATGGCACGTTGTCATGCTTCCAATCTCTCTTCCTTCTCTGCCCCAAGCCAGAGAAAGCAATCTGCTTTTAAAGGATTCATATGATTAGATGAGTCCCACTGAGAATCTCTCTTTGCCAAATAAGTAACATAATCATGGGAGTGATAAACATCCTTAACACCCACTTTCAAAGGAGAGGACATTTATACACAGGTGAGGGTCATTTTGGGGATCATACTTAGAATTCTACCTAAAAACTATTAAATAACTCCCTTCTCTAGCTACATATCCTTGTGAAGCTATATTCTCCTCATATACTTTAACCAAAACAACATATTGCAACAGACTGAATGCAAAAGCAGGTATGAGAATCCAGCTATTTTTTATACCATCAGATATTAGAGAGATTTGGAAAAATGCAATACAATGCCAGTTTTCTTGATAAAATTTTTTGTTCTGGAAAATAGTAATTTTTCATTAAATCAGTTCAGTTCAGTCACTCAGTCATGTCTGACTCTTTTCGACCCCATGGACTGCAGCATGCCAAGCCTCCCTGTCCATCACCAAACTCCCAGAGTTGACTCAAACTCATGTTCATTGAGTCGGTGATGCCATCCAGCCATCTCATCCTCTGGTCACTGGATGACATGATCTTAGTTTTCTGAATGTTGAATTTTAAGCCAACTTTTTCACTCTCCTCTTTCACTTTCATCAAGAGGCTCTTTTGTTCTTCGCTTTCTGCCCTCAGGGTGGTGTCATCTGCAAATCTGAGGTTATTGATATTTCTCCTGGCAATCTTGATCCCAGCTTGTGCTTCACCCAGTCCAGCGTTTCTCATGATGTACTCTGCATATAAGTTAAATAAGCAGGGTGACAATATACAGCCTTGATGTACTCCTTTCCTGATTTATTAAATATATGTTAACATGCAATGGGTTTATTATTGTGATTTTGAATTAAAAAGTTTTAAATTTTATCCATTTTAATTTCTATTATGTTAAATATCAAATGATATAACCCATTAAAAGTAAAGCCTTTTTGGAGTCTTTAATAATTTTTTTCAAACTTTAAACTTTTTATTTTGTTTTGGGGTATAGCTGATTAACAATGTTGTGGTAGTTTCAGATGAACAGAAAAGGGACTCAGCCATACATATACATGTATCCATTCTCCCTCAAACTCCTCTCCCATCTAGGCTGGCATGTAACATGGAATCTTTAATAGTTTTTTAGCTAGTACTTTTTATTTATTTATTGTTAAATTGACATACATGTCATTCTATATTGTGTGACCAAATGTGGAAAGATACTTAAAGTTCATTCTTTTGGGTGTACAGTTCCATGAATTGTAGACTTATACAATAATCTTTATAGTTACGACATCCAAAACAATTCCCTGTGCCACATCATTGTAGTCAACCTCTGTCCCTACTCCCAGTCCCAGGCAACCACTAATCTGTTCTCCATTCCAATAGCCTTGTCATTTGAAGAATGTCATATAAATGGAATCACACAGTAAGAGGCCTTTTGAATCTAGCTTCTTTCACTCAGCATAATACATATGAGCTTCATGCATGTGGTTGCCTGTATCAATGGTATTAATACATCCTTTTTATTGCTGAGTAGTATTCTGTTGTGGGGTTCCCAGGTGTCCAGGTGGCACAATGGTAAAGAATCTGCCTGCCAATGCAGGAGATGCTGGAGACGCAGGTTCAATCCCTGGGATGGGAAGATCCCCTGGAGGAAGAAATGGCAACCCACTCCAGTATTCTTGCCTGGAAAATTCCATGGACAGAGGAGACTGGCAGGCTACAGTGGGGGGGGGGGAGTGGTCACAAAGAATCAGACTCGAATAAGAATATAGACACATACACAGAGTATTCCATTGTACAGATGTGCCATAATTTATTTATCCATTCAGTAGCTGAAATACATTGTTTCCTAAATAGTTTTTAAAACTTTAAAGTGGTCTTATATGTGGAATCTAAAAAGAAATGATGCAAATGAATTTACTTACAAAATGTAAATGGATTATCTAAGTAGAACAGACTTATGGATGCCAGAGGGAAGGATGGGGAGAAGGGATAGTTAGGGAGTTTGGGATGGATATGTGTGTATGTGCTTAGTCACTCAGTCATGGCCAACTGTTTGTGATACCATGGACTGTAACCTGCCAGGCTTCTCTGTCCATGGGATTCTCCAATCAAGAATACTGGAGTGGGTTGCCATTTCGTTCTCCAGGGGATCTTCCAGACCCAGGAATTGAACCTGGGTCTTCTGCATTGCAGGCAGATCCCTGGGTCGGGAAGATCCCCTGGAGAAGGGAATGGCTACCCACTCCAGTATTCTTGCCTGGAGAATCCCCATGGACAGAGGAGCCTGGTGTGCTACAGTCCATGGGATCGCAGAGAATCAGACACGACTGAAGCAACTTAGCACACACACACGCATGCACATCAGTATATAAGGGTTTGGATTTCAGAGGGGATAAGATTGGAAGGATTTAAAGATCAGATGCAATGGGGTGTGGAGGGTCAGAGAGAGAGAGAAGAGTGTGATTAACTCTGAGGCTTCTGGCTTAAACAGCTAGCTTTTTCAAAAGGAAAAAACTGAGGGAGGATTGGTTTTAGTTCAAGGGCAATTCAGGATACAATTTTGAACATGCTGATTCTGAGATGCTTTTGAGGTATTTAAATGGAGACATTTCCAGGTGGCATGGGCTTCCCAGGTGGTGTTAGTAGTAAAGAACCCACCTGCCAATTCTGGAGACACAAGAGACCCGGGCCTGATCCCTGGGTAGGGAAGATCCCCTGGAGAAAAGAATGGCTAACCACTCCAGTATTGTTGCCTGGAGAATCCCCATGGAATGAGGAGCCTGGCAAGCTACAGTTCATGAAATCACAAAGAGTCAGACACTACTGAAGCAACTTAGCACACAAACACAGATGCACATAAATATATAGGGGTCTGGATTTAAGAGAAGTCTGGGCTAAAAGTGGTGATTGGAAGTCATGAGACTATAGAGGGTCATCGAAACCATAAGAGATAAATGAGAATTCCAAGAGTGGAGATGCAGAGTGAGAGGGGAAGAAGTCCTAGGTCAGGCTCCTGAGAAACACATATATAAGGGAGGAGGAATCAATGAAGAAGTAGCCAGAGAGATAGGAGGAGTATCAGGGGAAAGTTATATTACAGAGGCCAGGAGAAGAAAAGATTTCAAGAAGGGCAAAGCTCTTGGGGACATTGAATTCTGCATGGAAGTCAAGAAGTTAAGAATTGAGATGTGGCCTTTGGATTTGATGACTTCAGAGGTTAAAACATCTGCCTGCAATGCAAGAGACCTGGGTTCGATCCCTGGGTTGGGAAGATCCCCTGCAGAAGGAAATGGCAACCCACTCCAGTATTCTTGCCTGGAGAACCCCATGGATGGAGGAGCCTGGTGGGCTGCAGTCCACGGGGTCGCAAAGAGTCAGACACGACTGAGCAACTTCACTTTCACTTTTCATGAACTTGATGAGAATTTCTTGGTTTGGCATGTGTCTGACCCTCTCTGCCATCAGCCCTGATTCCTCCCATGGTCTTTTCATGCCTCCCTCTTTGTCCCTAGAACCACTCTTTAAAAAAAAAAAAAAGTATTTATTTATTTGGCTGGGTCTTAGTTGCAGCGTGTGGGATCTTAGTTCCCTGACAAGAGACTGAGCCCGAGTCCCCTGCACTGGCAGGTGGATTGGTAAGCACTGGGCTACCAGGAAGTCCCCCTAGAATCTTTTTTTATTTCTCATTGTTGTTCAGCTGCTAAATTGTGTCTGATTATTTGTGATCCCATGGACTTGAGCATGCCAGTCTTCTCTATCTTTCACTATCTCCCAGAGTTTGCTCAAACTCATGCCCATTGAATTGGTGATGCTATCCAACCATTTCATCCTCAGCCACCCACTTCTCCATGCTCTCAATCTTTCCCAGCATCAGGGTCTTTTCCAGTGAGTCGGCTCTTTGCCTCACATGGCCAAAGTATTAGAGCTTCAGTTTCAGCACCAGTCCTTCTAATGAATATTCAGGACTGATTTCCTTTAGGATTGACTGGTTTGATCTTCTTCCTGTCCAAGGAACTCTCAAGAGTCTTTTCCAACACCACAGTTCGAAAGCATCAATTCTTTGGCACTCAGCCTTCTGTATGGTCCAACTGTCACATCTGTACATGACTACTGGAAAAACCATAGCTTTAACTAGACAGACCTTGTTGGCAAAGTGATGTCTCTGCTTTCTAATACACTGTCTAGGTTTGTCATCGTTTTTCTCCTTCTAGACTCCTATTTTTATAGCACCATTTCCTCCCTCTCCCTTATGACCTCGCTTTACACAGATCTCTCTTAGATTTTCTTTCTCAAAGTCTCCACTCCTGCCTCTTCTGCTCTCTTTCCTAAGCCATCTCTTCCCAGATCTAATTTTCTTCCCTTTATTCTCTCACCAAGGACTCCTGTCCTTCAACAGATACTGCTTTTCTCAGACTGCTCTTCTTTTTCCTTTCAGACTCATCTCTGTTCCCCTACTATCTAGGCTCCCTGGATCTCAGCAGGTGTCCCAGCAGATATGGCCTCCTAACCTTAACAATGACGAATCAGAGCTTGGCACGATTCCATCAGGATCTGACAGTGCCGACCTGGAGGAAATGCAACATTAGAACTTAGTCCTTGAGTGGTTGCCAATCTGCTAACCACATCCTGCCCTCATCTGCCCTGGCACTTGCCCCTAAGGTTCTGCCTTTTCCTCTCCTCAGTTGCATAGAATCACTGTGAGCTGATAAGGTGCCCTTCTACTACAAATTCTATCGCGCCTCAACTAGCATTTTCTACGTATCAAAATGTCTTCCTCTACGTAAGCTTCTCAAGCAGACTTGAGAAGTCAGCAGGAGAAAGATAGGAAGACTTGCCCCAGGTCACACAGTTGGGTAGAGGATTAGCATGTTCTCCCTCCTACCGCTTGGGTCTTGCTTGTTTTCATGCCCACAGGCCTCCTCAGGCCTGTGCTCAGGCCCGGCTGCCCTTTTAGCTTGTCCCAGCCTGCCATGGGGTAGCCCCCTGGAGAGGCTCTGGCTCAGGAACATCGTCTGGGGGTCAGTACCCCATTTGCACCTGGAAGACAGTTACAGGTCACCTTTGGAAGAAAGATGGTTTCTGATTTGCTTTGTTGAATTCACACTAGGCAGCAAATCTCTTTGCTCTGATATTGCTTCCAAAACAGAGTTGAGAGTGATGATTAAGAGTCAGGCTCCAGGGTGGGCTCTTACTGCCCTTACGTGGTTCTGCTCTGCAGTAGCTCAGTCAGATGATGTACATGAAACCCTGAGCACAGTGCCTGACACCTTGAAAGTGTTCAGTGAATAGTGGCCATTGGCCTTATCATTTTTACTGAGGAATTCTTGGTAGGGAGTCAGTGTGATGCACTGGCAAGTTTACTGAACCAGACATCGAGAGCCTTAGATTCCAGGTCTAACTATTACTGCTCAGCTTGAGTTTCTGGGTGAGTCATTCATTTCATCTCAGTGGGCCCAGGGTTTCTCATCTGGAAATATTAATAGCTGCCCTACTTCTGTAATATGCTATATAAGCCTTTAAAACATTCATAATCTTTGACCTAGGAAATTCCTAGGAAATTGTTCGTGTTACATGCAAAGGTGCTAGGTTATAATAGTAAAAAATGGAAATTAAAAAATGTCTAATAGTTAATGGTTTAATTATATTCCTATATGATAGAGTGTAGCATATCCATAAGAGAATGATGCAGATCAGATTTTCAATTGACATGAAAATAGGGCCATGTCAATGGATCCTGTCAATGTCATATTATTATATTATTTAGAAATGATAGCAGATTACAGAATTATAGAGGATAAAGTGATTCAGTTGTGTAAAAAAATTATTTTCATGTCTTCTATAGTACACCAAAGTGTTATCAGTGATTAAAACTATGTTTCTTGCTTGTGATATTACAGAGACCGCTATTTTTCTCTTTATACTTTTAAAAATTCTTTGCAATCACATCTAGCATGTTTCTAATCAGAAAAAAATAATAGGAAAGCTTTTTATTTTCCATTTGGAGAGGAAACCCATGGCCGTACTCCACTCCACAGAACTTTGGAGAGACTGAAGTGACATAGAGTGTGATACAAAGGGGAGGCCCATCATGATCATGGCCGCCTCACTCCCACCTTGTAGGGACCAGGACCTCCTCTTTGAAGCCACCAGAGTTTGACCCTACAGTTCACATGTCTGCCCTTGGAGTCAGTTTTAGGGGTGGGGTAGAGCTGGGGTTTGCTGGAGAAGAAGCTGGGTGGACGAGTCTGTGGGGTTGTGGGCAGTGCAGGGTTGCTGAGGTACTAGCTTACCAGGGCCATGTTTATGAGGCTTACTTCCTGCTGGCCCTCAGGGCCACTAGCCAGGAACACATAATAGGGGTTAGCAGAGCCCCCACCTCTCCCCATCCCAAAGCTGAAGTGTTCCAAATTCCTTCTTGGGCCAGAGCCCTCTCCCCCCAAGATCTTTCCTGGGCTTACAGAGGTCACCACACAAAAGCCCAGCTGGAGTTTTTGACAGGAAAAACACAAAACTCACCGAAGTTTTTTTTAAGTACCTCAATCTTTCACAGCCTCCAGGGGTTTAATTCTGATCTGTAATAAGTCTCTGACCCAAGGTTGAGATTTGCAGATGGATTTTGCAAAGCTGCAGCTAACAATTAGAAATCCTTTATCACATCAGCCTGGGGCCCCTTGCACCTTCCTACCCTCCCTCAGGATCCCTTCCTTCCTCTCCAGGGCTATACATCTCCTCCAAGGCTCTGCAAAAGAACTGCTTCGTAAGTGTCTCAATTCTGATTTATTTGTTACCTTTTAAATTTCCAGTTGTTATCAGTTTGGCTTATGGTGAAGCCAGGCTGGGCCACCTTGGGTTTCTGATGGGAGGGTATGGGAGGGAAACTTCAGGAGGCACCTGGATTTGTAGTATTTGTTTCCTCAAGGCTACCACAAAGTTTCCAGTCTTTGAAACTGCGGGGCCAGAAGAAGCACTCTCCAAGTCAGATGATAATTTCTGGATGGAGTTTTTGAAGGCAGAAGGACTGAGATCAAGGGATGGGATAAAGGAGGTACAGTTTACCCTTCTGCTTAACTGTGGGGGTGAGGCACTGAAGAGGACTGGAAGGGTGCTTCCTCATGACCAGTTCCAGCGCCTTTCTTGCCATGAAGGCTCACGGAGTCAGCAGAAGATGGATTTCTGAGTGAAGTCCTAAAGTCTCCTCTTTAAGTCCTTAAATAACTCTCTCCCACTGGTCTCCAAGTGTCTCATTAGAAAGTTCTTCTTTGAAGAAAATTCTGTTATTTGCAACAACATGGATGGATCTTGAGGGCATTATGCTGAGTGAAATAAGTCAGACAAAGATAAATACTGTATGATATCACTTAATGGGGAATCTAAAACACGAAAACAAAAAATGAGCACATATATACAGAGAAGAGATGGATGTTATCAGAAGTTGGGGTGGGGATGGGGGGTTGAAACGGGTGAAGTGGGTCAAAAGTACAAGCTTCCAGTTATGAAATAAATAAATCCTGGGGTGTAATGTACAGTGTGGGAACTATAGTTAATACCATGCTGTAGATTTGAAAGTTGCTAAGAGAGAAGATGATAGAAGCTCTCATCAGATGAAAAAGAAAAAAGTGTGTAACTTTGGTGATGGATGGTAACCAAACTTATTGTGGCCATCAGTTTGCAATATATGAATGTATCAAATGATTAGGTTGTACACTTAGAATGAATAACTAACAACTCTTTTGTGACCCCATGTACTGTAGCCCACCAGGCTGCTCTGTCCATGGGATTTCCCAGGCAAGAATACTGGAGTGGGTTGCCATGCCTTCCTTCAGGGGATCTTCTCGACTCATTATATCTCAATAAAAATGAAATTCCATTTTTGGACTGAGACATTTTTCTCTCCAAGTGGCCTCTTTAAAAAATGAAACTGGAAACATTAACAGCACTTATAGCTAGGGAGGTTGTAGGTGATCTCTGTTTTTAAAAATTCTGTCTTTCTGTGTTTTCCAGCATTTTAACATGAGAGTGCTTTACTTTGATGATCAGGACAAAAAGCAACTTCTTTTTTTTTGTATACAAAGTATAACTTTACTTTTATGAAACAAACAAACAAAAACTTGTATCTGAATATATATGTCACTGAGGGCACACACAGTAGGGTGTATCCGTGTGCAGAGAGAGTTGTAAAGGAATACCATGCTTCAAACGTTGTGTTTCTTCTGACACTTTTCATTTATTTTCCCACAGTTCTGTATACTGTAGTATTTTGTTGTTGTTGAGTTGCTAAGTCATGTCTGACTTTTTTGCGACCCCATGGACTGTAGCACGCCAGGTTCCTCTGTCCATGGGATTTCTCAGACAAGAATATTGGAGTGGGTTGCCATTTCCTTCTCCAGGGGCAACTTCTTTTTAAAGCAATTAGAAAATCTCTCCATCTAGTTGTAATTCGCTGTGAACTGCTCCAAGGACAAGCTTTCCAGAAAATTGGGCTTCAAAGGAATGGCTTTGCCACCTACCAGAGTGCTTGGGAGCTGGGGGTGAGGTGTGGAGTGGAAAAAGTGTCTCAGATTTCTGGGAGGGACTGAGATCAAGGGCTGGAGAAATGAGACTGGCTGACAGAAGAGGGTTGTGGTGGCCTCCATCTCCTCCACATCCTTCCTTGCACCTGCGGACTCCACCTATCTCACAGAGTCTCATGAAAGTATCTTCAAAGAAAGGGTACCACTCACAAGACTCTTAGAGCAAGAAGTGGGGAGTGGCAGGGCAAGGACCTAGGCAAGAAGGGGTTAATTCAGAAACTGCTGTCAGTCTTGACCCTCTTAATCCTCTCCTGCAGTTCCAGTCCCTCCCCTAAGGAAGATTAAGTAAGAATCCTAAATGAAGCCTTCTTGCCCAGCCCCTGGACCATGGAGTGTGTTGGCCTCATGCCCAGAAGACAAATTCAGCTGGCCAGACCCAGAGTTCTCTGTCCCTCCAAAGCCACCAGGGCTTAGCTTCTAGGGGGACCCCTCAGAGAGAAGAGTTTCATTCAAGGGACAGCTGTTCACTTTTCTTGGAGAAGGCAATGGCACCCCACTCCAGTACTCTTGCCTGGAAAATCCCATGGGCAGAGGAGCCTGGTGGGCTGCAATCCATGGGGTTGCGAAGAGTCGGACATGACTGAGTGACTTCACTTTCACTTTTCCCTTTCATGCATTGGAGAAGGAAATGGCAACCCACTCCAGTGTTCTTGCCTGGAGAATCCCAGGGACGGGGGAGCCTGCTGGGCTGCCGTCTATGGCGTCGCACAGAGTCGGACACGACTGAAGTTACTTAGCAGTTCAGTTCAGTTTTCTGCTTCTAATGACAGCTGTTCAGCTTTCTCTGTTTGTCCAAGTGGCTTCCTGTCCCCATGGCCTTAGTTGAGACTCAAAACTTCTCATCAAACTAGGGCCTGGAGAAGTGAGGGAACTTCCTCAACAGGTTCCCGGCAGAACCGAGATGAGAGGTTAGTCTTGATTCTCAGGCTAGCACTGGTTCTCTAAACCCTCCGCTGCTTATCACACAAACCAGAGCAGAATCTAGACTGGCTCACTGTTCAACCACTGGCTATTTTGTCTACCCCATGCCTTCCTGAGCCTGGCTGAAAATTGACCCCATCGGGCCATTTCTCCCAGTTGAGTAAGCTCCAACAACTTGCTCTTCCTCCTGCTCAGCTCTGCCATGTCAGATTCTTTAGAGATTCCAAGCTTCAGTGATGGCATTTTAAAAATTCTTGTTGCTTTTTCCTTGCTGCTTTTACTATTTATTCTTTGTGTTTAATTTTTTTTAGTTTGATTAATAAATGTCTTGGCATATTTCTTCTTGGATTTATACTGTATGGGACTCTGGGCTTCCTGGACTTGGATGGCTATTTCCTTCCCCATTTTAGGGAAGTTTTTTACTATAATCTCCTTGAATATTTTCTCATGCCCTTTCTTTTTGTCTTCTTCTTCTGATTTGAATGTTGGGGCAAAGGAGACACAGACATTTTGGACACAATGGAGGATGGAAAGGATGGGATGATATGAGAGAATAGCATTGAGACATATACATTACTGTATGTAAAATAGATAGCCAGTGGTAGTTCGATATATGACACAGGGAACCCAAAGCCAGAGATCTGTGACAACCTAGAGGGGTGGGATGGGGAAGGAGGTGGATTCAAGAGGGAGGGGACATATATGTATACCTATGGCCAATTCATGTTGATGTATGGCAGAAACCAACACAATATTGCAAAGTAATTATCCTCTAATTAAAATACATATATAAATTCTGCCTACCCCTTGCTCCAAACCACTTCCCACTTACTCCTACTGAGTCAGGACTGGCTCTGGAGAGAGGCTCTCCTCTTGGGGACACTGTTGACTCTCATAGGAAACTTAAACCAGGCTCTTCTGCCACCATCCCAGGAAAGCTGAAGCAGTAGCTGCTCTTCTGGGAGGCAGGAAGTCTTCTCCCCATGAATCCTCAAGATAGCCCACCAATCCCAACTGAAAGCTCAAATATGGATAGGAAGTACAAAGAGGAAAGTGTTAAAGCCAACTTGGGGGGAAGAATGGTACAAGGAAGGTTTCAAGGAGAAGATGAGTCCTGAAGATAACTAGCAATTACCCAGGCAAACACTGGGTGGTTGAATAGCATGCTTAAGGGTTTGGAGACACATAGAAAGGCAACTTCAGAGAAGTACACATACATGTTCAGGTAGCATTAGATTGTGTGTTTGTGTATATGTGTGTGCGTGTACATGCACACACATAGGAGCATAAAGCATGAAGTTGTAGGTTATTGGTGAGAGATGAGCCTGGGATGAAGACCAGGAGTCAGACATTGGAGGGCTTTCCTGGCTTCCTGGGCTAGAGAGCTTTAACTTCATCATGAAAGCAACGAAGAAGTCCTGAAGTTTTTTAAGTGTGGCCAAGAGATGGGGCGATACTAATTGTTTGATTTCCATTTCAGAAAGAGCCTTAGCTACTAGATGGATAATTGATCACAGGGACAGAGCAGAAGTGGAATTAGAGGGACCAATTTGAGATCCCTGTGAGGTTTGCAACTGGACAGAGACAATATCAGGATTGAACTAAAGTCTAGCTAGTGCAGATGGAACAAAGTGGATGCATTTAGGATATATTTGGAGGATAGATCTCATAGGACTTCATAACTGCTTATATGTCAAGAAGAGGTGAGGAACCAAGGATGACTGACTTGGGTTGCTGGATGAATGATAATCTCACTGAGCTAGGGAACACTGTGTAAAGAATAGTTTGGCAGTGGAGAGAGAATAGTGAATATGATTTCAACTTCGCAAAATGTTGAGTCTGAGGTGCCATTAAAACATCCAGATGGGGTCATTCCAAATAAAGTTGCATATAAAAATATTGAGTTCAAGAGAGAGAGATATCTGTGCCAGATATATGGATTTAGGAGTCACTGGCATAGAGATGATCTCACTCATGGAGAATGTAAAGAAAAAAGAAGTCTAGCTGAAACCCTGGGGGTGGGGGAATAGTCAGATTTATACAGTGGGTAGAAGAGGAGGAAGTTATAAAGGAGACCTAGGAGAATCATTTTGAGGAGCAGGGAAAACTGGGAGTGATGCTACAGAAAACAAATGAGTAGATAATTTTATGAAGGAGAAGGACAAGGTGAGATGACAGAGATATGAGGGATTTGGGGACAAGCTTGGTAACCTTGATGAGAACATTTTCAGTGGAGGACTAATGGCAGAGGCCAGACTTCAGAAGTTGAGCAGTGAGTGGGAGGGGGAAGAAGTAGAGACACCAGTATTAAGTGGCTTATTTAAGAATCTTGGCTGCAAAGAAAATGATGAGGAGAGGGTAATAGCTGAGAAGGGAAGAGGTAGAGTAGGAAGCTCAGAAAGTGGTAAGTATTTGAAGTGATCACCAGGAGATGTTCACCAGGGACAAGTAGAAGGACTTCCAAACAGCTCTAAAGATACCACTGAAATACAGAATCATGATCAGGTAAAATTATGCCTATTTTAGCAATAAGAAAACCAATGGCTGGAAAAGAGTTACTTACACAGCATCTCTGCTGATAAGGTGACAAGAGCCAAGATTAAAGTAGATTTCCCTCTGTACCTCCCATTGAATGTTTTCTGGCCCCTGCCCTGCAGTGCTTTGCATCCACATTGGCATCGTCATATCCATCACCGATGAAGAGTATTGATTATCAACCATGGGTCCAATGCTGCAGAAGCACAACAGAGGTTTCATATATGGTTTAGAATTTGGTTTGAAGAGACAAGATAGTCAACAAATGCATGTACTTATAAACTGGTGATGAGAAATCTCTTCAAGAAAATTGGAGATATCAAGGGAACATTTCATGCAAGGAAGGGCACAGTAAAGGACAGACAAGAAAGGACCTAATGAAAGCAGAAGAGATTAAGAAGAGGTGGCAAGAATACACAGAAGAACTATACCAAAAAAAAAAAGTCTTAATGACCCAGATAACCATGATGGCATGATCACTCACCTAGAGCCAGACATCCTGGAGTATGAAGTCAAGTGGGCCTTAGGAAGCATTACTATGAACAAAGCTGGTGGAGGTGATGGAATTCCAGCTGAGCTATTTCAAATCCTAAGATAATGCTGTGAAAGTGCTGCACTCAATATGTCAGCCCATTTGGAAAACTCAGCAGTGGCCATGGGACTGGAAAAGGTCAGTTTTTATTCCAATCCCAAAGAAAGCCAATGCCAGAGAATGTTTAGACTACTGTACAATTGCGCTCATTTCACATGCTAGTAAGGTTATGCTCAAAATCCTTCAAACTAGGCTTCAACAGTATGTGAACTGAGAACTTCCAGATGTACAACCTGGGTTGAGAAAAGGCAGAGGAACCAGAGATCAAGTTGACAACATTCACTGGATCATAGAGAAAGCAAGGGAATTCCAGAAAAACATCTACTTCTGCTTCATTGACTACACTAAAACCTTTGTGGATCACAGCAAACTGTGGAAAATTCTTCAAGAGATGGGAATACCAGAGAATACCTGACTCCTGAGAAACCTGTATGCAGGACAAGAAGCAACAGTTAGGACCAGATATGGAACAACAGATTGGTTCAAAATTGGGAAAGGAGTATCACAAGGCTGTATATTGTCACCTTCTTATTTAAATTACATGCAGAGTACATCATGTGAAATGCCAGGCTGGATAAATCACAAGCTGGAATCATGATGACAGGAGAAATATCAATAACCTCAAATATGCAGATGATACCACTCTAATACCAGAAAGTGAAGAGGAACTAAAGAGCTTTTTGATGAGGGTTAAAGAGGAGAATGAAGAAGCTTGCTTAAAATTCAACATTCAAAAAACTAAAATCTTGGCATCTGGTTCCATCACTTCATGGCAAATAGAAAGGGGAAAAAGTGGAAGCAATGACAGATTTTATTTTCTTGGGCTCCAAAATCACTGTGGATGGTGACTGCAGCTGTGAAATTAAAAGACGCTCACTCCTTGGAAGGGCAGCTATGAAAAACCTAGACAGGATATTAAAAAGCAGAGACATCGGTTTGCCAACAAAGGTCCATATAGTTAAAGCTATGGTTTTTCCAGTAGCCATATACGGATGTGAGAGTTGGACCATAAAGAAGACTAAGTGCTAAAGAATTTATGCTTTTGAACTGTGATGTTGGAGAAGACTCTCGAGATTCCCTTGGACAGCAAGGAGATCAAACCAGTCAGTCCTAAAGGAAATCGGTCCTGAATATTCATTGGAAGGATTGATGCTGAAGCTGAAGCTCCAAAACTTTGATGCAAAGAGCTGATTCATTGGGAAAGACCCTGATGCTGGGGAAGATTGAGGGCAGGAGGAGAAGGGGGCGACAGAAGATAAGATGGTTGGACAGCATCATTGGCTCTATGGATATGAGTTTGAGCAAACTTTGGGAGATAGTGAAGGACAGAGAAGTCTGGCATGCTGCAGTCCATGCAGTCACGGAGAGTCGGGCACGACTTAGTGACTGAAGAAAGACAAAATCAAATGGTGAAACTCTTTTTCTCTCTCCTGTGTTCCCCACCTCCTCTTCATTCCCTTATTCTCCCTCTGATTCTTTCTCTCAATACTCTTTCCCAACATTGAGCAGCTCTGGTCCCTTACACAAGTGTCATTGGTTCATCTAGAAAGTCTGTATCTTATGGTCCCTCAAACCTCCTTACTACTTTTGTTTATTCATTGAGAGGATATTTTTAAACATCTGCTTTGAGTATGAAATGGATGGGTAATGCATGGTGCAAGGCAACAGAGATACAGAAATGAGTAAGACACGGACCTTGCCCTCAAGGAGCTCACAGACTAGTGGGAAAGAATCAGGATTTAAACAAGAGATTGCAATATAGTGAAATGAGTACTTTCTGTATTTCCTCAAGCATACAATAGGGATTAGTACCTACCACAAGACATGATTGTGAATTAAGATGCATAAACTGTTTATAATGGTTGCATAGGATATGAGTGCTGCTATTTTATCATCATCGTCAGTAGTAGTAGTTGTACTATGATGGAGGTAAGTAAATACAAGATACTATAAGAACACAGAGAAGGGGAACTTGACCTTGACTACAGTCATCTGAGTTGAGCCTTAAAGGATGAGAACGTGCTAACCAGAGAGAAAGAATGCCAGGCATTCTGCATTGTAGGAACAGTCTGAGCTGAGGCTTGGAAGCAAAAGACAACAGGACATGACTGAGGAACAGAAAGTAATTTAGTTCAGCAAGAGCATAGAACATGAGAAGGGCAATGGCAAGAGATAAAGTTTGACAAGTCATAGAGTCCAGTCATGTTTGAACTTTATCCTTTAGTGGATGGGGAGACACTGGAATGTTGTATGGAGAGTAGAGACTTGATCAGGTTAATGTTGAAAGATCACCTTGGCAACGGCATGGAGAATGAATTAGAGGAGGCAAGATCGGAAGTAAGACCAATTAGGAAGTCATTGCTATAGTCCATGGGAGAGAGAATGATGAAGCCCTGGACTGTGGAAGTAGCAGTGGGGATAGAGAGAAGGGTGCTATGGAATCACTGTGGACGGTGACTATAGCCATGAAATTAAAAGACACTTGCTCTTTGGAAGGAAAGCTATGACAAACCTGAAAGTGAAAGTCACTCAAGGAGTGTGTCGGACTCTTTGTGATCCCATGGACTGTTCAGTCCACGGAATTCTCTAGGCCAGAATACTGGAGTGCGTAGCCTTTCCCTTCTCCAGGGGATCTTCCCAACCCAGGGATCGAACCCAGGTCTCCCACATTGCAGGTGGATTCTTCACCAGCTGAGTCACAAGGAAAAGTAAAGTAAAGTAAAATTGCTCAGTCGTGTCTGACTCTTTGCGACCCCATGGACTGTAGCCTACCAGGCTCCTCTGTCCATGGGATTTTCCAGGCAATAGTACTGGAGTGGATTGCCATTTCCTTCTCCAGGGGATCTTCCCAACCCAGGGATCGAACCCGGGTCTCCCACATTGTAGACAGATGCTTAACCGTCTGAGTCACCAGGGAAGTCCTGAGTCACAAGGGAAGCCCATGACACACCTAGATAGCATATTAAAAAAAAGAGATATTACTTTTCTGACAAAGGTCCATGTAGTCAAAGCTATGGTTTTTCCAGTAGCTATGTATGGATGTGAGAGTTGAAGACTGAGCACTGAAATATTGATGCTTTCAAACTGTGGTGCTGGAGAAGACTCTTGAGTGTCCCTTGGACTTCAAGGAGATCAAACCAGTCAATCCTAAAAGAAATCCACCCCAACTATTCATTGGAGGGACTGTTGCTGAAGCTGAAGCTCCAATACTTTGGCCACGTGATGTGAAGAGCCAACTCATTGGAAAAGACCCTGATCTCCAAAAGACTGAAGGCAAAAAGGGATATCAGAGGATGAGATGGTTAGATAGCATCACTGACTCAATGGACATGAATTGGAGCAAACTGGGTGATAATGAAGGACAGGGAAGCCTGGCATACTGCAGTCCATAGGATCACAAAGAATCAAACAGGACTTAGTGACTGAGCAACAACAAGAATTGGTGAGACTGTGACAGTAGAAGGTGACAGGTATGTGTGAGAGAAGTGTCAAGAATCACTTCTAGGATTTGGGTCTGGTGCAAGGAGATAGATATCATAGGTATCATTCAGTGAACCCATGGAAGAACTGTTTGGGGAAGGATGCAGTGGGGGTGTGTGTGATGAGGCCTCTTTTGAACGTGTCAAATTTGAGCTGCCCATGAGATTTCCAAGTGGATGGTGATTGGTCTGGAAGTCTTGAAGCTCAGGAGAAAGACCTATGCTGGAAACACAGAATTGGGAGTGCCAGGGGATGGGTAGGAGGTTGCATCATGGGGGTGGATACATTTGCTCAGGGACAGAGTGTTGATTGAGGAAAGGATGGACTTTCAAATACTCACATTTAAGAGATGATTACAGAAGGAGCAGTCTTGAATAAGGCTAAAACTGAACAGCCAGATTTTGGTGGGTTGAAAAACAAGTGGGTCAGAGGGTCTTGAGGTGGATGGAAGCAAGGATGTGCCCTTGACCCTTAGTGTCTTGAACCTTGGTAAGAGTCAGGGGCACTGGTGGGGGACGCTCCTTGAACACTTGAAAACTCTGAGCAGCTCTGTGATTCTGAAGGATTGACTTGGATGACTTCCTCTTACAAAGTCCTCCATTCTGGAGCAGCTGCCTTTTCCTCTGTCTACCTTAGTGCCCCTAACACACAGCCCAGGAATGTCAGGGCTCCCTTCAGGCCCTGGAAAAACCTTCGCTCTTGAATCCTCCCACATCTCCTGAGAGGCCTAGGGGATGGTGGCACAACTATTAGGAGAGCAGACAGGAAATGTCTGGGTGTGTGATACACATGGGAGGCCTCAGGCTAGCCTGTGGAGGAGGATTGGGGCAGGGCTGGGAGGACTTGAACTCTGAGAGTGTGGACAGATGCCCTGTTGTCTGTCCCAACCTGCCCTGGAGTCGACTTTAACCTTGGACAGGGTGACCCAGGGCTATACCACTGATCTCTAGGCTGCTGTAGAGTCAAGAGGCCTCTGAGAACTTAGCGTCCAAGTTATATCTTAGGGTCTGTTCTTCCTGCTCCTTTGCCTTGGAATTTGCCCCCAAGGTACAATTGAGGGGCCCTGTGGCACCGCTGCTGGGCAATGCATTAAACAGCAGGCCTTGGAGACGGAACCAGCCGATAGTGTGACCTGGAGTTAACATAGTCACCATAACCGACCCTGCCATTGCCACCTTCTCGGAAAGCAGCCACCTGTCTGGCTCCTGGTTTTGTCTGGCTGCCAATATAAAGCATGTGCCTACGCAGGAGCTGATGACATTTTGGCTCCACTTTCAAAGTTTTTTTTTTCTTTGTTTCTCATGTGTTTTTTCTAAAGATAACAAAGGTCAAAAGGCATCCAGCATTTTCTGGTTTCTCATAAGCTTCTGGTCAATATTTAATCTGGTTTATGGATTTTTTTAAGGTCTTCTAGATGCCTTCTTGAGCCTGCTTGTGGCCACCCACAGACACTTGTAAGGAGGAGAGAAGTCAGCCTGGCAGAGACACTGTGAAATGAGGGATTAGAGGCCGGGATCCAAGGAGCCAAAGCTACAGCCAGCAGACAAGGGAGCCTGCCCTGAAGCCGCGTGTGCTGAGAGGTCTACCATGGCCTCTCTTGGCCTCCAGCTTGTGGGCTACGTCCTGGGCCTTCTGGGGCTGTTGGGCACCGTGATTGCCATGCTGCTCCCCAGCTGGCGAACAAGCTCCTATGTTGGTGCCAGCATTGTGACTGCGGTTGGCTTCTCCAAGGGCCTCTGGATGGAGTGTGCAACACACAGCACAGGCATCACCCAGTGTGACATCTACAGCACCATGCTAGGCCTGCCCGCTGACATCCAAGCTGCCCAGGCCATGATGGTGACATCCAGCGCCATGTCCTCCTTGGCATGCATTGTCTCTGTGGTGGGCATGAGATGCACAGTCTTCTTCCAGGAGTCTCGAGCCAAAGACAGAGTGGCGGTTGTGGGCGGAGTCTTCTTCATCCTTGGAGGCCTCCTGGGCTTCATTCCTGTTGCCTGGAATCTTCACGGGATCTTGCGAGACTTCTACTCCCCGCTGGTGCCTGACAGCATGAAATTTGAGATCGGAGAGGCTCTTTACCTGGGCATTATTTCCTCCCTGTTCTCCCTGATAGCTGGAATCTTCCTCTGCTTTTCCTGCTCACCCCAGGGAAATCGCTCCAACTACTACGATGCCTACCAGGCCCAGCCCCTGGCCACTAGGAGCTCTCCAAGGCCTGGTCAAGCGCCGAAAGGCAAGAGTGAGTTTAACTCCTACAGCCTGACGGGGTATGTGTGAAGAACCAGGGGCCAGAGCTGGGGGTGGTGGCTGGGTCTGTGAACACCAGTGGACACCCCCCTCCCCCAGGCCCACAGGTGAGGGATATTGGCACTGGATCGTGTCAGAAGGTGCTGCTGAAGATAGACTGACTTTGGCCACTGGATCAAACAAAGGCAGAAACAGGAGCTGGTGTGACAGGATGCGGGTTAAACTGTCAAGACTCTTGCTAAGCCAGACTTTCTGTTTCCTTCATCTTGGCACCCTCCACCCCCACCCCAGCCCTCAAATACCCAACCCTCAACTCCAACCACCCCCCTCCAGAAGCCAGGCCCCAGCATCTCCCCTTTACCCTTTGATTTACCTGGGAGTCCATCCAAAAGCCCACTAAGTACGTCCCACTGACTGACCCTCTCTGTGATCAAAGACCCTTCCTCTTGCAGAGGTTGGCTCTTAGCTCATTGCTGGGGGATGGGGGTGGGTGCAAACGGGTGGTGGCTCCTATGGGCATGGCGCTAATCTCCTTTGCAAGCCTCCCTCCAAACAAACTGATTGGCCAGTAATGGGCCCTGGAGCCTCCTCCATCCCACTCTTATGACTCCATATGTCTAGACTGAATGTGTCTAACTGAATGTGTATGAACTGAAATAAAGCCACCCCACTGTACTGAGGGAACAGAAAGCAATGGGGTGGAGGATGAGAGGACAAGGACCAAAGCTGAGGACCAAAAAAAAAAAAAAAAGGCCAGAATCACGGCCCAGGGACTTAGCTTCCAGAGAGAGGAAAGCACAAGGAAAGAACATATGACAGAGCACTGAAGGCGGCGGCAGACTCTGACTGTACCAAGGAGCTCCCTCAAAAGCTACAGCTCCAACTTGCACTGAAGCCCCTGTCTCCCTCTGACCTGGCGTCCTGCTAACAACAGGCAAAAGGGCCTGCACAATGGTTTCTGTAGGGAAAGGAAACTGGTTTGGTTTAGAGATGGCCCTTGGCTGGGGGTGACAGCATGGGAGCACGGGTGGACACGGGTGGGAACTACAATGAGTGTTTCTATTGGGCCAGAGAGGGGCAGCCCCCAGGAGAGTCTTCAGGCTTAATGGAGAAGCAGCCTGAAGACTGAGATCAGGCCCCCGGGGTCTGCCCACAGAGCACAGTAGCACCTCCGAAAGACCACAGCCCCAGGTGGGCCCCCTGTCAGTCACCTTCATGTTCTCCCCATCATCCTTTACCAGACATGGTGGAATTGCTAGAAGGCATCAAAGGGCTCCAGCAGGGAGTCATCCTGACCCAGGTGCCGTGGCCCTCATCTGAGTGACAGCTGAATTGCCGCCTGGGATTTTTGTTGAGATGGAAGAGTAGAGGATTCCCAGGCAGATAGTTTCAGCTCCAAGACTTCAAAATGCCCCCTTTCCCCTGGGGGTGGAGGTGGGGTGACAGTCACAGACAAACCATAGGCTTGAGCATGACTAGCTTCTGACAAACTCCAGTACACTGCCCCAAACCTCAGCGCCAGCAGAAGGGGTCCAGTCATTGTAACATGTCTTTCACAGTTCTTGCCTGTATTTAAGCTCCTCTTCTAAGCGGGAAGGCCCTCTCCCCTTAGCCAAGTCTTCCTCATGCTTGGAGAAGTCACTGGGCACCGCCTCCTTCACTGAGCCTCCTCTGACCACTCCGTCCCTCTCCTACTCCTCCATCCTCCAACCCTCAATGTAAAAAATCACTCTTTGATGCTTATTATTCACAATTTTTGATGGATAATTATCTTTCCATGTGTATGTAACCAATTTCACAAGTACATTGTAAACTCTTGAAGGGTAGGGTCCATATCTTAGCCATGTGTATATTTCTCAGACTATCTGTAAGAGTGCTGAGCACATAGTAGGTGATCAATAAACACTTGTTGATTGAACAACTGTTTTATTAATTCTAATTAATTCAGACAGGGCAGGTGTGACTGAGGGAACTGGGCGAAGGGGAGGGTAGAATAAAAATTGGTTTTTCTCCCCACTAGGTGAATAGAAAATTCTAGACCTTACTGGAGACATTAAGAAAGCAGGACGTTCTTGCCCCTTCTTAGGGAAACATTAACCTTTTCATAATGTCCAGGGACCCTCCCTTCTTACAAGTTATTTCCTTTAAGTTATTTGCTAAATGCTTACATATTTATTCCACTCATCTCTGAACCACCATTATGAGGAAGGTGAAATAGATCAGCAAAGCTCCATTTGGCAGATGGAGAAACTAAGGCACATATCAGTAAAGAGATTTTTGTAGGGCCACACTGCTCGTATAGGTGCCTGAGTCTCCTGACTCCCAAAATAGGACTCTGCCAATCAAGCAATATTCACAGCCAGTACTGAAAGCCTGCCAGAGGTTGCAAGTTGTCTGAGGAAAACAATGCATGGCCAGTAAGGTAACAATGGGGACATATAGGGTCTGCTGGTCTCCCATGAGAGAAATCTGGGTGAGTAGGACCAATTCACTGAGTGAACCACTGGGAACTGCCTATCCTGCCCTGCTGGCCAATTGGCCAGCCTGGGTCCAGCTAACTGGCCCATTAGGGGGAATGCCAAGCTTACATTTAAATAAGACGTGACACCTCAACTCCAATTCCTCTACCTCTGGAGGTGTGGGAGTTTGGAAAGCCAATGATTTAGCACTGTGCTAACCTCATTGGGAATTCACCAAGTTTGATGTGTAAACATGTTGACTGTGGCAACCCTAATAAGAATGGAGCCCTACAAGACTCAGCCTCCCCAGTCCCTAGACCTGGTGGGCCTCAGCACACAGGAGCCTGTTATAAGACACACTACCCTTACATTTCTGAGGTGAGCCTTCTTTGTGGCAGAGGCTAGGACCCTACCATCCAATCCCATTTAGAGGGAATAGTGGCAGGCAGGAGTAAGGGCAGTGGGGAGAGGGCTCTCTGAACACATGTTTAAGAGGTCATATCTCTGGCCTGGTACCAAGAACCCCAGGGCCCTTGACTGGGGGCCGCTGGAGTTTGGTAAATGGGTTAGCCTTGCTGACTCTGCTGGGCTGTGTGTGCTTAGTCACTCAGTCGTGTCCAACTCTTTGTGACCCCATGGACTGTAGCCTGCCAGGCTCCTCTGCCCATGGGATTTCCCAGGCAAGAATACTGGAGTGGGTTGCCATTTCTTCCACCAGGGGATCTTTCTGACGTAGGGGTTGAACCTGCGGCTCCTGCCTCATCTCCTATGTTGTAGGTGGATTCTTTACCGTCTGAGCCAGTGGGTTGCAACCTGATATGGACTCTGATGACCCACCACCTGGTAGCCAAAGCCCTTTCAGATCCATGATTTCACTGCCTCCTCCAAATACCCCCAATGAAGCAGGTCTTTTACAGGAGACAAAAGGGAGGCCCAGAGAGGTGAGTAAATTCCTTAAAGTCACAGTGTCAGAATCTGAACATAAGCTTGGAAACCTATCCCACACTAAACGTGGGTCTGGGATTCTGTCTCAGAAGGTGTACGTGGGGTGCGGCCTGTGACTCTTCAAATTCCTGCCACCTTCCTGCTCCTGTCTTTCACTACAGTATAAGGGCTTTTGAGGAAAATAGGGCACAGAGCTTCCAGTAATGTTAGATTGAGGCTTGTCTGAGAGCTCCTCCTTTCTTTTAATTTGGGAAGATTCTATGGAAGGAGTTAGACATTCATTGTCAACTAGAAAAACTGGGACAGGCGTGATAAAGAGCAAGTGATCCTTTTGGGTGGTTGAGCAAGAAAAGCCTTGCTCTAGCTACTTTCCCAGAACTCTGGGTCCAAGTTTAACAGCTTTCAGGTCACCCCATTGCCTTCCGTCATAAAGTAATTTAGATTAGCCACAGACCCAGGGACAGTGAAGGCCATTGCATCTATTCCCTGGCCTCACAGTTCTGACCCTTGCACAAGGAGAGATGTTTCTGCCTTCCCTCATTCCTCTGATAATGGTGTGACTCATGGTTTTTCCCCCTGGGGGCCCTACTGACCCACAGCTATGTGATTATTAATAGGGGAGGAGGAGGCCAAAACTGGCTTCTTGGTGGAAAGATGAACTCCAACTTTCTGAAAGACCTTCATTCAGCCAGTCAAACAGCCATCCAGCCAGCTCTCCAGCTGGCAAGCTACCAACCGGCACACACCAACTGCCCTCTTACCTGGTGGCAGGCAATGTGCTGAAGGCTTTGACGGTAACAAGGGTGAACAAGGTAACGTCTGTGCCTAGTAGCAGGTGATACTTGATCTATGGGAGATAAGACATGCACACCCACCTGTGGTACAAGATATAATATGGCCTATCTTGTGAGAGATAAGGAAAAGTGTCACAAGATAGGGGTATATCAGGGGCTAGTTAAAAACAGTTTGAAAATCCCCTAGATCCCAATCCATAGGAAAGGAGGGTCTGGCACTACTTGAGCTTCTGGGGGAAGGATGATCAAACAAAGAAAACTGCTTCCTCCAGCTGAAGGGCCATAGGGAATAGAGAAGTAGGGAGAGGGCTACACTAAGAAAGAAACAGGGGTATGCCACACAGCTAACCTGCGCGCTCCTGAGTTTGCCTCACAGGACCCTAAGTGGCTCTAATGGAGAGAGAGACACTGGGGCTCAGCCTCTCCCCCCTCATCTCCTTCTCCTGGTCAGGGTTCCGGAAACTGCTGGAAGCAGCAGAGGCAGTGTCCATCCAGGTAACCTGAGGCCTTTGGGCTCTCGACCAGAGGAGAAACATGTCTGTACATGGGAGAAGGGAGAGAGGAGGGGGCAAGTGCTAAAGGAAGCCAAATGAGGCCTCGCAGGGTCAACCACTCAGCCCTACGCTCATGGATGTGGGCTTCTTTCATGCCTGCAGCTGCCCACTCTGAGACATGCAGACCCCAGGCTGGAAAGTCCATGTGCTTCTCTTCAGCGGGCTTTGAGCTAATCTAAAGCCTTTGCCAAGTCTGGTCTCACGGCCCCAGCGAGCGGCTTTCAGCTTTGATGAGAATTTCTGTTATCTCAATGGGAAGGTGGGGGGCGAACTTCAAACAGGAAGTCCAGCAGGTTATCTCTCTCTCTTGCCCTAAAACGTGGCTACCTACATGCTATGATATGATCACTGATAAAATATTAACAGGATGTTATCAGGAACAGCTATACAAAAACTATAATCTGACCACCCCCTCCACCTCATACGACCCACCACCTTCCTGAGAATTGCAGCTCAGGAATTCCTAGTTAAAACTTGCCTACAATTCCCTGCTCTAGGCCTCATTTCTCTGCAAGACAAGCAGGAGTTTCTTAGGGCTTGACAAAGCAGGAAGTCACCATACAAGGGCAATCCAGGAGGTGCTGCTTTCCTGTCATCCTGAAAGTCCCATTCCTCCACTACAGCATCCTCATCACCTTATAAGTCACTTCTTAGGAGGGCCTTGAAGAACTTTCTCTTCATAAATAAGGCCTTGTGGAGAAAACCTTGAGAAAACTCACAGGCTTTCAAATAGACATTAGGGAGTGAAATTTGGGTGTGAAACAAGATGCCAAATGAGTGTGAGTAGTGTGGCAGGCAAGCCAGCATTTCAGCTTTAATTCCTTTTCTCCAATTCTGCTTTCAGTTTAGTCGCTAAGTCATGTCCGACTCTTTTGCTATCCTCTGGACTATAGCCGGCCAGGCTCCTCTTTCCATGGGATTTCCCAGGCAAGAATCCTGGAGAGGGTTGCCATTTCCTTCTCCAGGGGATCTTCCTGACCCAGGGATTGAACCTGCATCGCCTGCCTTGGCAGGTGTATTCTTACCACTGAGCCACCAGGGAAGCCCAGTGCTTTCAGAGTCTGTGATATTTGACAAAATTCTGTGTGGGTTGCTCAGGAGAAAGGCCAGTCACACCAAAAGTACAAAGAGAAGATGCTCTTGACTTGATTTCTGGAATTATACAATGGGATGCAGAAGGATGGATCAGCAACCCCACAGAGGATATCTGAGGATATTATGAGGACTCTGCTCCCCTGGTTTTAAAGGCACTGAAGGCCCTGAATAAAAAGCAAGTATATTTTCTGGGAAGAAACATACATTCAGTCATAGATTAACCATTAACACCATAATTTGCACTAGTTTCTCAGTTTAACCCTTAAAAGAGCCAAAACGAGATGAGGCCAATGAGTTTAAAAAATATAACATTAATTCAGAGACTATGGACACGAATTTGGGGGGCCAGGGGATGTCTCTGAGTAACACACACACCCCCTTCAACGAAATGATTCAATAGCTTTAAAAATGGAGATGAGGTAGGAATCAAAAAAAAAAAGAGACAAGATGAGAAAGGCAGAGCCATCTTCCCCTTGGCAATTTCAGACACATCTCGTGTGGTTAATTTTACTCTTCTGTGTGTAATAATAAACCAATATGTTCTCAAGTGTCACTTTCTCACTCCCCAAGAGACTTGCTCAGCTCAGCACTGTCTAGAGGGGGTGGTGCAAAGGAGCCAGTGGGGACACTCGAAAGCAGAGGCCAACAATTCCAAGACCTCCTGGAGTGTAAGAATAGGATCTTAGTGGCTGTTTTGGTATCAGGAAAGCTGCCAAGCAATGGCCCCGAGTAAAAACCCAGTCAAGAGGAAATGAATCTCCACATTGTTTGGAAGCGTATTCGTTACATAAGTGAACGATTTCCTGATCATGAGGGCAGTTAAACATTGTGTGGGATTATGAACTTTCTTCCTTGGACATTACTTTTAGTGTGGGCTGGTGGTAGCATTTTCTTATCAAGAGGAAGAAGACGAGACCGATAGTTTTTAAGATAGTAGGGGATAGTGGGAAAATAGCCTGGGCTTTGGGAGCTCTTCAGCTGCACTCTTAGCTGTGTAGCCTCGGGGAGTGAGTGAAAGTCGATCAGTCATGTCTGACTTTGTGATCTCATGGATGGTAGACTGCCAGGTTCCTCTGCCTATGGAATTTTCCAGGCAACAATACTGGAGTGGGTTGTCATTCCCCTCTCCAAGGGATCTTCCCAACCCAGGGATTGAACCTGGGTCTCCTGAATTGTAGGCAGATTCTTCACCATCTGAACCACCAGTCACTTTTAATTCTTTACACTTTAGTTTCCTCATCGGTAAAACGGGGATTATACTTGCCTCTCAGTGTGGTCATGGCATATAGTAAGACCTCAATAAATGGTTAACTGTATTCTAAGCATCAGCTCAGTCAGTCAGTTCAGTCGCTCAGTCATGTCTGACTCTTTGTGACCCCATGGATTACAGCACGCCAGGCCTCCCTGTCCATCATTAACTCCCAGAGTTTACTCAAACTCGTGTCCATTGAGTTGGTGATGCCATCTAACCATCTCATCCTCTGTCGGCCCCTTCTCCTCCCATCTTCAATCTTTCCTAGCATCAGGGTCTTTTCAAATGGGTCAGCTCTTTGCATCAGGTGGCCAAAGTATTGGAGTTTCAGCTTCAACATCAGTCCTTCCAATCAATTCAGGACTGATTTCCTTTAGGATGGACTGGTTGGGTCTCCTTGCATTCCAAGGGTATCTCAAAAGTCTTCTCCAATACCACAGTTCAAAAGCATCAATTCTAAGCATATTGGTGACCTAAAAAGTCATGCCAAAGTTCACTAAAAATGTGTCATGTGTCTTTGGGGAATGGAGACAGACAAAGTACATTTTCTACCACAGATCGGAATCTACATTAACAGGGGGATATTCTTTTTTCCAGGCCAAAACTTCTCAAGATTCTTCCCCAAAGTCTGAATTAATACCTTGAAGACTGAATAGGCATCTACTCATCAAATTCTGGGCTTCCCAGATGGCGCTAGTGGTAAAGAACATGCCTGCCAATGCAGGAGACATAAGGGATGTGGGTTCAATCCCTGGGTCAGGAAGATCCCCTGGAGGAGGGCATGGCAACCCATTCCAGTATTTTTGCCTGGAGAAGTCCATGGACAGAGGAGCCTGGCAGGTTACAGTCCATGGGGTCGCAAAGAGTCGGACATGACTGAAGCAACTTGGCACACAGGGACATCAGATTCCATTAACAGAAGCCAGGGGCAAAACAGACTTGAGAAGCTGGAGAGGAAGGAGGTGGTGATAGCTCTGTGACCTTCATCCAGATTTAAGAAAATGTGAGGTGGAACAGAATCATCATCTATCAGGTCCCACTGCTAGAGAAAAGCTTAGTCCAAGGGAATTTCCCAAGCTCAATGACAATAGGGGAGACTTCGTTAGCCATTCTCCTAATTCATATCAGATGAAGGCTCCATTGTTAAAAGAAATTTAGCATAGCCCCCTTCTTGTTGGCATTTCAAGCCCTTGGTCCATTCTGTTCCTTATGCCCCAAACCGGTAATTCACTATTCCTCAAACCCTCGGTGTGTTTTACCCCACATCCAGTCTTGTGATTTTGCTTGTACCATTCCCTACACTTGGAAAACCCTCACTACACACCTCCACCTTCCCAGTCCTCACAGGTTTCCACATCCCATCTGGAAAATCAGGCCTTTGGGAACACTTTCCTGAGCCTCTGCCTAAAGACATCTTGCCTGTCCCTGAGGACTCAATGGCCAAATGTATGAAATGTGTTTGGCACCCAAACATTTGAAGAATTATCTATGGGTTAGGGATTTCTGATGATTCACTTCAAAACTCTGGGTATAGGTATAGAGGCAAGCAACAAAACATGTCTCTTACAGATTTTATTTTCCATTAGAAAATGAATGCTATTTATGTCTCTTTAATGATTAAAGCTTTAACATAACCAAGAGTATCTAAATCCATTCCAATGATGTAGTTATTATTCAACCACGTACCCTGACTTTGGAATCAGAAAATATGGTTCCTGAATTTCCTCTCTGCCTAAGATAATTTATGAATCAGGGATGTCTTTGTCACCTAGTGGGTTTCCCTGGTGGCTCAGACAGTAAAGAATCTGTCTGCAGTGCAAGGAGATGTGGGTTCAATCCCTGGATCAATCAGAAAGATGGCCTGAAGAAGGGAATGACTACCCACTCCAGTATTCTTGACTAGGAAATCCCATGGAGAGAGGAATCTGGTGGGCTACAGTCCCACAAAGAGTTGGACACAACTGAGCGACTAATACTTTGTCATCAAGTACAAGTTACTCTTTTGGAGAAATTACACTTGACTTAGCTTGAGCTCATCCCTAGCTTTCCTGAGCATACTCCCATGCTTCACTCATAACACAGTACTACAGAAAGAAGTTTTAATACATAGTACAGAACTCTGAAACATATTCTACCTGGAGATTACCTGTAGGAACCGGGAGCCTACCAATTAAGCCTCTGTCTCTAAACTGTTACCCCAGATTATTTGCAATCAGTGGACTTGGGTAAGCAAAATCTTCCTCCCTGGGGCCACAAAGTCTCTGACCTGGTCCTCTGGAAGGTCCTCATTTGTCCATCCAAGAAGCATGTACATACAATTGTCTCTTTGTATCTGCTGGGGATTGGTTCCAGGATCCCCATCAGATACCAAAATCCGAGGATGCTCAAGTTCCTTATATAAAATGGTGTTTAATTTGCATAAAAACTATACACAGGCTCCCCTACATTTTAAATCATCTCTAGATTATTTACACCTAATTCAATGTAAATGCTATGCAAATAGTTGTAAATACAATGTAAATGCTATATACCTAAATGAGGCAGATTCAAGTTTTGCTTTTTGGAACTTGCTGGATTAAAAGTTTTTTTTTTTCCATCTGTGGTTGAATTTGTGGATGCAGAACTCAGGATTTAGTGGGCCAATTGTACTTGCACTGACTTTCTAACATATTCTGGAAACTTACCATCATACCTCAGAGATATTTCACACTCGATTCTAGATCATTACAATAAAGCAAATATCTCAATAGAGAGAGTCACAGGGATTTTTTGGTTTCCAAGGGCATGTTGAAGTTACGTTTACACTATATTGTAGCATATTTATGTACAATAGCATTATGTCTAACAAAACCATGTACATGCCTTAATTAAAAATATTTTATTGATAAGAAGTGCTAACCATCATTTGAGCCTTCAGTGAGTAACAGCAAAGATTATTGATCACAAATCACCATAACAAATATAATAGTGAAAAAGCTGGAAATATGAGAATTGCCAAAATGTAAAACAGAGACATGATGTGAGCAAATGCTGTTGGAAGAATGCCACTGCAGACTTACTCCACACAGGGTTGCTACAAACCTTCAATTTGTTAAAAAAAAAAAAAAACAAACAAACCCAAAACAGAACAAACCAAAACACAAACAAAAAACCCACGCAATATCTGCAAGGTGCAAAAAAATGAGGTATGACTGCATTTCCTTGAGGTGTGTTGTCTGTCCTTTGAAAAAGGATAGCGCCTCTCCCCTAGAAATAAACTATCATTGCTCTTGGAAAAAGTGAGAAAATTCCTCAGAATTTTTTTTTCCTTTTGAGTTCTCATTCTCAGGATCTGGTCTCTATAAACTTCTCGTGATTATATTCTATAATTCTCAGTATTTTAAAATCGAAATCTAGGGAGCCTCCTCGTGATAATATTCAAATATTTGTTATAAAGAACACCCGTATTCCCTTTCTCCTTGGTAGCCTTTCTAATTATTCTAAGATCAGCTAAGGAGAAACACTAAGCCACTCCAGCTCACAGTGTTTATCTCCCATAACCTGCAGAAATTACTGAGTCTTTCATTTTCAGAGTTTAAGGCCCAGGATTATCTACCTCACCCATATTGTATTTTTCCACCCCCTCCTATAAATGAGGCACTGTTTCAGGTTCTTGAAGGAGGTGGAGATAGGAGCAAAACACACATTCCATCATTAACTCATTCATGAACAACTATTGGTTATCTACTCTATACCAGGTACCATGATAAGCTCTGGCATACAATGATTGGCAAAAACAGGCATGGTCCCTCCCCTCATGGAATTTATTAGTGAGAGGCAGACAGAAACTGGAGAAGGAAATGGCAACCCACTCCAGGACTCTTGCCTGGAAAATACCACGGAGAGAGGAGCCTTGTAGGCTACAGTCCATGGGGTCACAAAGAGTCGGACACGACTGAGTGACTTCACTTCACTTCAGACAGAAACTGTGTTGTGTTCTCCACTGTATATCACACATCACGCATTATTGGGTAGTAGATATCCAATAAATATTTGTTAAATAAATGAAATTAAACAGCCAAATCTATAACAGCAAATTGTGAGATGTGTTATGGATTAAACAAAACCAGACACATGATAGAATTGGCTGGACAGTGAAAAATGGCTGCAGGGGAAAGCCTGTCTGAGAAAGCTGACATTTATATTAAGGCCTGAAGGATGAGAAATAGTCAGCCATGCCAAGACTGGAGATATGAGCATTCAGAGAGGAAACAGTCTGGGGAAAGGCTCTACTGAAGCAAGAGCCTGAGCTAATTCTGGGGGAAGACCACCGTGAGCAAGAGGAAAAGTGAGACAGGATGAAGAGTTGGAAGACACTAAGTAGAAGCAGCAGGCAGGGGTCTTCATAGGACATTGTAAGGAGTGAGGATTTTATTCTAAGTGCAGTGAGGAAGAGCTTTAAATAGGGAGCCATGTACTCTGACTTGTATTTTTTTTTTTAATCACTCTGGTTGCAGTGTAAGACAATTGTGGGAACAAAAATAGAAGCAAGGAACCACTTAGGAGTTGCAGGCGCTAGTGGTAAAGAACCTGCCTGCTAATGCAGGAGACATTAAGAGACATGGGTTCGATCCCTGGGTCAGGAAGATCCCCTGGAGGAGGGCATGGCAACCCACTTGCTTAGAGGATGCTGTGGACAGAGGAGCCTGGTGGGCTATAGTCCATATGATTGCAGAGAGTCGGACATGACTGAAGTGACTAAGCAGAATAGCACATGGAAGATGATAGTAGTTTGGACTAAGGTAGATGTAGTAAATATGAATGGAGTCAAGATATACTCTGAAGACAGAATTGACGGACTTTCTGACAGACTGGATGTGTAGGACTAGAGGAGGAAGATTAAGGATAACTTCCAGGTTTCTAGCTTAAGCAACTGAGTGGGTGGAGGTGCCATTTTCTAAAATGAGTAAAATTGGAGGAAGGAACAGTCCCAGAGTGTGCGTGTCACTGGTTAACAGGTTTTATTTGAAATGTCTGTGAGACCTGGAAGTGCAAATGTCAAGTAGGCAGTTGAATTTATTAAATGTGGAGCTTTCTAATGGGAAACCTAGGACAAGGTCACTTGTGATAAGAGCCTAAGTAACAACAAACTTATATGTTCAAAGGAAATTCTTATCTGGCTAGGTTAATCAGAGGAATTTTCAGGAAAGAAGGTGATATTAGAGCCGAAAGAAAGATGATGAAGGAAAATAATCCAGGTAAAAGGAATAGAATGGCAAAGATGGAAAAGAAGAAAAATCTCAAGGCAGGTTCAGAAACTGAAAGAGTTCAGCTTGGATGGAACATGGTTTCTGTTTGGAATGTGAGAAGAATCTACCGAGCTTGGTTGAAGTCAGAAGGGAGTGTGCAACTGAAAGCACTCACGAGAACAAGTTGTTGAGCAGAGGCCTAACTTGATGAGGGCATTAAAAGCAATTTAGTGACAGGGAGTAGACTGGTGTGAATGAATGAGAACAGGTGACAAGGGAGGCCAGATATGAATCTAGTTCAATTAGGAAGGCATGAGGTAGTAAGGACCTAATTGTTGACTGTGGAAATGAAAAATTAAAGGGCAAATGTGAGAGATTTTTGTAAGAATTATATTAACCTAACAGGATAGCCAGGAGAAGGCAAACACTTTTTTTTTTTTGCCTCCACAGTACATTATAATCTCTGATAAGGCTGGGTGACACTTTTCAAGATCTCCACTGCCTCATTTAACTTTGGTTAAAGGGACTTCGTGCTGGTATGGTTTCATTGTAAACGGGTAACAGAGGGGTAGCTCTAGTACTGGAGAGACTGGACTCACAGAGCTAACTGTTGTTGGAAGGAGCAGTTTGGGGTTGAGACCACAGATTAGGAGACGGTCTGAGAGTAAGCACAAGTAGAGTTTAATGTTTCCACCCTTTTCATTCTAAAGCCCAAATGCCTGGACTCTTTCGTACTCTGCCCCACTGCTGACCACCACCCCCCCCACACACGCATGCATGCCACATTCTCTCTCAGGCTGAATCGTCAATGCTCTGAATCTTCCCCTATACCACTCTCCCCTCATATTGTCCCTCTCTGTGCAAAGCCCCACTGTTTCACAGCCCTCATCTGAAGAGCAAGTATCCCTGAGAGAGTGGCTGAAAGTACCACCTGCCTTCCCTCAGTACACTAGACAACCGGGGCCTTTCAGATCATAGTCTGACATAAGAATGCATCATTTGGCAGCAAGAGCAGCAGTGAGGTGAGGGAAGAGGGCAGGGCTATCATTAAGCACCCATTCTATGGGTGAAGTGCACCTCTAGCCTCTCCTTACTTCCTTGCAGTCCCACGAGTATCTATGATGGCTCTCCTGAATTTCAAAAAAGTTAAAATAAGTTTGGGAGAGTCTTCTGAAGTTAACTGCAGAGGAGAAATAAAATGAACATCCAAAACATACTTCAGGACTAGCTAATCCCTTGCAACTGCTTGATCCCACCTCTCTCTATAATTTCTTCATTACTCCCTATTTTTCACTGTTTGTATATTTTTATGTGTTCATTGGTCAATGTCTTTTGAAGACTAGCTTCAACTCTTTGGAGAGTATGCACTATACCAATACAATAAAGAAAAGAATAAATAAAATGTCTACTTTACAGGAGTATGTGTTTCACTATTTCTGATAATATGAGATCTATCCTTCACTCAGCAGTAGCCTGAAGAGTAGGTAGGAGGTGTATTCTGAGGGATATCAAATAGACATCACTGCTCTAAAACACCTCCCCACTTAACCTTAGAGCCCACAGTCGTGGTGATATGCATTTTAAAAATTGGAGCCTTGAAGATTTCTTTTTCAAGAATTCCTTATTAAAATGCAAATACCACAGAGGAGGGTGGGTAGATGGGTCATGATTTAACCTTGATTACTCAGTTGTGTCCGACTCTTTGCAACCCCATGGACTATACAGTCCGTGGAATTCTCCAGGCCAGAATACTGGAGTGGGTAGCCTTTCCCTTCTCCAGGGGATCTGTGCAACCCAGGGGTCGAACCCAGGTCTCCCGCATTGCAGACGGATTCTTTACCAGCTGAGCCACAAGGGATTTAACCTTATTTCCCTTATATTAACCCATCACTCCTACAAGTCACATTTTTTACATTCCAGCTTTTTCCATGCTTTCTTTCATGTTATTTTTCCAGAGGTAATGCTAAATACAACATAAATTATAAGTATAAAAATTACCTTATATTTTCACACAGTTTCTCACTTGATATCTAAATCCAAGCCTATTCATTTAAAAAATGATTTATTTTTTTCCAATAAGAATAACAGATTTATAATAGAAAATTTGAAAAAGGTAGGAAGACAGGAAAAAGAAAAAAATGTCAACCATAGTCCTACCATGTAAAGAACAACCATTGTTAACAGTGCTGTCATGCCTATTCTTTAAACAAACCTTAGCTAAGGTCCCATTTCTGATATGATGCCTTCCTTGCCCTTCCTTCTCCAGAACTTCTCTATCATGTTTGTTCCACTCACTTGTACAAGTCTGTTAACTTGGTGTGGGTTTTGTGTTTCCAACTAGAATGTTAGGTCCTTGAAGGCTGAAACTATGAGTTACACTTCTTCGCTCATCCCCAAACACCTGGTACATTGGACCCAATATTTGCTGACTGATTTAAGTTAAATGAACACATATCATATCAGAAAGAATATGAAATAGGCCAAGTATCTGAGTCATTAAAGCTTTCTGGTCACCTGGTTTGGTGACGACTGCTTTTCTGTTCCTGGAACTCTTGAAGTCTATTAAGCCTCTTTTTCTACACCAAGACTGTGTAAAAAGCAGACTGATTAAGAGGCAGGATTACTCAAAGATTCTTCTTGTAAGGCATAAGGATGAGAGAGAAAGAGTGAGCGAGAGAGGGAGGGAGGGAGAGAAGCGTGAGAGAGGGAGGGAGGAAAGGAGAGGGTAGAGAAGGGGATAGAGAGTATCTGGTGCTCAATCCAGTATGTGATTTGCCTCCAGCACTGTATACAGGATCCCATCCACTTGTTCTGAGTCAAACCCGATCTCACGAAGCTCCAAGTGAGGGAGGACAGAAGTAAGGAGATAGCTGACGTGGATACGCAGCCGCGTAAGCTTTGCCAAAGCCCTGTATGATGGAGTGAGGGACAGAAGAGATGACATGAGGTCATTAGCCAACAGAACAAAATGAAGCTCCTTCAAAATGGGCCTACATTTCTCAATAATTACGTTTCCATTAGCTAGAAAGAAAGAAGAAAGCACAATGCCACCAAGCACTGGGAGATTGGCTGCAGCTCTCTAAGTGACTGCTCAATCCTTGGTGGCCTAGGAATTAATTAAGGCTTCTTCTCTTATCTATGATCAGTAACCGGGGGTCCTAAGGGAGGCTTCCCATTAGCACTCACAAGCTGATAACTAAACCCTAGTAATTAACCTTTCTAGGTCATCTCCCTCTGGGGTCCGGTAGGAGACCTGAGCCTTCTGCAGCACTTCCAGGTGTGTCTCTGTCTCCTTCAGTTTCTCTTTTAGTTCCTGCTTCTCCTCTTTGGTTCTTTCCAGCTCAGCTTTCAGAATCTGGAATTCAGCTTGGCGATAGCCCATGTGTTTCTTGCTCCAATACAAGCCTTCCGTCTCCTGGGTACTATAGGTTACCAATTCATGTTGGACTTTCTTAAATTTGGAATGCCAATGATTCCTCTCCTGTTCCAGCTCCTCCACCTGCAGTCCAAGAAACAGAAATTCAATGACCCCACATTTCACTGAAAGCTAAAGAGAGTGCCCCCAGTTTTCCTGAATATGTTCACCCTACGATTCCCCTAAATGTATTCTTCTGTTTATAGACCTTTTCAAATCCCAAATATGGGAGGGAAGCCCATTAGGGTTCACTTGATCTGAGATGTACCACAGAATCATTTAATGGCTTATTGTGTTTACACATGAGATCATCAGTTCTATCTCTCTGGTCCCTTGGTTACAATAGCCTCTCATTCCCAGTGGTAGGATGTTAACCTAACCTTTTGCTGGAACATATTCCTTTCTGCCAAAACACGTTCCAATTTTTCTGCGGTTCTCTTCAGTTCTTCTAGCTCTCTTTGGTTCTTCATCTTTGGTATATTACGACCGCCGCTCTCCTCGTAGCCTCTTCCTTTCTCTGCAACAGCTGCAGCAGGAGCTGGAGCAGAGGCCACAGAAGAATAAGGCACCGGATTCAAGGATTCAGCTGCTTTTCTTCTCTCAGCAAGCTCCTCTCTGTTAAAAGGGATCAGCTGAATGGGAGCTCCTGAATCTCGAATACCTTTTGCAACACCGACAACAGCTACAAAAGGTCCCTTGCTCACTTCTTCCTTGTTTACATGTGTGTTGCCTCTGTTAGAATCTTCTGCCACCAATCGTGGCATTTGATCTTCTAACTCTTCAGGGAGCAAGGAACCCTGGTGTTGGTCCTGGGCCCCCGAATACAGAACTGAGGCCTCCCTACTCTGACTGGTACTCTTGATTGCTTCTGGGTACTCTGGGGAAAGGTACGGTGGTGTGCTTCTCTCAGAGCTGGTCTTCTCGCGGCTGTTCTCCCCTTCTGGGTTGGCAACTGCTGCCTCCACCTTCCTGTAAGGGCCAGGCATGGAATAATCTAGAGGAGGTGTTGCCATCTCATTCTGGAGCCTTCTTCGTTTCTCCACAGGTTCCTCACCCAGGATCCATTTGTACTTACTGCAAGAAGAAGAGGAAATTCAGTTTTAAGCTGTCACAAAGAAGCTAAGTATATTATTATTCTATGAAGGATATGATATATCCTATCCTATGGCACAGATATTCATCTTTAAATTTCCCATATCATAACCGACTCTAGCTGTTATTCACAGATCATTTCATGCTAGGAATACATTTTTACCCCCAAACCCTAACCCCTTCACTCATGCAATTTGCTGAGATAGTGATGTGTCTTAAGAGAGCAGAAAAATTGAGAGGTATGAAGAAAGTCAGCATCTGGATATAGCAGGACTAGGCTGACCTTGGTAAAATTTCTGAAAATAGGATTGAAACCAGCCTGACTTAGAAGTTTCTGAAAGGCAAGTGAAGGAAGAAAAACAAAAAAGTACACATGCAAAATCCCCTAACAAGAGAATGGAAAAAAGGTCATAAAAAGCCTAGTGGAGTCAGTGGAGGAGACCGAGCCAGCTCGTTAATTTTAAAGTGTCACAAAAACCTTCCAGTATCAAAGACTTATGAACATTTTTATATTGCAATGGGACACCGCACAGTGCCTTTGCCAGCCAACTGGATTGTGGCTATTGCCATCATCCACTTGTAAAAGTTAATTAAAATACAGGGCCCTAGTCAGAAACAAAGAAACCGAATCAGCTAGTTCAAGACATTCCCCACTTAGGGCTAAAGAATTCCCCTCTGTCCAGGCAAACAGGCACTCCTTCAATTATTCAGGGAAGTTTAGGACAGTGACTCAAACACCTTCCATTTCTGGCTGCTGTATATAATAATGGTTGAAGGAACTAATAACAACAACAAAAACAGATGCCACCAAAATCTATAGGCAATTTTATACCAAGCAGGAGGATGGGATAACTATCCTTCTTTCTCTCCAGAAAACCAAGAAATTTCAAGGTAAAAATTAACTTTGAAGTTTTCAATGAGAAACAGCCAGGCATGTTATTGGCCACCATAGCTCAAGGCTGCCAGTGTTTCTCTGACAATTTCAGAGAATATCTGTAAAACATCTCAAACCTTAGCTTCTTAGAATGCCCTAAATGTTCTTCAAAACTTGTGTTTGCCCAGAAATAAAACTGGTCTGTCATCTCAATAGGGCTTCCCTGGTGGCTCAGATGGTAAAGAATCCACCTGTAGTGCAGGAGACCCAACTTCAATCCCTGGGTTGGGAAGATCCCCTGGAGAAAGGAATGGCTACACACTTCAGTATTCTTGACTGGAGAATTCCATGGACATAAGAGCCTGGTGGGCTACAGTCATCTTAATAAGATCTCATTGTATCAGCCTTCAGGGGAAAACAAAAGGCCTTAGGGACTATGTAAGAACAAATGCATTCATCTTTAAACGTGTAGGGCCACTGTAGATGGTCCATTTAGCTGCAGTACTGAGGATGATAGTAGAAGAAGAAGCTTGCAGGTATGAAGGAGGCATATATGATACCAGATAGCAACCATAAAGTTTTACGAAAGGCAATTAACGTCAAAGTATTCTTTTCATTTTCCTACTTCTAAAAGTTCTGTCTTTAGTTATCCTCTTTTCTCCCTACACTTCTTTTCTTTGGTAATCTCATACAATCTTTTGGCTCTAACTTCTGGAAGATAACTTCCAAGTGGTGTTCCCAGCCCAGAATCTCCAGTACTGAATTTCTAACTGCCTGTTACACACTTTTTTTTTTTCTGGAGGTCCCACTGGTATCTCATTCAGAATGTATAAAACTGACCTCTCACTTTCACCTTCAAACCTGCTCCCTCTACTAAGTTTCCTATTTGTGTTACGACATCAACAAACTCTCAGTAATTTTATATGGTTCTACCACTATCAATACTCAAGTTCAAGCTCTCATTACCTTTCCTGGGCTACTGCAATGGCTTTTTCCAGTCTCCCCTTGTCACACCTCCAGATCACCCACTGCCAAGTTAATCTACCAAAGGCATTGCTCTAATCATGTCATCTTCCTAATTGCAATCTTTAGGTATTATTCCCCACAACATAAAAGTTCAAATGTCTTAGCTTTGTATTCAAGCTTTTCCATTCCAAAACACAGGGAACATTTACTGAGCACTTACTCTGTGCCAGTTTGCTGAGTCAATGTGTATCAGAAGATACTTTTACCTTCATTTTAAAAAGACAATGCTCAGGCCTAGAGAGGTTAAATGACTCTCTGAAAGTCATGTAGCTAGTAAGTGACAGAACTGGGACTTAATTTGGCCCTAGCGTTCTCTCTCACTACTTCCCTTCAAAGACACCAGCCAAATAGAATGCCCCACGATTTCTCAGACTGCTTCTTTTGATTGGAACACATTTCTCAACACAAGACAATTCAAATGCCACTTTTGAATTCCCATAACACTTTAGCACTCTCAGTGTAATAAATATAATACAATACAATAAATATATATTGCTTTCTACTGTTTATGTGTATTGCAGGTTTCTTACTAAAGTATAAACTCCTTAACAGAAGGTAGCTTAACTAACTGTGCTACATGAGGATGAGGGAACAAAACTTTGCAAATAAGAGGCAATCCAAAAGGAACTATGATGTTAGAGACAGTGAATGGGTTTTACTTATTGGCTCTGTAAATACTTCTGATTCTTCCCACTAGGAATCAACTCTTATTCTAGATCTGAATTCACTGGTTTAATAAAGATTAATTCAGGGTTTACATATCAGGGATTATTTTTCAATTACATAGTTTCTTCTCATTTTTTTTTCTTTCTGTCATATTTCTCCATTGGTTGTCTGCAGAGAAGCCGGCTGATATTTTGATAGGGACTACACTGAATCTGTAGCTCAGTTTGGGGAGTACTGCTATCTTAACAACATTAAGTCTGCTGAACCACAAATATGAAATTTGTTTTCATTTTAGGCTTTCTTATTCTCATGTAAAAGATGCTTACTCCTTGGAAGGAAAGTTATGACCAACCTAGACAGCATATTAAAAAGCAGAGACATTACTTTGCCAACAAAGGTCCGTCTAGTCAAGGCTATGGTTTTTCCTGTGGTCATGTATGGATGTGAGAGTTGGACTATAAAAAAAGCTGAGCAACGAATTGATGTTTTTGAACAGTGGTGTTGGAGAAGACTCTTTAGAGTCCCTTGGACTGCAAGGAGATTAAACCATTCCATCCTAAAGGAGATCAGTCCTGAGTGTTCATTGGAAGGACTGATGTTGAAACTGAAACTGCAATACTTTGGCCCCCTGATGCAAAGAACTGACTCATTGGAAAAGACCCTGATGCTGGGAAAGATTGAAGGCGGGAGGAGAAGGGGACGACAGAGGATGAGATGGTTGGATGGCAGATGGACATGAGTTTGAGCGAGCTCCGGGAGCTGATGATGGACAGGGAGGCCTGGCATGCTGCAGTCCATGGGGTCGCAGAGTCGGACACAACTGAGCGACTGAACTGAACTGAACTGAATTCTCATTTAACAATATTTTGTAGTTTTCAGTGTACAAGTCTAGCTTGTACTTCTGTTAAATTTGTTAATCCTCTATTTTTGAAGCCACTATAAATGAAGCTAGTATAAAACTTCTCCTCCTGCTGGGAGAGATTGAAGGCAGGAGGAGAAGGGGACAACAGAGGATGAGACGGTTGGATGGTATCACCAACTTGATGGATATGAGTTTGAGTAAGCTCTGAGAGTTGGTGATGGACAGGGAAGCCTGGCATAGTGTAGTCCATGGGGTTGCAAAGTCGGACATGACTGAGTGACTAAACTGAAGTATAAATGGAATTGATTTATTAAATGTTTTTTCTTAATTTTTGTTGTTCCTTTCAAAGAGCCGACCTTTGGTTTCACTGATTTTTCTATTGTTTTTCTATTCTCTATTTCATTTTCATTCTGATATTTCCTTCTTTCTGCTTGATTTGGGGTTAGCTTGCTCTCATATTTTGTTTCTTAAGATGGAAGTTTAGGTTAACAATTTGAGATACTTCAATTTTAATATAAGCATTTACAAATATAATTTCCTTTGAAACATGTAAAATATCATGTAAGAAACGAGTTGCCAGTCCAGGTTCGATGCACGATACTGGATGCTTGGGGCTAGTGCACTGGGACGACCCAGAGGGATGGTTGGGGAGGGAGGAGGGAGGAGGGTTCAGGATGGGGAACACATGCATACCTGTGGCGGATTCATTTTGATATTTGGCAAAACTAATACAATTATGTAAAGTTTAAAAATAAAATAAAATTAAAAAATAAAAATAAACAACTTTACAGAAAAAAAAATAAAATAAAATAAGCCAAAAAAAATTTCCCCTCTGAAATTATATAATATATATATTATATATAATATATAATAATATATAATAATTCTACCTCTTCAGCTTCAAGTTGTAATTTTTTGTATATTTTATTTTCATCTTAAGGTATTTTCTAATTTTCCTTGTGACTTCTTCTTTTACTCATTTTTAAAATTTTGGAGCATGGTATTTAATTTCTACATATTTGTGAATTTCCCAAATTTCCTTCTGTTGTTGATTTCTAATTGCTTGCTAATTGCTATGGTTGCAGAATATCCTTTATATGATGTCAACCCGTTTAAATTTGTTGAGGCTTGTTTTATGGTCTAATATCTGGTCTATTCTGGAGAATATTCCATGGGCACTTGAGAATAATATTTACTATGCTGTTTGGGGGTGAATTGTTCTGCATATATCTGTCAGGTCCAGTTGGCTTATAGCGTTCTTCAACCCTTCTATTTTGATCTTTTACCCATTATTGAAAGTGGGATACTGAAGTTTCCAACTGTTACTGTTAAACTGCCTATTTCTACCTTCAGTTCTGTCTACTTTTGCTTCATGCATTTTTTGGGCTCTGTTGTTAGGTCCGTATATGGGTATAATTTTTGTATCTTCCTAATGGACTTTATCAATATGAAATGTCCCTCTTTATATCTGGTAACATTTTCTGTTTAAAGTCCATTAGTTTGTCTGATATTAGTACAGCCACTCTTGTTCTCTATAGTTGCTGTTTATATGGTATGTCTCTTTTCATCTTTTAACTTTCAACCTATTTGTATCTCTGAACATAAAATATATAGACATTATATTTGTGTATGTGAAAAAATCCAATTGGATAATCTCCAGCTTTTGATTAGATTGTTTAATCTTATCACATTTAATGTTATTATTGATATGTTAGATATTGATGTCCATTATTTGGTTTTCTCGGAGAAGGCAATGGCACCCCACTCCAGTACTCTTGCCTGGAAAATCCCATGGACGGAGGAGCCTGGTAGGCTGCAGTCCATGGGGTCGCTAAGAGTCGGACACGACTGGGCGACTTCACTTTCACTTTTCACTTTCCTGCATTGGAGAAGGAAATGGCAACCCACTCCAGTGTTCTTGCCTGGAGAATCCCAGGGACAGGGGAGCCTGGTGGGCTGCCGTCTATGGGGTCGCACAGAGTCAGACACGACTGAAGTGACTTAGCATAGCATAGCATAGCATTTGGTTTTCTGCTCTCTATATGTGTCATGGTTTCCTTCTTCCTTTACTGTTCCTCTTTTCATGTTATGTGGGTATTTTCTAGTTTAACATTTACAAATCTAATAATACATTACTATAATTATTGTATGTAATTATACATACATAACTTTATGTAATGTTATGTCTTTTGAGGAAGCTAAGAGAAGAAAGTACAGCAAGGACATATTTATAGTTTGTTAAATTAACTTTATCTTTCCATTTTAAATTTTAATTTCTTACTATGGATGGGAGTTACCATCTGGTATTATTTCCTCACTCCAATACAGCTTTGCTCCCACCCACTTCTTTTATGCTGTTATTGGCAAATATTTTATATCTGTAGATGATCCCAACAATAAAATTATATATATGATGAAAGTAAAAGTGGAGAGTGAAAAAGTTGGCTTAAAGCTCAACACTCAGAAAACGAAGATCATGGCATCTGGTCCCATCACTTCATGGGAAATAGATGGGGAAACTGTGGAAACAGTGTCAGACTTTATTTTTGGGGGCTCCAAAATCACTGCAGATGGTGACTGCAGCCATGAAATTAAAAGACACTTACTCCTTGGAAGAAAAGTTATGACCAACCTAGACAGCATATTGAAAAGCAGAGACGTTACTTTGCCAACAAAGGTCCGTCTAGTCAAGTCTATGGTTTTTCCAGTGGTCATGTATGGATGTGAGAGTTGGACTGTGAAGAAAGCTAAGCGCTGAAGAATTGATGCTTTTGAACTGTGGTGTTGGAGAAGACTCTTGAGAGTCCCTTGGACTGCAAGGAGATCCAACCAGTCCATCCTAAAGGAAATCAGTCCTGAATATTCATTGGAAGGACTGATGCTGAAACTCCAATACTTTGGCCACCTGATGCAAAGAACTGACTCATTTGAAAAGACCCTGATGCTGGGAAAGATTGAAGATGGGAGGAGAAGGGGATGGCAGAGGATGAGATGGTTGGATAGCATCACCGACTCAATGGACATGAGTTTGAGTCAACTCTGGGAGTTGGTGATGGACAGAGAGACCTGGCACGCTCAATCCACGGGGTTGCAAAGAGTCAAACGTGACTGAGCAACTGAACTGAACTAAACTGATTATCTTTTTATAATAAATTTTAGTTATCATTGCCAGTACTGTTTTTTCCTGCAAATTTGAATTACTATTTGGTGTCACTTGCTTCCAAGCTGAAGAACTCTCTTTAGCATTTCTTATATGGCAGTTTTTCTAGAAACAAATTCCATCAGCTTTCATTTATATAAGAATGTACTTATTTTACCATCATTTTCTAAAAATAGTTTTATCAGATTTATGACTTCTGGTTGAAAGTGTTTCTTTAAGTACTATGAATATGTCATCCCACTGCTCCTGGTTTCCACTGTTTTTGATGAGAAGCCAGATGTTAATCTTATTGGGGTTCTCTTTTACATAACAAATATTTTTCTCTTCCTGCTTTCAAGATAATTCTCTTTGCCTTTGGCTTTCAATATTTTCACTGTATGGCTGTAAATCTTTTTGCAATTATCCTCTTTTGAGTTACTTGAGCTTCTTAAATGTGTAAATTAATGTTTTTCATCAAACTTGGAAAGTTGTCAGCCATTATTTCTTTGAGTATTTTTTCTACCTCTTTTCTTCCCTCTCCTTTCTTTCATGTTCTCCAAATTTGTATATGTTGGTGCACTTAATGGTGTTCTACATTTCTCTGAGGCTCTGAGGCATTTTCCTTCATTCCTTTTTCTCTCTGTTCTTCAGAAAGCATAATCTATAAAATCTGTCATTGGTATATTTTCAAGTTTGCTGATTCTCCTGCCAATTGTAATGTACTGTTAAGTCCCTTTAGTGAAATATTCACATTAGTTATTGTCCATTTTACCTCAAGAATTTCCATTTGGTTCTTTTTAAACATAATTTCTGTCCCTTTTACTAATATTCTGCAGTTGATGAAACATGGTCTCCTTTAGTTCCTTGAACATGTTTATAATAGATGCTTTGAAGTCTCTGTTTGCTAAATTCAACATCTGGATCTATTTAGGGGCAGTTTCTATTACCTGCTTCCCTCCCATCTCATGTACAGGTCACATTTTTTTCTTTGCATGTGTCATAATTTCTTTGTTGACAATCGATATTTTAGATAATATAGTATAGCAAGCAATTTCCACCTCCCTGAATGGCTGTTGCTATTGTTTGTTGGGTTATTTTTTTTTTCCAGTGATTTGGCTGAAGTGACTCCATGAAAACTGTTTCCCTGTAATATATAGCCTCTAATATTCTTGCTCAGATTTCTTCTTGATTTTTATCTTTTACCTAACAATCTAGAAGTTACCCTGAGTCAGCGTAATTGTGCCCCCTTAGCCAGTTAGAGTTTTACCTTTTACCACTGAATGTATGTGTGGCTTGAAGGCTACTATCACAGATCAAAGAATTCACGTTTCTTCCCCCATTCAGCCCGGTAGTAGCAGCTTGGATTTTCCCTCTCCAGTCGTTTCTGACGAGGCACAGCCTTCAGCATGTGCAGTTTCCCAGACTAACAGGGATATCTGTGATTTTACTTTTAAAGCCTGGCTTCCAAGGAGTGGCCCCTGGGCCAGTCAGTGCTTGATTAGAGGCTGTGCTTAAGTATCTAGTACCAGTGAAACTTGTGCTCTCTGTTGTTTGATTGTGTGAGGCTTGGGGACTGCTTGCAAGTTCACCTTGTGTCCTGAATGAGTGTAGTCTCATGTTTACACACAGCCTTCCTAACCCACAGGGTTGACTATGATCCCAGGAGTGCTTGGATGTCTTTTTGCTTGCTTCTCTCTATTACCAAACTTATGATTTCACAGTCATCTAGCTTGTTGTAACTTGTATCATGGAGCTATGATACAATTGTTCTTAATTTTTCCCCACTAAGATTTTCATTGTCTGACAATGCCCTTAGGAATGGAATTCTCCATGATATGTTCCAAAGTCAGTTCCTTTGGGTAGTACTAAGGAGTTCTTCATCTGTCAGGCCTTCTGTTCTCCCTAAGCAGAACCTTTGTGCCACCATGCAGGGTTGTCAGCAGGGACAGTGGCCCACTCTCTAAGAGTGAAACCTTTTCTTTACAAATGAGTGCTGGGATGGTTTTTGGCTTGCTCCTTCAGGCATGAACCTCTGCCCTATAAGTAAGCTGGGGGTAGAGCGACGGGAGTCTAGGCTTGTCAGCTGTGCCTAGGTGAGTGCTGCTACCTGTGGATGAGGGAAGAGAAAGCTGGGTGGGAGAAGAGAGGCGCAGTCCTCTTGAGTCTGCTTGGAACAGAGCAAGACAGACCTGGAGGATATAAGAAATGTCAGAGGCCTGCACCTCCCAGGTGAAACCATAGCTCTAGACTAGGAGCTAGGGAGAGAGGGAGCCCCCAATTTCTTGACCACACCCACCTGGATTAGAGCTTCTTGAGTAGTTTTCATAAAACAAAACTTAGAGGGAGATGAGAGCAGGTTAAATGCCCGACTTTTGCTGTACTTTCTGAGATTTAATAGATTTTCTTGAATGAATGTTTCTGTACTTGCTGTGTGCCCCTAGGACAATTTCCAGGAACTAAGAATGATTGTTTTGCTTTGTTTAATAATTTTTCCCAGTTAAATGGTTACTTGTTGGTAAAAGAGTTCATCACACTACTCATTTTGCTATTCTGGAACTCTTTTTCAAAGATCGTATTTTAAAATGTTAATACTGACCTTTGAATCAATCTTATTCATTTGCAAAATTGTTTTTCTATTTCTACATTGTGTCTATTGTTTCAAATACTCCTTTAAATATATTAGGATATCTTTCCTCCTCTCTTTTCACCATTATAATGTAATTTGAATTTTTTTCTGGCTATCCTTTTAATATATGAAATAATTAGCCTTTGATATATAGTTTACTCAGAGTAACAGAGGTGACGTTAGTGGAAAATAACCTGCCTGCCAATGCAGGAGATGTAAGAGATAAGGGTTTGATCCCTGGGTCAGGAAGATCCCATGGATAAGGAAATGGCAACCCACTGCAGTATTCTTGCCTGGAAAATCCCATAGACAGAGGAGTCTGGTGGGCTACACTCTATGGGGTTGCAAAGAGTCAGACATGGCTGAAGCAACTTACCACGCAATATAGCTTACTCAGAGGTTCTCTAAATATCTAAATAAATTACAGGCTGTAATTCTCACCTTTTTGTCTATATGTTTATGGCTACTTTAGACCTTAGTTTATATCACTCATATGAAACCTACCATGTATCTGGGGTGCTTACATATGTAACTTTGAGTACCATAAGCTCCTTCATCTGAGATTCCATCACTGCCTTAGAATACTGCTTTCATATAGTAAGGACTCAAAGGCGATGGCACCCCACTCCAGGACTCTTGCCTGGAAGATCCCATGGATGGAGGAGCCGGGTGGGCTGAAGTCCATGGGGTTGCTAAGAGTCGGACACGACTGAGTGACTTCACTTTCACTTTTCCCTTTCATGCATTGGAGAAGGAAATGGCAACCCACTCGAGTGTTCTTGCCTGGAGAATCCCAGGGACAGAGGGGCCTGGTAGGAGGCCGTCTATGGGGTCGCACAGAGTCGGACACGACTGAAGCAACTTAGCAGCAGCAGCAGCAAATATATATAGAATGAATGAACAGAAAGGGGACTATTTCCTTTAAGCTGTCTTGCCCTAAAAGGTTATGCTTGTTTATATCCTAGCTGAACTTACTCTTTACTGTAGGTTTTCCCCTATCTTTGCTAGATTCGTGAAGACTCACAAAGCTGTTTTCAATGACACCTCTGGAACACCTTGTAGGTCTTATAACCTACTCCACTAGAACATTTTAAAACACTCTTGGATAGTGTAGGCTTTATTTTATCTAGAATTAAAGAGCTGTACTACATGACCCAAGGACCCTTATCAGCTTTAGGTTTTGATAGCAAGGGAGATCTTTGTTTACTCTTGACTAATCTATTATTCCCTTTACACAGTTTTATAAGAAAACCTTGCATATTTTATTAGACTCTCAAGCATCTAATTTTCCTCTATAAAAAGATAGACTGTTTCCAGTCAATCTGAATCTCCCTATACGTGTAACCTGAAATGACAGAATCATCATTTACTGACCTTCCATAAAACATGACATTAGCAGTATCAATTATCACATATATCTCTTGAAGGAATATTATTCTCAAATTAAAATCACACATAAATAGTCAAGAGTATTTTACCTGAACTCTAGAGCTAAAACCCAACTCTGGATAGTGCAGTTCCACAATGACTCATACAGAAATCCTAATTAAGACTGATGAAGTATGCCACCCAATGGATGTACTGTCATACTGCACTCATAAAATACACACATACAGAGGGTAGCATTTGTTATCTCCTTCAGGTTACCAAAATCCACTGGACAGTATCAATAGAAACACTGAAGAGAAAGCAAAGGTGGTCACAGCAGGGAAAGGACAGCTTTCAAGAGCAGTGACATCCTGATACTCCAGTGTCAATTTTGATGCATGACCACCTCAAGGAGATCAATGTAGAGAGCTAACAACATGCTTAACAAAACCACAACACTTTTCTCTATACCCCTCCCAACCTAAGATGGGAGTTGAATAACTGTGGATGAAACAGTAGAATTAAGACCAAATCCCTGAGACCAACTAGGCTATATTCCTTAATCCTTTGCTGCATGGTTCTATCTTAGAAATAGCTCCTTCAATATGACTGAATTCAACTATCAGTTTCTGCATAGCTATTCTCTTCCAACTATTCTTGATGCTTTTGTATAGATTCTCGTTTACTTCCTTTAGAGTTCTATTACTTTTTCTCCTAATAGCCTACTTCCTCTTGAGACTCTTTGTTCATGCTCAGGGGGATGTGAGGTTCTTTCAATATCTAGGGGGCTTAATTGTGGAAGACTAGGGGACTTGCACACATCAAGAGATGTTTGTCTGGGTGAAAGCTGAAAAGACCCACTTAAGAAGCAAGAAAGAGGGAAAGAAATCAATAACATTGGTGGAGGTGGGGGCAGGAGAAATTTCCCCCTATTATATATCCCATTGCTTTTTTCCTACAGTATGTTAAGAAGATATCCAAACCGAAAAGGGTTCATAAAAATTTCACAATCTACTATATAACAGTCATATTCTTGTGGACTCTAGAAGTTCCTACCACTAGAGAGCAACTCTGTACCTTCCCCATGGCTTGGCCCTGCCAGAAGTGAGAAACACAATAGCAAGGAGAAAGCAAGTCTCACGACAGCACACAGGCAGTCATACCTTTTAGTGCTTCAAATATTCCTGATATTTAAGAAAATTTCTGTTATAAAGATTGCTGTGTGTGCTTAGTTGCTCAGTCATGTCCAACTGTTTGCGACCCTATGGACTGTAGCCTGTCAGGCTCCTCTGTCCATAGGGATCTTCCAAGCAAGAATACTGGAGTGGGTTGCCATGCCCTTCTCCAGGGGATCTTTCCAACTCAGGGATCGAACCCAGGTCTCCCACATTGCAGGCGGATTCTTTACCACTGATGGCAGGTCTAAGCTACCAGGGAATAACAAAATAACATTGCTGTGGTGCTAGACGATGAACAAGTAAATTCTAAGACTAAACTTACACAAAAAATTTACCCTAGGAAACAATGGACTACAAAGCTTACTTAATGGCACAAACTTCTAATACTTATTTTTATATGTGGCCAACAATGGCACCCCACTCCAGTACTCTTGCCTGGAAAATCCCATGGATGGAGGAGCCTGGTCGGCTGCAGTCCATGGGGTCGCTAAGAGTCGGATACGACTGAGCGACTTCACTTTGACTTTTCACTTTCACGCATTGGAGAAGGAAATGGCAACCCACTCCAGTGTTCTTGCCTGGAGAATCCCAGGGACGGGGGAGCCTGGTGGGCTGCCGTCTATGGGGTCGCACAGAGTCAGACACAACTGAAGCGACTTAGCAGCAGCAGCAGCAACAACATGTGTTAGGCCTATGGGGCCCCTCAGGATTTCAATATTCCTAAACTTAAAGAAAGAAACAATGCTTATCCAGGTAACATTACCTTACATTTGTATAATACATTATTCTTTGCAAAGAGTTTTCATGTCCATTACTTCACTTACACAATTTCCAATATAATGGGAATACATAATCCATAAAAGAACATTCGTCAGATGATCACCTCAAAAAAGTAGAACCAAAAAGATAGAAAAATAGACTTGACATGACAGTTACAATGTTGAAAAATGGGCGGTACAAGCAACATGCAAGTCTATCAATCCCCAAATGGTATTTTTCCTTCTGAATTCCATGCCAGGCTTCAGGAGAAACGCAAACACTATAACCATACCAATTTAATTTACAGGAAAGCAAACCCTGAGGCTCATACTGAAGAGAATCTATATATATCTTTTACACACCTGGAAAACTGAAAAATGCTGGAATCCAGAGGCTTAAGTTGAAGAGAAGTTGTTCTGCTTTCTTCTCCAACAGATGAAAGCCGGCTGGGGCTATCAGTGCCCTCATACCCAGTCGTCTTATTATTCAAGTCATCCATATCTTGAATAGAAGGGATCTTCAGCGGATTAGTGAATGCCTAGCAAAGAAGGAAAGAATTTATAAAAATCCTAATTTCAAACCAAATACCAAAGGATGAGTCAATCCTTCTGATGCTAGGAAAAAACACTTGGCCAAATAAAAAGAAACTGTTTCCTACACAAAACAAACAGCGCGCAGTAATGTACACTAGAACACTGACCCCAGGCACATTCAGTTATAACCTTATCAGCTGGATACCAACAGACCTCCCCAACTCACTTATTGGCTCCTGGAATCATCCCATCCACAACACAAACTCAGGCCCCCAAATCACTTTCTTATTCTCTCTTTTGACCCAGTGTAAGACTGGGTTTTCACTCCTCTGAGATCTGTGATGAGGGAAGGAATGGAGGGAATAAGCACTGCAGCAAATGTCTGTGCTGGTCTTGGAGAAATGCATGCGAGAGACTAACATATACTGCACACACAGAAACATGCATCTGGGATCTTCTGGGAAAGCCAGCTTATGAAGATAGCATGAATGATGAAGGTGAAGGAGTATAAAGGGGAGGTAAACTGAATGAGGACAGGGCAGTCCCAGGAAATTTCCCAATCTCTAGATCAGACTATAAAGCCAAGATAGGAGGGTTTGCAACCTGTTTATTAATGCACCTGGGTCTTGGTAGAGTGTCAGAAGGAGAATTAGTATTTAATTGCCTCTATCCTCACCAGCCTGACCTACCCTGACTGAGTGGGTGGAAGGTGAATCTAACATGCTGCTAGCAGATATCTCTGGGAAAGAGGGTCAAGAGGAAAATCATGCAGAAAGGCAAGGTTGGGTGGGGGAGATAAATGGGTGCTATGGTGGCTGTCAGGAAAGGAGTGTCCCTGAAAGGACGGCCAACCTTATTGCACCCTTCAGCGTCCGGAGCTGGGCAACCATGTCCGAGAGACAGTGCTCCTGAAAATTCAAAACAGCAGAGTCTTTATAAAGCCAGCCAGCCTGAAAGCAGGGACGGGGGAAAGGGCACAAAGAACCACCCCTTCTTCCCAAGAAGAAAGCAGAAAGGAGTCACCCATGAATCCTGGAAGGAATGAGACTGAGGAAAACCAGACACTTTCAACAGAAGCAGCCTGTATGAGGATGCAACGTAACCCTGAATACTCTGTGACACCGAATGTGACATTCACACTACCCAGAATCAGTACTGAATCTAAGTCTGGGCAATAAATGATTTGGCTCTTCCATTTTTGGTGATCTGAACATCAGTAACAGCAGATCAAAGCAAAAATCAAAAGATCCTGTAAAAAAAAAAAGACCACCAGAAAAAATGGCTCGTTATTTCTGTACAGCTTTCAAGAGTGCCGCTTTCTTCAACCTATGTCCTCTGTTGGGAGAAATTCTGTGTGAGGAAAGGAAGAGGGTGGACCATCTCTCACCTGGTGGCTCTCGTTTTCTGTTGATACCTCCTTCTTCTCAACAGTTTGATCTCTAGGAGAATATAAAAGTGCTATTTAGTTCACTCATGAACTGTAGATTTAGGTTATAATGTTCCTTCTAAACTAGAAACAGTGTGAGCCTTGTCGAGTAGTTAAGAGTTCCTTCCTGGACTGTGCTACTAAAGAGAGATTTCAAATGCCCTATCAAAAGATGAGGGGGAGGGAGAGAAACTAGAGCCAATCTCTAGTTGAGACATTCAGGAGATAACTAGAAAGAATAAAGAACTCTAAGAGCAGAGAGGTGAATAGGAAAATCATTAAAAAACATCATCTCTCTTCTCAAAATTCCCATCCTATTAGGAAGGGTCAGGCTCCTCTATCAAAGGATACAGACCACCATCTTGGGTAAGGTATACTCAACTGTTTCTTAGCTCTGCTCAAGTACAGGTCTTCATCAATGAGTTCTTGTTCCTCTGGAACAGAGCACCTCCTGCAGTACATAGAAGAAGTTATCTTTTGGAAAGAAAATGTGCCCTTGACTTTCACCCTTCATTTTCCTCACAAGTATGACAAGGCAGATTAAGCCCCATCTAACATTATAGAGTTCAGATTGCACCCACCTTACAAAATGTGTGGGCAGGCTACCAGGTAGCAATTCTTTTTTTCAATGCATACCTTATCATTATTTTTGGTGCATATATCACCCTTCTCCCAAGATACTCAAAGTACTTGACAGCTATAAAATTCATATGATGGTAGAGAAGCATAATCTCTATTTTTACACAGTGAAATTCAAGCACAAGGGAGACTTGGTTGGGCTTCTGTAGAAAGAGAATATCACTGAGACTAGAACCTAGGTCTCCTACCACTCATGTACTCAGAAAGCAATGCCCAAGGTATAGGCTAAGCAGGAACATCCATAGACTGTGTGATGATCCCTGAAGAGGAAAATCAGAGGCTATGGCAGAGAGCAGCACAAAGGGATGGGGAGCTGACAGTGCAGAAGAGATAGAACAGAGGCTAGCAAAGAAGAGAAAAAGAGGATTCTATAAATGAAAAGATGTTTGCTATATGTAAAGCATGAAGAAGAGAATTTTAGGAGTACAAGCTGAAAGAAGTACTAGAAAATGTATTCGGCGGACAAAGGCAATCCTAGAAAGAAATAAACAGAAACTAATAATAACTGGAAATTCTATGTTATATCCATTTTATTAGGGGGCAAAGTGTCCTGGAAGGTTATGTCTCCTGGACTAAATATAAACTGACAGCATGTACAGAATTCGAAAATGAGACTTCTAAGCTCTCAGTCTTACATTTTAATCACACCACCCTAAGAGGTACTTAGGCACATCTTTAGTCTTTGGGGGAATCCTTGCTTATTACAGAATTGGACTTCATTATTTTTTATTTCCTCCATTTTCAACGTTTTTTTCCCCTTAAAAAGCATACTCTGGTTTAGTACCTTTTTCTCTGTCAACATTTATACCGCAGAAAAAAGTTAAGAGAGTCACAGGTGAATTGAAACAAACTGAATTATTATTATAAACCTATGTTACTGAGTCATATAAAAATATTTGTTAAATTGAAATGATGTCCATGATGTGAGAGTTTGGACAATAAAGAAGACTGAGCACTAAAGAACTGATGCTTTTGAACTGTGGTGTAGGAGAAAACTCTTGAGAGTCCCTTGGACTGCAAGGAGATCCAACCAGTCCATTCTGAAGGAGATCAACCCTGGGATTTCTTTGGAAGGACTGATGCTGAAGCTGAAACTCCAATACTTTGCTCACCTGATGTGAGGAGGCGATTCATTGGAAAAAGACCCTGATGCTGGGAAAGATAAAAGGCAGGAGGAGAAGGGGACATCAGAGGACAAGATGGCTGGATGGCATCACCGACTCAATGGATATGAGTTTGAGCAAGCTCCAGGAGATGATAAAGGACAGGGAAGCCTGGCATGCTGCAGTCCATGGGGTCACAGAGAATCAGACACGATTGAGCGACTGAACAACAACAAATCTAGATGTTAGCTGCTTCAAGGAACAGATGAAAGTTAAAGTGTTAATCACTCAGTCGTGTCCAATTCTTTTCAATCCCATGGACTGTAGCCCACCAGGCTCCTCTATGAATGGAATTCTCCAGGCAAGAATACTGGAGTGGGTTGCCATTTCCTTCTCTGGGGGATTCTTCCAAAGCAGGGATCAAACCCAGGTGTCTTGCATTGCAGGTGGATTCTCTCTTTTTTTAAAATTTAAATTTATTTATTTTAATTGGAGGCTAATTACTTTACAATATTGTATTGGTTCTGCCACACATCAACATGAATCCGCCACGAGTGTACACGTGTTCCCCATCCTGAACCCCCCTCCCACCTCTTTCCCGTCTGAGTGATGGAATATTAGAAAGACAGACATGTAAACAATCTAAATTGAATGTACTTCAACAGATTCAAGTATAAGAAGCATATGAATAAAATTGTCACTTCAACCTGAAATATAAATCCCTTGTTCTCAAATAGTTTACAATCTCTTGAAGAGCCCAAATGTATACACATGAAAAACATCCCCCAAATTCAAACAGTACGTGAGCAAATGTGAAGAATTAAATACTACAGACAGCCAGAGTAAAATCACTGTAAATTACTGTCAACAGGAGAAGTATCACACAAAATATTTCTGCTTCCCAGACGATATGACCAGATGGAATAAAGAAAGTCACTCTAAGCAAGTGGAATGACAGTATCAAGTCATGGAGAAGGGAATACATGCACATGTGTAGGGAAGAGTGAAGCCACAGGCCTGCTAAAGCAGAAGGCCTGTGTTAACATACAATGAATAGGTAAAGACCAGTTAGCACAGGGGCCTGAATGCCAGGCTGAAGAGTGTGGACTTGAGATGAAAAGTGTTTTAGAACAGAGACAAATCAGGACTTATCTCTGGCATAATACTGAGTCTTAACCTTACCTGTACTTTGGGTGGGAATTATAGTAGCAAAACCATCTTGCAGGTAATGTGGATGGATCAACCTTGCCAGGAAGCCTCCTCCATTTCAGACACTCATCACACTGTACCCATGTCTGGTCAGGAATCTTCCTGAATGGAAGAAAATAAAAATATGACTGTCTATATTCTGGCTTTATACTCTTTCTTACATTAGAAAGGCTATATTCTAGCTCGATACTCTTACATTAAAAGGCATACCCTAAAATTGAAAAAAACTGAAAGAATTGAATATGAAATGTGTTAGAAATGTTATAGTCCAGGTGTCTAAAATGTATAATCTTAAACTTCACAGATAAAACAATGATAGAACTAGACCAGATATGGATATGAAAACAGTAATAAGTATTAATGTGGCAAGCCACCAAATTATAGAGCTCAACAGTACTTATCCTGGAACCTTATTTCTTGAGTTTAACAAAAGGATAACTTTAACTCTAAAATTTAATAGTTAGGAAAAATTTTATATATATTACAATATTACTAAAAAATAAAACCCAAAGAATCATTTTATTTGCTTCTATCCAATCCCATGATAGATTTGAAATGCATCTGTGAGAGTCATTGAAGCAATGTCATTAAAACATCTCCTCTATTTCCCCACAGGCTCTCTAGTCCTTTTTTCCCCTTTCAAAAAGTCTTTGTTTATACTTAAGTCAAAATTTTATTAGATAGATATTCCCAAAGTTAATCTTAAAAAGTAGCATAAATTTGATTAAAATTTGTAACTAGAAAAAAAGAAGAAAAAGAAAAATTGGCTCCAGTCCAACAACTGGGTTATTAACAGAGAATTCTTCCAGAATTCTACTCTTTTAAAAAATTTTTGGCTGCACCCTGCATTATGTCAATTCTTAATTCCCTGACCAGGAACTGAACCTTCCCCTGCATTGGAAGACAAGAGTCTTAACCACTGGATTGCCAAGGAAGTCCCAAGAGCTCTACTCTTAAAACACATACTTATTCCCATCTCCCTCAGGAAGATGGGTAACCCAGTCACCTACACCTTGGAGTAAATTTGTTTCCCTGTAAGAGGAAATGATCCATATATAAGAGAAGTAGTGTGCATCTAATCTGTGAAAGGCAGACCAGACTGGGAAGGCGGAAGGCTAGAGAAAAGACAGAGAGAGGGTAGAGGGGCACCTAGGGCCAATTTGAAAAACATGTAATTTAGCCTAGGACAGATTCTGTGTATGTTACATTTATACTGAGCTTATGCTAGACATTTCAATAGAGTGATATGATTCTTTTATGTCTTAGTTCAATATTTCTCATATCTTTTTAAATGGTGCTTTTTTCCTAGTTATAAAAGCAATATAAGCCCATATTAAAAAACCTATAAAATACAGAAAGAAAATGTACCAATAAGTCTACTACTCAAATACAATGTCTTCTTGTTTAAAACTCTGTTTTAATGAAGAGAATCCATACACATTCTTGGATATACAGCTTCCTATCTCCTAGCTACAGGCTGCTCCAGCCTTGCAACTCTAAACTCCAAGCTCAGGCCTGACCTCTGGTGTCTATATATTTCTGTACAGCCACTGTTTTATTTGAGGCTTCCCTCATAGCTCAGTTGGTAAACTGCCTGCAGTGCAGGAGACCCGGGTTCTATCCCTGGGTCAGGAAGATCTCCTGGAGAAGGAAATGGCAACCCACTCCAGTATGCTTGCCTGGAAAATCCCAGACAGAGGAGCCTGATGGGCTGCAGTCTATGGAGTCACAACGAGTTGGGCATGACTGAACAACTAACACACTGTTTTATTTAGAGCCAGAGAAAGCAGTTTCAGCAGTAGTGCAAGGGGACAGAAAAGGTCGTATTAGCTTTGGTTTTACATGCACACACACGAGTCTCTTGCAGAAGCATGTCAATATTACTCTCTCGGGAACAAGCATTAGAGACAGTAATTCTCTACCTCAGGTTACATGCAGACCATGGTAGATCCTCTGACTAAGGCAGACAGAAGAGACTTTTTGTGCACAAGCCTAAATAGGCAGCTGAAGGGGCTATGCTATATTTTTCGCACTGCATCCTTCCAGAAGAGTGTCATGGTTAAGAAGTTGGGTTAGGAGGCCAGACTGCCTATATTTGAAAACTGGATCTACCACTTTGTATTTATCTAATTTTGAACAAGTTACTTAAGCTCTCAGTGTATAAGTGTCTACATTTGTAAAGAAGTAACAATATCATCTGCCTATCTCACAGGATTGTTGTGATGCTTAAATATACATGCAAAGAACTTAAACCAGTGTCTGACAGGTAAGTACTAAATAATCACCATTAAACTTCCAGGAAAGGCTGTATAACATACACACACACACTCCAGCAATATATGAACACCTGTTCCATTGCATTAATCATTTATTTCCAAGGCAAAAAAGATATCTCATCTTAATTTGCATTTCTTTGAAAACCACGGATGTTGGACAGGAATAGAGATCTTTATTTTTATTTTTTTAATATAAATTTATTTATTTTAATTGGAGGCTAATTACTTTACAATATTGTATTGGTTTTGCCATACATCAACATGAATCTGCCACGGGTGTACACGTGTTCCCCATCCTGAAGCCCCCTCCCACCTCCCTCCCCATTCCCACTCCTCAGGGTCATCCCAGTGCACCAGCCCTAAGCACCCTGTCTCATGCATCGAACCTGGGAAAACAAAATTTTATATAAAACATTTGATGATTTCCATTTAAAAGAAATACAGTGCCTACCTCCAAATGAACTTTCAACACTCTAATCTTTGTTTTGATGGTATAATTGACTGTGTACATATTGTCACACATTCTGTCCTCTGTATTATGCTTCTTTCCTGGCTTCCTGAAGCATTTCATCCTGATCCACCATTCTGTATGTGATTTTGTGTCTTAGATTCAGTAAATTCTACATTTTTTCCTGGTATGTTGAGTTCTCTATTTCTATTCTCAAATTTCTTGATATGGTTCCAACAATGTTCATTAGAATAAAAAGAAGGGAAGTTTGCTAATATTTCTGAATGCCTACTATATCAGCCATGAAGAGATTACCCCATGTCCAAGGTAAGAGAAACCCAAGTAATACGGTAGTTGTTGCGAGAGGGCATCAGAGGGCAGACACACTGAAACCATAATCACAGAAAACTAGTCAATCTAATAACATGGACCACAGCCTTGTCTAAGTCAACAAAACTAAGCCATGCCCTGTGGGGCCATCCAAGATGGGCAGGTCATGGTGGAGAGGTCTGACAGAATGTGGTCCACTGGAGAAGGGAATGGCAAACCACTTCAGTATTCCTGCCTTGAGAACCCCATGAACAGTATGAAAAGGCAAAATGATAGGATACTGAAAGAGGAACTCCCCAGGTCAGTAGGTGCCCAATATGCTCCTGGAGATCAGTGGAGAAATAACTCCAGAAAGAAAGAAGGGATGGAGCCAGAGCAAAAACAATACCCAGTTATGGATGTGACTGGTGATAGAAGCAAGGTCCGATGCTATAAAGAGCAATATTCCACAGGAACCTGGAATGTTCGGTCCATGAATCAAGGCAAACTGGAAGTGGTCAAACAGGAGATGGCAAGAGTGAAGGTCAACATTCTAGGAATCAGAGAACTAAAATGGACTGGAATGGGTGAATTTAACTCAGATGACCATTATATCTACTACTGTGGGCAGGAATCCCTTAGAAGAAATGGAGTAGCCATCATGGTCAACAAAAGAGTCTGAAATGCAGTACTTGGATGCAATCTCAAAAACGACAGAATGATCTCTGTTCATTTCCAAGGCAAACCATTCAATATCACAGTAATCCAAGTTGATGCCCCAACCAGTAACGCTGAAGAAGCTGAAGTTGAACGGTTCTATGAAGACCTACAAGACCTTTTAGAACTAACACCCAAAAAAGATGTCCTTTTCATTATAGGGGACTGGAAGGCAAAAGTAGAAAGTCAAGAAACACCTAGAGTAACAGGCAAATCTGGCCTTGGAATACAGAATGAAGCAAGGCAAAGGCTAATAGAGTTTTGCCAAGAGAATGCACTGGTTATAGCAAACACCCTCTTCCAACAACACAAGAGAAGACTCTACACATGGACATCACCAGATGGTCAAAACCAAGATCAGGTTGATTACATTCTTTGCAGCCAAAGATAGAGAAGCTCTATACAGTCAGCAAAAACAAGACCGGGAGCTGACTGTGGCTCAGATCATGAGCTCCTTATTGCCAAATTCAGATTGAAATGGAAGAAAGTAGGGAAAACCACTAGACCATTCAGGTATGATCTAAATCAAATCCCTTATGATTATACAGTGGAAGTGAGAAATAGATTTAAGGGACTAGATCTGATAGATAGAGTGCCTGATGAACTATGGAATGAGGTTCGTGACATTGTACAGGAGACAGGGATCAAGACCATCCCCATGGGAAAGAAATGCAAAAAAGCAAAATGGCTGTCTGGGGAGGACTTACAAATAGCTGCGAAAAGAAGGGAAGCGAAAAGCAAAGGAGAAAAGGGAAGATATAAGCATCTGAATGTAGAGTTCCAAAGAATAGCAAGAAGAGATAAGAAAGCCTTCCTCAGTGATCAATGCAAAGAAATAGAGGAAAACAGAATGGGAAAGACTAGAGAGCTCTTCAAGAAAATTAGAGATACCAAGGGAACATTTCATGCAAAGATGGGCTTGATAAAGGACAGAAATGGTATGGACCTAACAGAAGCAGAAGATATTAAGAAGAGGTGGCAAGAATACACAGAACTGTACAAAAAAGATCTTCATGACCAAGATAATTACGATGGTATGATCACTCACCTAGAGCCAGACATCCTGGAATGTGAAGTCAAGTGGGCCTTAGAAAGCATCACTACAAACAAAGCTAGTGGAGGTGATGGAATTCCAGTTGAGCTATTTCAAATTCTGAAAGATGATGCTGTGAAAGTGCTGCACTCAATATGCCAGCAAATTTGGAAAACTCAGCAGTGGCCACAGGACTGGAAAAGGTCAGTTTCCATTCCAATCCCAAAGAAAGGCAATGCCAAAGAATGCTCAAACTACTGTGCAATTGCACTCATCTCACACGCTAGTGAAGTAATGCTCAAAATTCTCCAAGCCAGGCTTCAGCAATACGTGAACCGTGAACTTCCAGATGTTCAAGCTGGTTTTAGAAAAGGCAGAGGAACCAGAGATCAAATTGCCAACATCTGGATCATCGAAAAATCAACAGAGTTCCAGAAAAACATCTATTTCTGATTTATTGACTATGCCAAAGCCTTTGACTGTGTGGATCATAATGAACTGTGGAAAATTCTGAAAGAGATGGGAATATCAGACCACCTGACCTGCCTCTTGAGAAATCTATATGCAGGTCAGGAAGCAACAGTTAGAACTGGACATGGAACAACAGACTGGTTCCAAATAGCAAAAGGAGTACGTCAAGGCTGTATATTGTCACCCTGCTTATTAAACTTATATGCAGAGTACATCATGAGAAACGCTGGGCTGGATGAAGCACAAGCTGGAATCAAGATTGCCGGGAGAAATATCAATAACCTCAGATATGCAGATGACACCACTCTTATGGCAGCAAGTGAAGAGGAACTAAAAAGCCTCTTGATGAAGGTGAAAGTGGAGAGTGAAAAAGTTGGCTTAAAACTCAACATTCAGAAGACGAAGATCATGGCATCTGGTCCCATCACTTCATGGGAAATAGATGGGGAAACAGTGGAAACAGTGTCAGACTTTATTTTTCTGGGCTCCAAAATCACTACAGATGGTGACTGCAGCCATGAAATTAAAAGACGCTTACTCCTTGGAAGGAAAGTTATGACCAACCTAGAGAGCATATTGAAAAGCAGAGACATTACTTTGGCAACAAAGGTCCGTCTAGTCAAGGCTATGGTTTTTCCAGTGGTCATGTATGGATGTGAGAGTTGGACTGTGAAGAAAGCTGAGCACCGAAGAATTGATGCTTTTGAACTGTGGTGTTGGAGAAGACTCTTGAGAGTCCCCTGGACTGCAAGGAGATCCAACCAGTCCATTCTAAAGGAGATCAGCCCTGGGTGTTCTTTGGAAGGAATGATGCTAAAGCTGAAACTCCAGGACTTTATAGCTACCTCATGCAAAGAGTTGACTCATTGGAAAAGACTCTGATGCTGGGAGGGATTGGGGGCAGGAGGAAAAGGGGACGACAGAGGATGAGATGGCTGGATGGCATCACCGACTCGATGGACGTGAGTTTGAGTGAACTCCGGGAGATGGTGATGGACAGGGAGGCCTGGTGTGCTGAGATTCATGTGGTTGCAAAGAGTCGGACACGACTGAGCGACTGAACTGAATTGAACTATATACCAGGTACTGTGCTAAAAAGGTTAGGCCATCTAACTTAACACATTATTAACTGGGGATTTTTGTAGAAATTAACACCTGTGGCTGGTGATCTATTATGTAAGGGAATACTGATATGTCTTCAGTCAAATGTAAAGTAATTTTCCTCCAATTAAAAAATTTAAAAATATAACATTCGGGTAACAAGACATATTAATACGTCTCTGGTCAATCATGAGTTAATATACTCAGAGAGATGAAGTGACTTACTTACCTAAGCTCATTCAACTATTAAGAATCAGATTTAATAGAGAACAGACTTGTGGTTGCCAAGGTAGGGGGTGGGGTGCAGGGGGTTAGGGGAGGGAGGGAATTAGAGTTTTGGATTAGCAGAAGCAAACTATTATATATAGGATGGATAAATAACAAGGTCCTACTGTACAGCACAGGGAACTATATTCAATATCCTGTTTCAACCATAATGGAAAAGAATATGAAAAAGAATATACATATGTATAACTCTGTCACTCTGCTGTAGAGAGGAAATTAATATAACATTGTAAATCAATTATACTTCAATAAAATCTAAAAACAAACCAAAAACTAATAGACTTTTATCCATGATTTAATTTCATGATTTTTGCCTAATTATTTGGAAATAGAGAATACAACATTCATTTATTTAGGTTTTGAAGTAATATTCATAACATTTATAGATCTTATGACCTGAAAACAATTTTAATACATTAGATAATATACAGTAAAATTAAAAAGATAAGTAGATCTAAATTTTCAACCAAGGAGTAGCTGATTCAAATGGTCATCATCTTCCATTATATTACACTGAGGACAGGATAAACTGACAATACTAAACTCGTCATATTTATGATCCAAACCACACAAATGTTAAACCAGAAATGAAGAGGTTTAGAGAATGATGAAATTAGTACCTGTGATTTCCTGTTTTTAGTTAATTCAACTTCCTTATGTGAAAAGCATCATCTTTTCCTATTCCTTCCATTTGCCCTAGAGATGTTACCCCTGACACTTTTATATTCTAAATTTACTACTCACGGTATTGGCCTGACTATGGCTGAGGTCTCCAAATTCTCTTGGGAGGTCTTTTCCTTCCAATATGCATTGAGCTTCTGGGCAAGGGCATTTATTGTCAACCTGAAAAAAAAAAAAAAAAAGAAAGAAGCATGTCAATGCTAAGAATTTGTTGAATAATTTTGTAATCTTTAAGATGCTCCCACTTAACGGAAACCAGCCATTTAGAATATTCAGCATAGGTTTGAACATCTACACTTCAAGCAACTAGGATGGGAATCTACTGCCTTTGTAAATTATGTGTCAAAATGACAAAGTTCATAATGTTGAATAGTCACTTTGGTTGAAAAGATAAGATGGTCAGTTCAGTTCAGTTCAGTTGGTCAGTCATGTCCGACTCTTTGCAACCCCATGGACTGCAGCACACCATGCTTCCCTGTCCATCACCAACTCCCAGAGCTTGTTCAAACTCATGTCCATTGAGTCAGTGATGCCATCCAACCATCTCATCCTCTGTCGTCCCCTTTTCCTCCCACCTTCAATCTTTCCCAGCATCAGGGTCTTTTTCAATGAATCACTTCTTTGAAGCAGGTGGCCAAAGTATTGGAGTTTCAGCTTCAACATCAGTGCTTCCAAAGAACACCCAGGACTGATCTTCTTTAGAATGGACTGGTTGGATCTCCTTGCAGTCCAAGGGACTCTCAAGAGTCTTCTCCAACACCACGGTTCAAAAGCATCAATTCTTCAGTGCTCAGCTTTCTTTATAGTCCAACTCTCACAGCTACACATGACTACTGGGAAAACCATAGCTTTGACTAGATGGACCTTTGTTGGCAAAGTAATGTCTGATTTTTAATATGCTGTCTAGGTTGGTCATAGCTTTTCTTCCAAGGAGCAAGTGTCTTTTGATTTCATGGCTGCAATCACCATCTGCAGTGATTTTGGAGCCCCTGAAAATAAAGTCTCTCACTGTTTCCACTGTTTCCCCATCTATTTGCCATGAAGTGATGGGACCAGATGCCATAATCTTAGTTTTCTGAATGTTGAGTTTTAAGCCACCTTTTTCACTCTCCTCTTTCACTTTCATCAAGAGGCTCTTTAGTTCTTCCTCGCTTCCTGCCATAAGGGTGGTGTTATCTGCATATCTGAGGTTACAAATCCTAAAAAATACTGTGTTCTCCACATTTTAGAATCACAGTGAGGGGAAATGACATTAGATACAACGACAGAAGACTACACTGCAGATTAGTAGTTGGGGAGTTATTCAACTGTCAGATCACTACACGTAAACAATTCAGGACCAAGTTCAAAGTCAGAGGATCAAATATTGCACCCTACCTATTACAAATCAATCAAACAGTAACTTAAAACACGTCTATATAGTTCTTCTTTATCCAAATGCTGATCATAGCAGTTACAGCAGCAATAGGTAACAAAGTCCCCTTTAACCTTCTATGACACAGCTGTTAGTAGAGGCTATGCCCCAATTATGGCTCTTGCCCTTTCTCCTTTATCTCTCTTCTTAAGTGAACAGCAGCAGGCCCAGGGTAAAACAGTATGATGTGTAGAAAATCTGAATTTTACTTTGAAAAACTGGCAATTTCTAGTGACAAATTTCTGTTTAATTTTACAATTCAGGATTACAACTTAATGTACAGCTGTGCATACATACTTGAAATACTACAAATTTAGCATTTTTAAAAAATCTCTTGACTCCTCAGATAACTCCCCAAAGATTCTGTAGACCTTTCCTTAAGAGGAATTCTTCCTTAACTCCACCTTGCTCATATTAGATTCTGACTACACAGAGAAGATTAAATGAACTTTCTTATAAACTCTTATTCCCTCCTCTGACCTACCAGCACACCGACCTCTATGTTTATATTCTTTCCTGAAGTCACAGATGAAGAATTATTTCTTGCTTTCTATTAAAGTTTTATTTAAAATCTACTTTTTAAAAAAGATTACAGGGGCTTCCTTTGGTGGTCTAGTGGTTAAGAATCTGCCTGCCAATGCAGAGGACACCAGTTCGATCCCTGGTCTGGGAAGATCCCACATGCTGAGGAGCAACTAAGCCCATGCACCACAACTACTGAGCTCATATGCTGCAACTACTGAAGCCCACATGCCTAGAGCCTTTGCTCCACATCAAGAGAAGCCACTGCAATGAGAAGCCTACGCACTGCAATGGCAAATGAAGCGTAGCCCCTGCTCACTGCAGCTAGAGAAGACCCACGCAGCAATGAAGACCAAGCATGGTCAAAATTAAAAAATAGTTAAATAAATAAAAAAGACTGCATGGGATTCTGGAAAGCTGGTGGAGTAGGAGGCAGGAATCTGTCTTCCCAAAAAGACTATTTACACTGGCTGCTGCTGCTGCTGCTAAGTCGCTTCAGTCGTGTCCGACTCTGTGTGACCCCATAGACGGCAGCCCACCAGGCTCCCCCGTCCCTGGGATTCTTCAGGCAAGAACACTGGAGTGGGTTGCCATTTCCTTTTCCAATGCATGAAAGTGAAAAGTGAAAGTGAAGTCGCTCAGTTGTGTCCAACTCTTTGTGACCCCATGGACTGTAGCCCACCAGGCTCCTCTGTCCATGGGATTTTCCAGGCAAGAGTACTGGAGTGGGGTGCCATCGTCTTCTCCGTTACACTGGCAGAACCTGTCTAATGTAACCATTTGGAATTTTGGAGTCTATCGAATGCTTATAATTTCCAGGGGAATGCTTGGATGACAAATTGGGAAATCTCAGCTTTTAGCACAGTAGTAGTTACCCATCTCCTACCCTAGCCCCATGGCAGATGGCTATGCACACATTTCAAAAGTAGCTTGCAGGAACCAGGACAGGCAAAAAGGACCTCTCCCTCCAAATATTGGGGATCTGTGCTCTGATCTCTGTTTGCTGCTTCTGCTCACAGCATCATGTAACCCCATGGTAACCCCAAAGAAAATAGCTATAAATATATACAAAAGGAAATGAGAAGAATTCAAATGTTTCACTTCAAAAAAATCAACTAAACATAAAAGGTGACAGTAATACAGGAAATGAAGGACAAAATATAAGATGTATAGAAAACAAACAGCAAAATGACAGACATCCTTTCTTATCAGTAATTACTTTAAATGTAAATGGATTAAACTCTCTATCAGAAGACAGAGATGGGTGAAATGGGTTTTAACAAAAAGGCCAAAATATATGCTCTCTATGTGAGACTAATTTTACATACAAAGACACACAGTGAAAATGAAGGGATAGAAAAGGATATTCCCTGTAAATAATAACCAAAAGAGAGCAAGGGTAGCTAGCTATTTAATATAAGTATCAGACAAAATAGACTATAAATTGTAAGAGCTAAAACACTGAAGCAACCTGTGTCCACCGATAAATGAATGAATAAGCAAAGTATAGTACATACAAACAGAAGAATATTAAAAAAGGAAACTCAGCCTTTAAAAAGTAAATTCTGACATATGTACAACATAGATGCAACTTAAGGACATTATGTTAAGTGAAATAAGTCACAAAATGAGAAATACTGTGTGATTCCACTTACATGAGGTACTTAGCATAGTCAAATTCATAGAGACAGAAAGCAGAATGGTGGGAATGAGGAGTTATTGTTTAATAGGTACAGAATTTCAGTTTTGCTAGATGAAAATAGTTCTGCAGATGATGGTGGTTGTATGGTAAGGGAGTTAGAGAAGGCGAGGTTCGGAAAAAGAATGAGACCAGCACTTTACAGGAACAGATCACCTTTAATGAGGCCAGAAGGGGCAGCAGTCAGATTAGTGAGCTGCTGCACTAACCCAAGAACAGAGTAAGTATATATAGGCACGTATGTGGAAATCTACTGTCTTACGGGGGCCTGTTCTTCTCCAAGGTTGTTTGGAGTAGTTATCTCTTAAATGGCTGGGGCAAGGAATTCTGGAGATCGGCCAGAGGCTGGACCGGCTGGGAGATGGACATAATCAACCTTAATGTCCATTTTTTTTCCTTCGGGTGAGAGAGTTCTTTGTTTTGCATAGAATGGTGGGGAGGACCCAGAGGGGAGTTTTAACTCCAGGCTATTTTGAGCCATGTAACTTTCCTTCAGTGGTGATGGTTGCATAACAATATGAATGTACTTAATACCGCCAAAATGCACATTTAAAAATGGTTATGATGGTAATGTTATGTGTATTTTACCACAATTAAAAAAAGGAAAAAAAGGAAATAGATTATGTGGTCATTAGGGGTTGAAGAGGAGGGGAAATGAGGAGTGACTGCTAATGGACAAGATGTTTCTTTTTGAGATGACGAAAATGCTTTAGAATTAGATAGTGGTGATGGTTGTACGGACTTCCCTGGCAGCTCAGACAGCAAAGTGTCTGCCTACGACGTGGGAGACCCGGGTTCGATCCCTGGGTCAGGGAAGATCCCCTGGAGAAGGAAATGGCAAGCCACTCCAGTGTTCTTGCCTGGAGAATCCCATGGATGGAGGGGCCTGGTGGGCTCTAGTCCACATACTTTGTGAATATACCAAAACCAACAAAGTAGTCATTTTTTAAATGGTGACATTTATGGTACAGAGTAAAATTTATCTTTTTAATGTGTAGTTCTATAAGTTTTAACAAAGGCACATGGTCGTGTAAATATTAATACCAGCTCAATCAAAACACCATTATCATAAATTTTGAAACTCCATTCCTTCTTGCAAAAACCTGGTTTGATTCCACTGTTCTATTAATCTCTTTCCTTTCACTTCCCCAATCCTGGTATATGTGGTCTATATCCACTATCTTCTCTTCATACTCCTGTCTTAATCCCCTACAATCTAACTATTGCCATTACACGAAATTGTTCCTTTTCCCAATCTCATTATTCTATCTGACAATATCTACTAAATTTGAGATTTTAAAGTGACCTTTGAATCTTCCTCTCCTTTATTTTCCTTATCCCATTATTAATATATCACCAAATTTTAAAATCTTTTTTTCATAGTATCTGTCATATATTTTGGAGAAGGAAATGGCAACCCACTCCGGTGTTCTTGCCTGGAGAATCCCAGGGATGGGGGAATCTGGTGGGCTTCCATCTATGGGGTCGCACAGAGTCGGACACGACTGAAGCGACTTAGCAGCAGTCATATATTTCCTTTTTCACAGCAGTCTTATTTCAGACCTTCACCTCACATCTAGATTATTCAAATAGTATGTACTTCTTTTTAACCTATCCTGCACCTTGTTTCCAGGTTTATCAATTGATATAATTCATGTAAAGCACTTTATAAGCCATAGAGCAGTATATAAGTATTATATTCTTAAGACACAATTATTTCAAGTCACCCCTCTATTCAAGAATAAACAATGAATTCTCATTGCCTAAAGTATCAACTACTCTAGCCAATGTCCCTCTAAGACAGAAATTCTCCAACTGTCTTGGTTCATGGTACCTGTAGTGTCTCAAGTTTTTCACGGCACCCTTAGGTCTCAAGAAATATGTACTAGTTGCATTTACTCTTAAACAGTTATATACAAATAATAAGTATGGACTAAAATGTAGTGTCCACCTGAAAATATATATATTAAAATATTTCTATTTCAATCTTAAATAGCCACAATTACGTATAATGGAATGGGTATGCCTATTGGATATCAAACAACTGTTCAAACCTTGGAATCAAATTGGACACAACATCCCTAATTTCTTATTCAACACTGATTTTTTTGTGTATTGCTTGCTTTTTATCACAGTTAATCACAAAAAATCCAGATTCACAAAGATACAATGGAATCAAAAGTAATTAAATATTTTTATACCTAGAAGTGTGGTGTTAGCATAATAAATACCTAAAAATGTAGAAGTGGTTTGGAATTGGGCAGTGGGGCAGAGGCTGGAAGAATTTGAAGAACATTACACAAATTGCCTGGATTGCCTTGAATAGACTGTAGAAATATGGATGTTAAACACTCCACTGGTAGGGTGCTCAGAAGTGCAGATCATGGTAGAAAAAAACACAAACTTCCTCAGAGTATATCTAAGTCACTGGGAACAGATTGTTAGTAGAATGATGGATGTTAAAATTGTTGCTGGTAAAGGCTCAGAAGGATATTAGCAACATGTTATTAGAAAACTTGTTATGTAGTGGCAGAAAGCTTAGCAGAATTGGATCCAAGACAAGGTGGAAAGCAGAACTCCTAAATGACAAAACTGGACATTTAGTTGAGGAAATTTCCAAGTAAGGTGCTAAAAGTATGGTCTAGTGGCTGCTTCGGAGAAGGCAATGGCACCCCACTCCAGGACTCTTGCCTGGAAAATCCCATGGACGGAGGGGTCTGGTAGGCTGCAGTCCATGGGGTCGCTAGGAGTTGGACATGACTGAGCGACTTCACTTTCACTTTTCACTTTCATGCATTGGAGAGGGAAATGGCAACCCACTCCAGTGTTCTTGCCTGGAGAATCCCAGGGACGGGGGAGCCTGGTGGGCTGCTGTCTATGGGGTTGCACAGAGTCAGACACGACTGAAGCGACTTAGCAGCAGCAGCAGCAGTGGCTGCTTGCTTACATAAAATGTGAGAAGAAAGAAATAAACTGAGGGAAGAACTGTTCAATAAAAAAGGAACCAGGACTTAATGATTTTGGAAAGTCTCAGCTTATTCAGATTGCAAAAGATGCTAAAATGTAAATCCAAGACAGTGGCTGGACAACCTTTTGCTAATATCTTAGGAAGATCAAAAGGTCAAAGCACTCAGTCATACAAAAAGTTCTCTGAAAAGACTGAACATATTAGATCTCCACCACCATCTCAGCAGAAGAATAGAAATAGGACTATCTAAGAAAGATCTGTCAAGAATCTCTTGTCTGAATGAGTATCCATGATATATACCTGAGACCCACAAGGTTCTTGAGAATGGTACATTATCATGTCAGTGTATGGCAAAAACGACTACAATATTGTAAAGTAATTAGCCTCCAATTAACATAAATAAATTTAAAAAAACCCTGCTAAATTGGCCTGAAAGGGACAGAGAGAGTGTGAAAGAAGGTTGTTGGACCCCCAAAACTCTACAGTCAAGAAACAAGTTGAAACAAGATGAAACTACTCAGCTACAAATACACGCTTGTGTGTGTGTTTGTGTTCAGTTGCATCCAACTCTTTTGTGACCCCATGGACTATAGCCCACTAGGCCCCTCTGTCCATGGGGATTTTGCAGGCAAGAATACTGGAGTGGATTGCCATTTCCTCCTCCAGGGAACCTTCCTGACCCAGGAATTGAATCCATGTCTCCTGCATTGGCAGGTGGATTCTTCATCACTGAGCCTCCTGGGAAACACACATAAATACATGCTATCCTTCAAGAAAAAGGAAAGTCGAGTCTGCGGGTGGAGCCATGAGGACAGAATAGAGCCTTAAATCCAAAGGGTGGAGCTGAAAGCCCCAGAAGAGTATTTCCAGGCCTTGAAATTTAATGAAGTTAGCTTGCCTGGATTCCTTTTTCTGTCAAATTTTCTCCCTGTTTGAACTGGAACATCTCTAATTGGTATCCTATGCCTGTCCCACCATTGTATTTTGGAAGCAAAATATAAAAAAATTTTAAAAAGACACACACCTGCATATAGAGAGGAATTTTACCCCACGATGCATCAGACTCAGTATCATTCATACTTGATTTAGATGAGATTTGGGAACTGTGAGTTGAGGACATTAAAAACTTAGACTAAGTTGCTCTAAGAGTTGAGACTTTGGGGGATGCTGGGATGGGATAGATGTATTTTGCATGTGTGATGTAAGTGGATCTTAGGAGGCCAGAGAGCAGATTGTCATAGCATAATAATGGTCCTTCAAAGATGTCTATGTCCTAATCCCTGAAACCTGTGAATATATCAGGTTACATTTCAAGGGGGAAATCAAGTTGCAGGTGGCATTAAGCTTACTCATCAGCTGACCTTAAGACAGGGAGATTATCTTGAATTACCAACACAGTCATAAGGGTCCTTAAAAGTGGAAGAGTGAGGCAGAAGAGTCAGAATCAAACGAGATGTGATGACAGAAGCAAGGTCATCAGAGTGATATGATATGAGGACCCAACCCATCATTGATGGCTTTGAATGTGGATGGAGGAAGAGGGCCATGGGTCAAGGAATGCTGGCAGACTCTAAAAGCTTGAAAAGCCAAAATAGATTCACCCCTAGAGCCTCCAGAAATAAATGCAGCTTTGCCAACACCTTGATTTTAGCCCAGTGAGATCTGAGATGGACTTCTAACCTACAGAACTCTAAGCCAATAAATCAGTGTTGTCTTAAGGCGCTAAGTTTGTGGTAATTTGTTATGACAGCAACTGAAAACAATTTCTACTGCTTATAGGCAAGAGTCAAGTACCACTGTACTCCCCTCAAAAATTTTAAATATCCCATGGCTCCCCTGTGACTTCATTATGTGCAGCTTGGCACACAGTTTGGGAAGTGGGGCTTTAGGGAAGGGGTCAACAAACTACAACCTGTGGGCCAAATCCAGGCTGCTGCCTGTTTTCATAAACAAAACTGTACTGAACACAGACATGTTCATTCCTTTACTTATGTCTGTGGCTGTGTTCGTACTACAGCAGAATTGAGTACTTTCATACTACAGCACAACTGAGTAGTAGTGACAGAGCCCACACCACCTATAAAGCTAAAACTATTTACTTCCCGGCCCTTCACAGAAAGATTTGCCAATCCCTGCTTTAGGATAGGGCCCTATGTTATTCTTCCCATTCCGAGTTTCTGTCATTGCCTGATTTAGCTCCTGCTATAATTTCATCCTGGAATTCCCCTCCATCCCTTTTTTAAACGCTGTATCTTTAAGGCAAATCTTAAGTCACACTGTTTACTTAAAACCTTCCATATCTGTTCTATCAGCAAATGTTTCCTGTACCATACCACTTAGTTCCAAATAATCAAACAGTTTATTGCTCCGTTTCATGTTGGTAACAATCCGTCATTACAATTAGACCGTGAGCTCCTCAAAGACAGCAACTGTGTCTCGAATATCTCTGGAAAATTCCACAAAACCTAGCCACTGTGCCATGCACCAGTGAGGTGCTCAGTTAGTATGTGTTGATTGCATTTCTTAAGCTGAAATTCACTCTAAAAATGTTGTAAGTTTGAGCCCTGGTAGTTGCAGCTGAAATTTGATACCCACAACTATTAAAAGTGATATTACAAGTGATTTATTTGTAGACATTCCAGCAGTGTGATGGCTGAAACCTCTTTTAGCAGTTTTGAAATCTATAATAAATACTCTTAGGATGAGTTTGTGATGGCAGACAATCTTCTCTAATCACCCTCTCAAATTCCCTCATATATTAACAAAACACTTTTTTCAGTGAATATAAAACAGAATGGAAAGGGAAATGATGTCAGAATTGGGGTGAGTTACACAAATTTCTCATCCTCAGAAGACTCTGTATGCAGGACAGTATACTAGTTTTCTGTTTTTAATAAAATGTGCAGCAGATATTAAGCTACTTAAGCCGGAAGTCCCATATATTTAACTGAATAAACCTACTCTCTATGGAATACCTCCATTTGGATTCCCCTGCCATCACCTAAAACTCATCATACTGAAATGAAACATCACAAACCAAGAGTCTAATACCTCTAAAATTTAAAAGGTAGATGCAGGGGTGGCAGAGACGGCATAGGAGGATGTTACATAGCTTTAGTATCTAACATTTGGATTTCACAAATCTCAACTATTTGGTTAATCACCAGAAATTCACTACTCCTTTCACTCAAGAGAAATAGAATGACTCGGCTCTGGACTTTTGCCAAACTGATGTCATTCCTAAATTTTCATTCTTGTGAGTCAAGTCCGAATCAAAGATCTCCATTATGGGCCAGACTCATGTTTAAAAGACTATTTTACTTAAATTAAGGGCAGACAGTTACCATAATCACTGAGTAGCCCTAGGGACCAAGAACCAATTACCCTGAAATTAATCTGAGGTTGTCATCCAAATAGTTATCAGTCTGTCAAATATTAAACCTAAAATTCTTATGGTTTTGTATAAATTAAGGCACAACATTTAACTAATTTTATTATAGTTTGGACACAAAACAAAAAAAGATTTGGGGAATTACTTTCCCTCCACTCTAACAAAAGATTTGCTGCTGAGATTTCAAGGAAAACAACACCAAAAGTCCTCACGCCTTCTTTCTCCATACTCCCAGAACACCCTTTGCCCTTTCACATACTTTCCTCTGCTTAGAATGTCCTCTCCCCGCTTTGTTCACCTAGCAAACTCCAACTTTTCCTTGAAGTTTCAGCTCAAATGTATTCTGCTTTGTGAAGCGTTCCTTGACTCCTTTAGGCTTTATTTAAAGCTGCTTCCCATTTGGCATACAACCCTCATTAATACAATTATTTTATAGGTATTTCACTTTCTTATTTACATACAGGGGCTTCCCAGGTAGTGCCAGTGGTAAAGAACCCACCTGCCAATGCAGGAGAAATAAAAGATGCTGGTTCAATCCCTGGGTTGGGAAGATCCCCTGGAGGAGGAAATGGCAACCCACTCCAGGATTCTTGCCTGGAAAATCCCATGGACAGAGAAACCTGGCGGGCTACAGTCCATGGGGTCACAAAGAGTCGGACACGACTAAATGCTGTGTGTGTGACTTAACACACACACAGCATTTACATATATCTCATCCCCACTCTAGTGTTCTTGCCTGGAGAATCCCAGGGACGGGGGTGCCAGGTGAGCTGCCGTCTCTGGGGTCGCACAGAGTCGGACACGACTGAAGCGACTCAGCAGCAGCAGCAGCAGCATCCCATTTGTTCATAGGCATCTAGGATTCTTAACTTTCATTCTTATGTCCGTAATGGCAGAGGGGATATCTCATAATACTTGATGAAAGAAGAATGTATGATCTATCCCTCCCTACAAGTTTTAAAACAAACTATTATACTCTGGCTTTAACAACTCCTTTGTCTCCTAAAAATAAATGAATGAAATACATAATGGTATTTGTAGCAACATGGTTGGACCTAGAGAGTGTCATACTGAGTGAAGTCAGACAGAGAAGAAATAGCATATGATACCCTTTATATGTGGAATCTAAAAAGAAATGATACAAATGAACTTACAAAACAGAAACAGACTCACAGACTTATGGTTGCTTGGGGAAAGGATCGGGGGGAAGAGATAAGTTACGGAGTTTGAGATGGGCATGTACACACTGCTATATTTAAAATGGATAATCAACAAGGAACTACTGTATAGCCCATGGAACTCTGCTCAATGTTATGTGGCAGCCTGGATGTGAGTGGGGTTGGGGGGAGAATGGATACATGAATATATATGGCTGAGTCCCTTTCCTGTTCACCTAAAATTATCACATTTTTTGTTAATCAGCTATTTCCCAATACAAAATAAAAAGTTTTTAAAAACTGTTTCACCATAAGTATTTTACTAAATAATCCCTATACGCTTTCCATAATTTTTAAAGTTTATTTCAATTGGGCTCCATACATCATGCATCAGTGAGGTTTAATTTAAAAATCAAATCATTTTATTTATAATCTTAGAAAATAGATTTGAAGGAATTCTCAGTTAACTTATCTGGCTGGTTTTAAGAGATGATTTTAGAGTTTTCAGAGAATAGAATCATATCTGAACAAACCATTAGAAACACCTCAGGTTGGGAGTGACTCACCGGTACTCCTTGGTGTATTCAAAGTCTTGTTTATTGTAGGCAGGTTTTAAGAAATTGCACTCAATGACTCCAATTACTCCCACACCTTCTCCATGAGTTGGCTTAGAAGAAAAATAGTAATTTCAACACTTACATTAATGTTGACTGCCTAGAGGCACTTCCTTTTGATTCCAAACAATAACAGAAAGGTTATATAACATTCACGGGCAAGGAAAGGCCAGTAATATCTAGAGAAACACTGGGAATTTACTCTAATAGACTGCAAATATTACAGTGAATTGGAACCTATGCCAAATTTTAGGGCAGAGATTTTCAAACTGTGATCCATAGATTCCCTAGGATTTTCCAGGAAAACTCTACTTCACCCATGCTACTTCAAGGCACTTTCATCTGTTTTATATTAAGGGATTGCCATAAGATTCCATTTGAACAAAGAATGATAATACTAAAAAAAAAAAATTAAGGTTATATACTCCTGTTCTAAGGAACTAAAACCAAACTCCATCTGAAAAAAATTAAGGATGCTATGTAATCATCACACTCTATTAAAATAAAACAATGTTTATATATGTAAGGCCACAAACAACTGTGAAAGAGTCACACCTGTAGTGATTAATTACAAGTTGATACGAAAGATTTTTGGACTTAAAATCATTTTTGTATTCTTTAATGGAAGGAACTGAGTCAAAGTGTAATTAGACTGGCACACAAACAAGTTGTATAAAGATGATACAACAATGAAAAGAAATACAGGCTGCAAACTAGCTCTCCTGGGTCGTATGTAAAACCTTGTCCTACTGTGTAACATAAAGCAGCTTATCATCCTTTGTGCATTAGCAATCTTATCTATAAAATAGGGATGAATGAGATACTTATGGATGTTACCACTTTAAGTTGTCATTAAAACTTGAAGATGATGGTAATATTTCTATACTTCAATTATAAAGCACTTTTGTATGATTTATTCCATTTAAATCTCTCAACTCTGTAAACTCTAAGGTAGGTAGAGCAAGTAAAACTACTATTGTTTCCATTTTACAGGTAAGAAAATTGAGCCGCAGGGAAATTAAACAATGTAGCCAAGGTTACATGGCTTTTAGTTGGAAAAACTGGGACTCAAATCCTGGTCATCAAACACTAAATTTTATGCACCTTCCACTTTGCCTTATTGTCTCCACAAGAAAATGGAAAGCGCTACCTCAAACATTAGTAAACTTATACACGTGGCAGAGTTGCTGGTGCTCTCATTCTACCTCTTATTAACAGTGACCTAAAAAATGCATTCAGTAAAGCTCCTGGGTTAACATTTATGAAGAATGATAAGTAGAAAGAGCTTCTGAACATAAGACAGCTCACTGGTAACACAGAATTCCATGATCAGATTTAACTACCATCTCAAGGTGGCAGTAAAAAGCTATTCATTAGTTTATCACTTTTGCAAAATTTAAATCCTCTTCCTACTCTTTTCAGCCTTCTATGACAAAGAAACATTAACTACTCACCTTTACCTGGCACCCCACCTTCTCAAAAGACTTTATGAGGCGGTTGTTATGATACATCATTACTCCAAACTGGTTATTATCCTTGCAAGAGAACCCAAAAGTTATTTTCACCTGCTTATTCTGAGAAGAAAATCATTAAGGAGACAAACACCAGAGGCTTTAGCACACAAAATTTTGCATTATATTATAGCAAAAAAACATCAACCACCAGTGTATATGAACTGGTACAAACTTTTTACAAAGCATTTTAAAAATCTGTATCAACAGCTTTAAAAATATTCTTAACCTTTGACCACGTAATTCTATTTCAGGAATTTATACTACAGAAATAGTGAGAGAAGACCATAAAGGTTTATGAGTTATAGAGATTTATCAATGATTTATAACAGCTTAAAAAACAAATAATTTATATGTTTGACAATAAGGGAATGACTAAATAAATGTTAGTGTAGCCACATGGTCTGTTACACAGTTCTTAAAATTATGCCCTTAAAAAATATTTGGGAATATTAGGAAATGTTCAGAATATAATAAGTATCACTGAAAAATATGTACTATAAATATATGCATAAAAAGACTATAAGAAAATATATCAAAGTATCATCAGTGATCTAAAAATTCATAAAACACAAAACATTACCTAACCTTTGCTAACTGCCTAATTTACTACTAAATACATGGCACAACACAATTAAAAGCAATAAGGCATGTCCAGCTAGTCATACAAAACACAATGAAAGCAAAAGCACAAGGAACAAAATCACTTTCAAAAGTAAAGGACAATAATTCTGCTGGAAGGCACACTAATCCTGTTGTAATCTATTTCATGGGAAGAAGTTAACAAGCTTGAATAAATGAAACAAAGAGAACTAATTATACATAAACATGAATAATTATGAATTTTTAGCAAGTCCTATTTGATTTAAAAATCAAGGTAAGGGAGTGAGAAAGATAAAGGGGAGAGAAAGAAACCGAGATTTTCATTAAAACAAATACTAAAAGAAATCTTCATGTCTAAATGAGTTAAAATTTTTGTTACTTTTTCAAAAACTGATCTCCATTATCATCTCTAAGTAACAAGCTACTTGCATCAAATCCATGTGATAAATGGACCAGATATGATATGAAGACATGACATAAGTGATACATAACACAGTAATATTTGGCTCACAACATCTCATGTTCTGGTCTCCAGAAGCCCAAATCAAACCACAAGTAAGACCCCATTCCAATGCAAAAACGAAATAGGGCAAAACTGCCCAAAACAAAAAACCAAAATTCTATACCACAAAATTAACACTTTAAAGATAAAGACTGTCAAATTGTTTCCGTTATACACTTTTAAACTCTAAATTATGATGTGGGAGTACACTGGAGTAGGAGGTTCCCAAATTATTATGAGGGGAAAGCACAAGAGGGGAGAAGAAGCCTTTGATAACAGGAATAAATAAGTTAGCATCAGTATCTTTTCCCTCAGTGACCTTTAGAGAAATTTTATTAGAAATTACATTTTACTCATAAAAAGCCTCTTGATGAAGGTGAAAGAGGAGAGTGAAAAAGTTGGCTTAAAGCTCAACATTCAGAAAATGAAGATCATGGCATCTGGTCTCATCACTTCACAGGAAATAGATGGGGAAACAGTGTCAGACTTTATTTTTGGGGGCTCCAAAATCACTGCAGATGGTGACTGCAGCCATGAAATTAAAAGACGCTTACTCCTTGGAAGAAAAGTTATGACCAACCTAGATAGCATATTCAAAAGCAGAGACATTGCTTTGCCAACAAAGGTCCGTCTAGTCAACGCTATAGTTTTTCCAGCGGTCATGCATGGATGTGAGAGTTGGACTGTGAAGAAGGCTGAGCACTGAAGAATTGATGCTTTTGAACTGTGGTGTTGGAGAAGAGTCCCTTGGACTGCAAGGAGATCCAACCAGTCCATTCTAAAGGAGATCAGCCCTGGGATTTCTCTGGAAGGAATGATGCTAAAGCTGAAACTCCAGTACTTTGGCCACCTCATGCGAAGAGTTGACTCATTGGAAAAGACTCTGATGCTGGGAGGGATTGGGGGCAGGAGGAGAAGGAGACGACAGAGGATGAGATGGCTGGATGGCATCACTGACTCAATGGATGTGAGTCTGAGTGAACTCTGGGAGTTGGTGATGGACAGGGAGGCCTGGCGTGCTGCGATTCATGGGGTCGGAAGAGTCAGGCACGATTGAGCAACTGAACTGAACTGAACTGAATAGTGAATTCATTTAGCCCAAATTCTAACAGGGGAAAGTAACTAGTTTAATGGGAAGGGAGGCTGAGAAGAGCTGAGGTATATACAGAATGAACGCTTAGAAGGTATCCTGATAGAAATCCATAAGAGAAAGAAGCTGAAGGCAGAAATATAGTATATCCTGAAACAGTAGTTGAAAAGCACTTTTTTAGACTGGTTCTGTTAAACTTAAGGCACTAAGATCCCAGCTCCATACAGTGATATTATAACTAATTTACCTACAGATGCTAATGATGTTAGCTCTGGCTTTGTTAAGCTGGGTGTGTTTAGGGTGTTTTGTTTTTTTTTTTAACTTTCATAGTAGACAAGGATTAATCCATCTGCTTATGAGTAACAACCTTATGGCTATTTAAAAAGGGAACAGCATTTTCTAATTTTTGGTCAAGGGAAGAAAGACAAAGTAAGCTAGATAATGCCTCTGATAAAGTAAACAGTGTGTGAACAGGTTTCTTGGGCCAAGAGCTGAGCTTATTACTAGAAAGTAAATGACAAGAGCAATTCTTCAAAAGTACTTATGAATTCTCATCCTTTCAAACACTTGTTTGGCCCCCAAATTCATAAACAAAGATGGACCTAATTTCCATAGTTTGCCTTAAGATTCCTCAAGTGTCTGAAATTCATTCCCAAGGCAATATGGGGGCAGAAGTGAAAGTGAGTAATTAACTTCTCTGAATGGCTGCAATTATGAGAAGTACAAGGAAATCCATGTCAAATCTGTTGAAGATTTCTCTCACCCTAGGTTTCCCATCTTCTAACTTCTATCAACATAAGTCTGGACTTCTTACAGCAAAACTCATAGCCTATCCAAAAGATGAACAAATTTAAGTCAACATTTTGCAAGAAATTTAAGTCAACATTTTACATATCAATTAATACGTAACAAAATTCCTGTACAAACCCAACAGCATGGATCATTCCTTACAGTAGAGATTCTCAAACTTGGTTACTCATTATAATCTGTGGAGGATTTTTAAATTAAGAAATATTTTTTTAAAAAAAGAGATTTCAGAATCTACTGAACCAGAATCTCTAAAGACTCAGGATGCTGTATTATTTTAATAATTTCCAGGTGATCTCTGATAAAACTGGTGCATAGGTTGGCTTTAGAAATATCTCCTTAGAATACAGTAAAAGAGGGCTTGTACTATAACACATTTTTTAATTGGAAAAGGAAAGATTTCTGTTTTTATGTGCCAACTTGGAAATCTAATCCTGAAGCAAAGAGGTCAGTTTCATGTAGTTGAAAGGATACTGTGAAGGTAGGTTTATATATATCATATCCTACATTGGCCAGGCTCTTGGCAATCATCTGGGTAGTCACCTTCTTCTGACGCAGAAAAATTTTCATTCGTGGCTTCATGTATAGGATGCCACAAAATGCCTATGGAACAGTGAAGGGAAAGTTATTACACAATATTGCCAATTCAGCTGACATCCCCATAAAACGCGGCTAGCATCTGAGATCCCATCTGAGCAAAGATTTGGCTCAGTTTGTATACTTTGTTATTCTACATCAACTCCCATACTAAGTACTGCTGACTATATTAGCTACACTGTTTGAGTGCAGACAGTGAAAAGGAATCCGAGTATAGGGTTAAAAGGTTGTCATCTTTATAAAGTAAAATTCTGTTCTGTAATATTTTCATGTTACAGGACATCTTACCTCTCATTGTTGAAGAAAAACCACTCTTACTCACCCGTAATGAGTACTCTGTTTCTGGCAGCTCAGAGGAAACGCCACCAGTCTCTTTTTCGTCTGTGCCAAAGTCTGTTACCAGGATATCATACTGATCTGTATCAAAGTCCAACTCAGACTTTCCATCTTTATTTCTGGGTAAAAGAGAGAAGTACCAATCTAACAAAAACTGGCTCCAAAGGACAAAAATGCACTAGGAACCCAAGAGAAAAGAAACAACATGAGCCAAAACTCAGATACCTATTTCTTCCCCTGACTACCAGTTCAAAGGAACTATGTCTTACTTGCTTTGAAGATCACACAATATTTAAGGGTATTTCCGGTCTAAACAATTCTGATATGTTTCATAGAGGTGTGATACTAAGTAGCAAAGGAAAGAAAAAAAAGTCAGGTGGGGATGTTTGTGATCTGATAAATCAAATGGCTACAGCAGCTATCCTTGATGCAGGGTCTTAATATAGAATTGTCAGGTAGGTCATTCCACATGATTTCCCCCAACTGAATAAACAGATGAATCAAAATCTACTCTTTCTAACTTCAGTAATAGTATAAGGACTAGTAAGATTTCCCCAGATCTAATTCTATTTCTTAGAAGAAAAAAAAAAGGTTGTGATAGAAACAACATATCCTTATTAGTCTTCTAGGAGATCATTTATATAATTGTCATTTAAATATAATAGTACTCATATTCCTTTCCCAAGGATATTTCTTCTCATAATCCCTTCAGGTCACTTAAATATGGTCTATTCCAAGACCCTAGGCTACATCACTAACAACTGCCAGGAGGAAAAAGGCAAGACTCATCTTTGTTACTGGAAAAAACTCCAAACAAATAATGGATTACAGAGAAAAAACATATATCAGAATAACAGTTCCCCAAATTTGTTCTGTGTAATGGCAGTCCCCCAAGATACTCTTAAATATGAAATAAAGATATAAAGTCTGTATAATCAAATAAAATTGGAGAGACAGTTTCTGATTTCCAAAGCCACCTCTAGCTCTAGGGACACCTTCTTCATACTTGAGGCTTCAGAGGCTCAGAGTTGCTGTGTTGAAAACATAGCTCCTTTTTCAGGGCTGAACCAGAGCCACTATCATACATATCCTGTATAAAGCTCGGGTCATTATAACAGTGTATTCTATATTTTCCAGGATAATCCTGATTCCTGCTACCCATCCCACTCTAACAAATGTACTCTGAGGAGATTCCTGTCCCCCATGGCCCTCACCATTCACTGTCCAAGGAAAAGAGGTCTGGAGAGACAGTTTTTTAAAATTTGGAAACTGCATACTATATTGCTCTCTTAAATATTTTCACTGTATGTTGAAATAATGTTAGCATATTAGAGCCTCTCAGAAGTGCTATAATAAAGTTATGTGGTAAGCTCTGTTTAAGTCAGCTCTTTCCAAAGTTATTTGACCATGGAATCTTATTTATGTAACACCTAGTACCATAAACTGAGAAACAATACACAAAGAGAAAAGTCTGCTGAAAATGCGTTTAAATCACTTGAAATGCTTCAAGAAAATGATCCTTTATAATATAAATTATATTACTTGAGGTTTTCCTAGTAGGACACAGGAGGATGTAAATTACCTTACTTTTTTTTTTTTTTTAATTCAAAGTACTTTCTATATGGACCACCACAGTTTTTTAACTAAGTTTTATCCAACTAAGAAATGAGGCAAAATACTTGACCTATGGAGAAAAAGAAGAATGAATATATCTGATACTGCATGAATATATCTGATACTGTATTCTATTAAACATAAAAGTAGCACTTCTATTTTATATTAAAGGCTTTTTGGTTTCAATGGACACTACTTCATTTAACATGACAAGGTGAGACAAATGACATATCCTAAACTATTTCTAGGTAGCTTTATTAGCTCTAAACATATGACCTGAAGTCAACTTCATTATAGTTCAAATTTATCTGCTTCAAAGATTTTTCTACTTCTGATCCAACTACTCTGAAAGCACAAATACACATGTCCTTATTATTTTAAGATTGTGTTGTGCTTTGTTACCCTAAATTTTCTTCCTTATACTTCATTTTCACTGTCAAATAGGTGAAATAACTATCACTGACCTACCTCTAAACAGTGTCTTTGAATACACAATAGATATTTATAATGGATTTGGAAGATTTTAGAATAATATTGAACTATCTTGATGGTAACAGCTTCAGGATATGTATACAGGTCTCCACATTATTAAGCTGCATATTTTACCACTAAGAAGCACTGTCTCAAACAGAGCTGTGGTTCTAAGAAAGTTAAGGAAAAGTATGCAGTGAGATACAAACATGTATCAAAATTTATCTACTCTGCTTCTCTATAGAAGAGATTTATTAAAATATGCTTCGTTGTATTGCTTCTGTTTATTAGAATCTATCACTCTTGGATACCATACCTGCGGATGTTCCAAATGAGAACACGAGTGCCTTTTTTGCCTGGGATGGCATCAAACTGGGATAGCAGGTCATTTTCACTGTTGAAAATTGAATAGTTCAAGATGGCTTCTAGGCTAGGCAAGGAATCCTCAGTAATAATCATTTTTTGTAAAACCAAGTATAGTCAAAGAAAAATTATCATCTTCAGAAGATGCTATCACAGGAAGATCTGCCTTTTGGGTTGCATGTTTAGACAAAATATAGACATAAAGATATAAAGCATGAACATTACTGCTTCCGAAGAAAGGGAAGCAGGCGGAAATGCAGAAAGATTCTAGAGACTAATACCAAAATCAGTTACCCCTGCAGAATATTGCTTCAAAAATTCCATGTAAATTAAGACGGTCCTATACTTAAGAAACAGATCAAAGTCTGAGTTTTTAGACTCTTTGGAAGCAATGAGTTCAAACTTTATTGCTATACTGTCTGCGTAAAGATAACCTGGTATCTAACAAAAATAATAGCTTGCTCAGTTACAGAAAAATCAGCTATTCAGCTGTCAGATAAGCTAATGAACAGTATGTTTCTAGGAGGGTGACACAAATATAACTACTTTTAAGGGGGAAAAAGAAGGCCCCAGGAACTGTACTGTAAGAGTGGTGAGGGGGTGGAGATAGTATATAGATCAAATCATATAACAATGAAAACTGCAAAATAACTAAAACATTTCTGTTTCTTCCAATGATCCATTTATTTTAACAATGTTTAATAGGGTGAAATTCTAGTTAAATTTAAGACATCTGAATACCTCTTTAAATATGAAAACTTTTGATAGCTGGATTTGACCTGAAGAAAGAGGTTTCTATCAAAATTGTCAGTTTAGACTAATTTTTAACTAACATTTCCCATTTCCAGAAAGGATATTGTTTTGCTGGTTGAATGGAACAATTGGTACAATAACTGCTTGGGCCTGGACGCATTCCAGATACGTCTGTGATAGGAGTCCAACAGTGAGAGTGCCCCCGTTCTTGGTGAAGACAAGAGCATCCTTTCCTAGCCGCATGGAGCCTGACTTGAAACCATTACCAAAAACTCCGATGGGACACTGGCTCTTCTTTATGACTTTATCTGTAAAGCCAAAGCTGCAATTACACAAGAAAAAAGAAATCAGAAGAAATCAGAAAGATAAAAGAGCATCCTAAGATAGGTAGGCCAAATGTTTGGCTTACAAATGAAGAACACTTGTAAAAAGTTCTTCCTTTTGGTATTTCTGGGCAAAACTATTAAGTGAAAACATAGGAAATAACCATGGGGTAATGGCACTGATTTTCCTGTGTGGTTTGTGTGTACATAAACACTTCCACTGCATTAGAGTCACATATTATAAAGGTAAAGGTAGCCTCTTTTCACTAACAGAGGCTATGGCACAGCTGCCTTTCTTGTTTAGATAAAAGAGCTCTGTTTGTTAATAGAAAAGTTAGGGGAAGATGAGCAGGGTAGTTATCTCAGAGTACACCTGAGAGAGGGTAACGAGAGTACCAGATACTGACACTAGTCAGAGGTATGAGGCAGAGTAGGCATCCCTAACCTGGTTATGTCACTCTCTAGAAATTGCAAAGTCAGAGGTTATGTATCTTGCAAATTTCAACTATTCACTCAAAGGATAACACTTCCAATTCTTACCCTCTGCTCCATCTGCTGGGACAGTTCATTGGAATGTGGCCAAGGGATAAAAATAGGTAGTTCTGCCTCTGAATATCAGCAAACAGCTGCAGTATAAAGTCTCTCGTGTTTTACTAAGGGCCTTTCACAAAGCCACCTCAACAATCTCTGCGGCCCCTTAGGATCAGCTTAATCTAGGAGCTAGATCCTTCCCCTTTCTTCTATTTCCATCCAAACACACAACAAAATGACCAAACCAAACAAAAATTAAAGACATGGAAAGCTAGAAAATAAGTATTACCTTCATATATCTTCTCTCATGACAAATAAAACTAATTTTTTAAGGACGAGTTCTCTCTAGATGGACTAAGTTTCCAAAATTGTACACTACCATCCATTCCATAAATATTTACTGAGCCCCTACTATGTCCTGTGCATCATGCTAAGCAGTGGAGACACAACTGTTAATATAAGAAACATGATTCTTGCCCTCACGGTTTACAGTGTAAGGAAAGATTTCGTATATTACAGATCAGATGTTTTTCCAACATCAGTAAAATAGATGCTTTACCTGCCATGGCTGAGCAGCTTGGCCTTGGCTCCAACTCTTTTAATTGGGGTGAAGTACAATCCCTGGGTTGGGAAGATCCCCTGGAGAAAGGAATGGCTACCCACTCTAGTATTCTTGCCTGAAGAACTCCATGGACAGAGGAGCCTGGATGGCTACAGTCCATGGGGTCACAGTCGGACACGAACTGAGTCACACACATACACACACCTGATTTCTACTTCCTGGAGGTGGGGGTTTATGTTTACTCACTAAGGAAGGAGGATCACCATTTCATTTTCAAGTGTTACAGGATACCATTGTGTCCCTTGAGATGAGACACTTTAAAAGACCTTTGTGTATCCAGCAAATAAATCCAATCACATAAAAAGGTAATTTCTAGGGTAGAACTTCCTTTGAAAATACCAAAAGAGCATTGAGCTTCTGCAGTCTATAGGCCTTAGCAATCCAGAAAGTAAACTTAAAGAAGCTGGTTAAGATTCAAGCATTCCTTTCCCTCCTGTGATAGAATTACCTAAAAACAACAGGGTTGTGAGGAGGATTAAATGTCACACTATGTGTATAATATAACTTACAAAGTAGTATTCAAACTTCAATTTTAAACTCTAGAAGTCATTCAGAATGGTCATATGCTATCATCTACTTCTACTTCAGATCTAATGCATATCTAAAACTCAGGGCTCTTTATAAACAGTAATCTTACCTACCATGTGAAATGGATCTACAGAGTTATTTGGACTTTAACCTTCTCTAATGCTACCAAGAAAATAATGCTTTATTTTCTTGGGCTCCAAAATCAGATGGGGACTGCAGCCATGAAATTAAAAGACGCTTGCTCCTTGGAAGAAAAGCTATGACCAACCTAGACGACATACTAAAAAGCAGAGACATCACTTTGCTGACAAAGGTCCGTCTAGTCAAAGCTATGGTTTTTCCAGTAGTCATGTATGGATGTGAGAGTTGGACCATAAAGAAAGCTGAGTGCTGAAGAAATGATGCTTTTGTACTGTGGTGTTGGAGAAGACTCTCGAGAGTCCCTTGGACAGCAAGGAGATCATACCAGTCAATCCTAAAAGAAATTAGCCCTGAATATTCATTGGAAGGACTGATGCTGAAGCTGAAACTCCAATACTCTGGCCACCTGATGCGATGAACTGACTCATTGGAAAAGACCATGATGCTAGGAAATACTGAAGGCAGGAAGAGAGGGGGATGACAGAGGATGAGATGGCTGGACGGCATCACTGACTTGATGGACATGAGTTTGAGCAAGCTGTGGGAGTTGGTGATGGACAGGGAAGCCTGGTGCACTGCAGTCCATGGGGCTGCAAAGAGTCAGACATGACTGAGCAACAGAACTGAACTGAATTCTACCTAAGCTTCAATTAGGTGGTCAAGGGAAAGTGGTGAAAATAGGGAGATTATACTGCTTCTTTAATTTCCTTACCATTTCTGCTTGTTCTGCCATCTATCATCTTTTCCCCTTCATAACTATAAACTTTCATTGTATTTTAGCTTATATGGTGGTGGTGGTGAAGTTGCTAAGTCATGTCCGACCCTTGTGACCCCATGGACCATAGCCTGCCAGTCTCCTCTGTCCATGGGATTTCCCAGGCAAAAATACTGGAGTGGGTTGCCATTTTATCCTCCAGGGGACCTTCCCAACCCAGGGATCAAACCTGGGTCTCCTGCATTGCAGGCATATTCTTTACCGACTAAGACTACCTAAGGTTGAAAAGATAGGTAGTGGGGCAGGGCAAGAACCAGAAATGCCAAAGGATAAGAACGAGATGAGAGGAGCTGGATGCTCTCAGTTTGTTTTTGTTGTTACGTTACCCTTAACTCTTCCTCTGTGTTCTTTTATTCCACTTGCATTCCCGTATTAGGTTTTCTATTTAACTGAAAAATCTCAGAATACATGCCAGATACCAATCAAATCGCTGCCTAACATAAATGTATTCACAATAAATAACAGAATTGTAGGAATGAATCTTATATAGTTTGGTATGTGTGTTAGTCGCTCAGTTGTTTCCAAGTCTTTGAGACTTCATGGCCTGTAGCCCACCAGGCTCCTGTGTCCATGGAATTCTCTGAGCAATGATACTGGAGTGGGTAGCCGTTCTCTTCTCCAGGGGATCTTCCTGACCCAGGGATTGAACCCAGGTCTCCTGTATTACAAGCAGATTCTTTAATTTTCCATAGACATTTTGTCTTAGGTGGTTTCTCTTCACCAAGTAAGTCCTATTCTATCTCCTTAATAAAATAGACAACAGTATTTACACACCAAGTGGGCTCTGTGAGTGGAATCCAGGAAAATAGCAGCTTCTTTCCAAGTTCCTTAAAAAGAGTCAACTCTAGAATCTAGAGAGGTAAATTTAAACTGGGACTCTGATCAATTAAAAAAAAAAAAAAACCTTAGCAAATTCATGGACATAAAAGGGAAAGTACTGCTGTTCTCTAAATGTACTGGTGATATAATGTGTAGCATAAAATAATGAAAGGATACTAAGCATACTGCTATTCTCTGGCTGTTGTTCTAGAAGAACAGACCTATTAGGAAATACACTTCTTAAAAGAGGTTTTCCAACAAAGGCAGCCGAATATAGACTAGTTGGTTCACACACTATCCCCATAAGCTAAACAGAATTAATTTTGAACCTTAAAGGAATTTAATGATAGGCTTTTTCTTTTTACCTTAATTTTCATGAGATTTTGTATTTATGGCAGAAACTGTTGCTTACTTACATAACTATTTTATTAGCCTGAAAATATAAGGGTAGCATAAAAAGTTGGAAAATGTGAATAAGATTATAATAAATGTTATAAGTCAAATAGAATTTCTGTAGGCTTAATGATTTTGCATGATTACCTCCGTTATTTTTTCCAAATACAAAAGAATATGACCCCCAAACAGAAAAATTAATATACTTAATAAAAGTTTTCAATGCTACCTCTAATATTCAACTATTTTAGAACAAATTGTGGTACATGGAATCCCTGGCTAGAAGTTAGAATTGGACTAAATAATCTCTTTTAAATAAATGGGACCTTCTAACTGATTCAAGTTTGTTTCAAGATATGATCAGAAATAAAGTCCAATACATATAATTATACTTAATCCAGGACTCATTTTTTTTTCTAATTTTATTTTATTTTTAAACTTTACATAATTGTATTAGTTTTGCCAAATATCAAAATGAATCCGCCACAGGTATACATGTGTTCCCCATCCTGAACCTTCCTCCCTCCTCCCTCCCCATACCATCCCTCTGGGTCATCCCATTGCACTAGCCCCAAGCATCCAGTATCGTGCATCGAACCTGGACTGGCAACTCGTTTCTTACATGATATTTTACATGTTTCAATGCCATTCTCCCAAATCTTCCCACCCTCTCCCTCTCCCACAGAGTCCATAAGACTGTTCTATACATCAGTGTCTCTTTTGCTGTCTCGTACACCAGGTTATTGTTACCATCTTTCTAAATTCCATATATATGCGTTAGTATACTGTATTTATGTTTTTCCTTCTGGCTTCATTGTGTATATGTACCACAGCTTTCTTATCCATTCATCTGCTGATGGACATCTAGGTTGCTTCCATGTCCTGGCTATTATAAAGAGTGCTGCGATGAACACTGGGGTACACGTGTCTCTTTCCCTTCTGGTTTCCTCAGTGTGTATGCCCAGCAGTGGGATTGCTGGATCATAAGGCAGTTCTATTTCCAGTTTTTTAAGGAATCTCCACACTGTTCTCCATAGTGGCTGTACTAGTTTGCATTCCCACCAACAGTGTAAGAGGGTTCCCTTTTCTCCACACCCTCTCCAGCATTTATTATTTGTAGACTTTTGGATCGCAGCCATTCCGACTGGTGGGAAATGGTACCTCATAGTGGTTTTGATTTGCATTTCTCTGATAATGAGTGATGTTGAGCATCTTTTCATGTGTTTGTGAGCCATCTGTATGTCTTCTTTGGAGAAATGTCTATTTAGTTCTTTGGCCCATTTTTTGATTGGGTCATTTATTTTTCTGGAGTTGAGCTGTAGGAGTTGCTTGTATATTTTTGAGATTAGTTGTTTGTCAGTTGCTTCATTTGCTATTATTTTCTCCCATTCTGAAGGCTGTCTTTTCACCTGGCTAATAGTTTCCTTTGATGTGCAGAAGCTTTTAAGGTTAATTAGGTCCCATTTGTTTATTTTTGCTTTTATTTCCAATATTCTGGGAGGTGGGTCATAGAGGATCCTGCTGTGATGTATGTCAGAGAGTGTTTTGCCTATGTTCTCCTCTAGGAGTTTTATAGTTTCTGGTCTTATGTTTAGATCTTTGATCCATTTTGAGTTTATTTTTGTGTATGGTGTTAGAAAGTGGTCTAGTTTCATTCTTTTACAAGTGGTTGACCAGATTTCCCAGCACCACTTGTTAAAGAGATTGTCTTTAATCCATTGTATATTCTTGCTTCCTTTGTCAAAGATAAGGTGTCCATATGTGCGTGGATTTATCTCTGGGCTTTCTATTTTATTCCATTGATCAATATTTCTGTCTTTGTGCCAGTACCATACTGTCTTGATAACTGTGGCTTTGTAGTAGAGCCTGAAGTCAGGTAGGTTGATTCCTCCAGTTCCATTCTTCTTTCTCAAGATCGCTTTGGCTATTCGAGGTTTTTTGTATTTCCATACAAATTGTGAAATTATTTGTTCTAGCTCTGTGAAGAATACTGTTGGTAGCTTGATAGGGATTGCGTTGAATCTATAAATTGCTTTGGGTAGTATACTCATTTTCACTATATTGATTCTTCCAATCCATGAACATGGTATATTTCTCCATCTATTAGTGTCCTCTTTGATTTCTTTCACCAGTGTTTTATAGTTTTCTATATATAGGTCTTTAGTTTCTTTAGGTAGATATATTCCTAAGTATTTTATTCTTTCCGTTGCAATGGTGAATGGAATTGTTTCCTTAATTTCTCTTTCTGTTTTCTCATTATTAGTGTATAGGAATGCAAGGGATTTCTGTGTGTTGATTTTATATCCTGCAACTTTACTATAGTCATTGATTATTTCTAGTAATTTTCTGGTGGAATCTTTAGGGTTTTCTATGTAGAGGATCATGTCATCTGCAAATAGTGAGAGTTTTACTTCTTATTTTCCAATTTGGATTCCTTTTATTTCTTTTTCTGCTCTGATTGCTGTGGCCAAAACTTCCAAAACTATGTTGAATAGTAATGGTGAAAGTGGGCACCCTTGTCTTGTTCCTGACTTTAGAGGAAATGCTTTCAATTTTTCACCATTGAGGATAATGTTTGCTGTGGGTTTGTCATATATAGCTTTTATTATGTTGAGGTATGTTCCTTCTATTCCTGCTTTCTGGAGAGTTTTTATCATAAATGGATGTTGAATTTTGTCAAAGGCTTTCTCTGCATCTATTGAGATAATCATATGGTTTTTATTTTTCAATTTGTTAATGTGGTGTATTACATTGATTGATTTGCGGATATTGAAGAATCCTTGCATCCCTGGGATAAAGCCCACTTGATCATGGTGTATGATCTTTTTAATGTGTTGTTGGATTCTGATTGCTAGAATTTTGTTAAGGATTTTTGCATCTATGTTCATCAGTGATATTGGCCTGTAGTTTTCTTTTTTTGTGGGATCTTTGTCAGGTTTTGGTATTAGGGTGATGGTGGCCTCATAGAATGAGTTTGGAAGTTTACCTTCCTCTGCAATTTTCTGGAAGAGTTTGAGCAGGATAGGTGTTAAATTTTTGGTAGAATTCAGCTGTGAAGCCATCTGGACCGGGGCTTTTGTTTGCTGGAAGATTTTTGATTACAGTTTCAATTTCCGTGCTTGTGATGGGTCTGTTAAGATTTTCTATTTCTTCCTGGTCCAGTTTTGGAAAGTTGTACTTTTCTAAGAATTTGTCCATTTCTTCCACGTTGTCCATTTTATTGGCATATAATTGTTGATAGTAGTCTCTTATGATCCTTTGTATTTCTGTGTTGTCTGTTGTGATCTCTCCATTTTCATTTCTAATTTTGTTGATTTGATTTTTCTCCCTTTGTTTCTTGATGAGTCTGGCTAATGGTTTGTCAATTTTATTTATCCTTTCAAAGAACCAGCTTTTGGTTTTGTTGATTTTTGCTATGGTCTCTTTTGTTTCTTTTGCATTTATTTCTGCTCTAATTTTTAAGATTTCTTTCCTTCTACTAACCCTGGGGTTCTTCATTTCTTCCTTTTCTAGTTGCTTTAGGTGTAGAGTTAAGTTATTTATTTGACTTTTTTCTTGTTTCTTGAGGTGTGCCTGTATTGCTATGAACTTTCCCCTTAGGACTGCTTTTACCGTGTCCCACAGGTTTTGGGTTGTTGTGTTTTCATTTTCATTCGTTTCTATGCAAATTTTTATTTCTTTTTTGATTTCTTCTGTGATTTGTTGGTTATTCAGCAGCGTGTTGTTCAGCCTCCATATGTTGGAATTTTTAATAGTTTTTCTCCTGTAATTGAGATCTAATCTTACTGCATTGTGGTCAGAAAAAATGCTTGGAATGATTTCTATTTTTTTGAATTTACCAAGGCTAGCTTTATGGCCCAGGATGTGATCTATCCTGGAGAAGGTTCCATGTGCGCTTGAGAAAAAGGTGAAATTCATTGTTTTGGGATGAAATGTCCTATAGATATCAATTAGGCAGGACTCATTTTTTAAATTCTCTAAAATTAAACAGATTTGTGGTTGCCAAGGAGAGGAGGAGGGAGGTATTGGGATTTGGGGATCAGCAGATGCAAACTGATATACATAGAATGGATGAACAAGTCCTATTGTATAGCACAGGGAATTATATTCAATATCCTGTGATAAACCATCATGGTTTATCTGAGCCAGGTTGCTGTTTATCTGAGCCATGTATAACTGAGCCAGGTTGCTGTACAGCAGAAATTAACACGTTATAAACCAACTACATTTCAATACAAATTTTTTAAATTCTCTAAAATTAATTTTTAAATATGAGGAACAACTGCCCAGCTCAAATTAGTGGGAAACATATTTGGCATGAGAATGTCAAAAAAATCCTATGGTTACTATAGTTTCTGCCTGTTTTGTTCCTTGTGAAGGAAGCAAAATTTTGAATGAATGATATTCATCCTTTATATCTGAACTCAAATGTCATTTCTACATGGTCATCTTTTTTGATTCCATAGACTAGATTAGATCCCTCTGCTATATACTCTCATAGAAACTACTTTTCCTTCACAGCACTTAAACCACTAGTAGAATAACCTATGTAGTTGTACTACTAGTCAATTATTTTGTATCTTTTTCACTAAACTGCCAGCCCCTTGACAACAAGGATCATGTCTGTCTGGTTCACCCCTTTATCTCCAGTGACTCTCACATAGGTAGGTGTTCAGTAAAAATTTGGTGAAAGAATCTAGAACAAAAGAGACAGTGTTAGTCACTAAGTTGTGTCTGACTCTTTGCGACCCCATGGACTGTAGCCCGCCAGGCTCCTCTGTCCATGTCATTCTCTAGGCAAGAATACTGGAATGGGTTGCCATTACCTTATCCAAGGGATCTCCCTAATAAGGGATTGAACTCAGGTGTCCTGCATTGCAGGCAGATTCTTTACCATCTGAGCCACCAGGGAAGCCCAGAACAAAAGTTGTTGCAATTACTGTTGCAATTATTTTGAAGCCATCCTCTTCCCTTCTTCCTGCCTTATAATTGTAAGCACCAACTCTCACATATCTAGTTCCACAAACAAAATAGAAGGTGGTAAGATTCATTGTGCCCACTATTTGACACCCATATCACTAGGATAACGTGTGGTGGGAAGGAATCAATAAGAAGATAAGTGATTTTAGGAACAAAACTAGTACATACAGATTTAGACATAAATATTTTGGTTCCACCCCACCTAAAATCCTATTTTTCATAATATAAAATATTAACTTTAGGTGATAAAAGTGAGGCTGTAAGTTCAAAAATAGGGCCAACTCCATACCTTCACCAACATACTGGCCATGTTCTTATTTCACTTCTAGAAGCTTTCCCCAGATATTCTTTTAATTATGAGGATCTGAGACATATGGTACACAGATTGCTGACTGGTAAAATATAACCAACTTTATAATTGGTTATGCCCAAATTTCACTTGTTTGATGACTCAAAAAGATTTCCCTAGAAACAGGGTTAGAGAATTAGAATACCTTCAAAGAGAACTATAACCAAATAAATCTCTTCCATTTTTATAGTTCAGAGCCCTTTCCCTCCTCCACTGGTACTCATGCTTCACACACTAGTGCAGGAAGCCACATGGAGAGTGCTGCTACTGCTGCTGCTAAGTCGCTTCAGTCGTGTCCGACTCTGTGCGACCCCATAGACGGCAGCCCACCAGGCTCCCTCATCCCTGAGATTCTCCAGGCAAGAACACTGGAGTGGGTTGCCATTTCCTTCTCCAATGCATGAAAGGGAAAAGTGAAAGTGAAGTCACTCAGTCGTGTCCGACCCTCAGCGACCCCATGGACTGCAGCCTGCCAGGCTCCTCCGTCCATGGGATTTTCCAGGCAAGGGCACTGGAGTGGGGTGCCATTGCCTTCTCCACACATGGAGAGTAATAAACCTCATTTGCTCAAAAAGGAAGCAAGAAGGAAAGAGTTAAGGAAGCTCTCATCTTTCACTGAGTGATATATGAAGATAATAAAGTACAAACTTACATTCTTAATTACAAACCTTTTAAAGTAATTAAATGAATTGACACTGGCAACAGAAATCTATATTACCAGCTTCAGCAGTTAGAAAAGAGAATTTCCTGACTGTAATTCTTCTGCAAAACTTTCAAAGATTATGTGTATGACGTCTTCTGTATCTTTTGTGGGGCTTGATTATACCTGGGAATGTCCATGGTTCTAATCTATAAACTGTTATAATGCCAATACTCTAAGAGTAATGCCAATATTCGCTCTAAGAGTGAATTTAAGTTAATACAAATTGGAGAAGGTCTCAGATCAATGAAGACCTCCAGGTCTTTAACCTTGCTGTTCTTTTTGCCTGGACTCTCACCCTTGCCCCCTTGTACCTTTACCTCATTAAATTCTACTAATCACCCCTTAGATCTCAGCCTAAACATCATCTCATCTAAGAGGCTCTGCCTGACCTTCTGGATCAGATAGGGCTCCCCTGATGAGTTATCTCATTGCATCCTATACTTTTCTATCATCATACCTATGATTTTTTGTTATGATTAATACTTGACTGTCTGAATTGCCAGCTAGACTCTAGTCTAGACTCTAGACTCTAGTCCCATGAGGTCAGGAAGAGTGTCCTGTGTCCTGGCACATAACAGCTGCTCAATAAACATTTGTTGAATGAATTAAAAGGAAGGAAAATATTAAAAGAAAATTATTAAGCCTTAAATAGAGTTCATGAACTCAAGACAAGAGAAAAAGAATGAAGGTATCTTTACCTGAGCATTCGGTGTAGTTTATGAGGTGTCATCCCACATCCATCATCAGTAAAGGTCAAACAAGTTTTATTCTTGACCTCTTCAACATCTATAAAGACCGTCCTGGCGGATACATCTGGATCTACAGCATTATCTGCAAAAGGTAGAAATCTGTGATATTAGATCTCTTTTTCTAATATTCTATTAAAATCTCTAGTTCAGTGCCCCTAAGACATAGAAACTGTCATTTATTCCCTTCATGTGAATGTCCCAGAAGGTGAGCAGGGAGCATTAATGGTATGGGGGAAGAAAGGTTTGACAGCAGATGGGTTTATGAAGCTGATTTCTAGATTTCATATAATGACTGATGTGCAATCTGCCTTTTTCTCTTCAAACTTCACGGATTATGGGAAAAGTAAGTCCTCCATATACAAAGCATTTTGCCCCATTTTTGTCTTATTAACTTCTTATCTTTTAGCCACTTTACTGCTCACAGACATATACAGTAAAGGGTGGTTATGGAGAAGAGTCGAATCTGCAACTTTGTTACAAATAGATACACACCACACACATTAGAGTTTATTGCGAAGATTTTATTTTTTACTTTTCTTTTATATCACCTCCTCCATTAAAGAACACAGATATTATCACCATCCCCATTTATAGTATGAGAGGCACTGAAAGAGGTTAAAACCAAAACACTAACTGCCTGCCTAGATCCAAACGATGTAACAAGCATGCTTAGAAGAGTGAGTCTGCTTAGGTATTCTGTAATAGTCTTGAAGGTGAGACTGTCTAATTCTCATTAAATGGAGAACATAGAATTAAAGTAGGGAAAAATATATAGAAAGTTTTACAATTCTTTCTGGGTTAGGTCTTCACAATGGGTTATTTATCCAAGAATCCAAAGACATCAAATATAGCCATATTCTAATATATGTGCCATGTCTGCAACCCCAGGGGATGACATTAGCTAAATAGTCACATCTTTTTGCCACAGGTGCCAGTTTACATAATTGCCAGTCATCGACACACGTGGTACAAAAGTCTCATTAGGGCTCACTGGCTGGAGTGGGAGGGCAGTTTGTGCAATCTGTTGGACTGGTGCCTCAAGCACTCCTGCCTTTACTGGCTCTTTAAACAAGACAAAGGCCTTCCCTCCCACCCACTCCCCTTTCCCTGGGATCCTACATTGATTTACTGATACCGTGTGGCTGGGCTGGGAGATCTGGGTGGGGTTCTGGTTGTATATTCATCCCACTACCAATGTTCAAATCATGGCAGTTCTTTGTGGGGAACATCACTTAGCAAGAGAAGTGTTGCACATATTCAAAATACCAGTTTTTGTAACACAATTAACAGTATCAGTTACAACCACTTAAATGTGTGGAATGTCCATCAAACGAAACAAGACAGATTAATTTCAAGGGCCACAATGGTGTTGCCAGAATTACTGATAAAACTGTCACTGACTGTAACCCAGAAAGTCTTAACAGCATTAGGGCATCACGGATAGCCCCAGAAGGGGATTCAAAGGTCTGATAGAGTCAATCTTTAAGGACTACGTGGGGCCAAGCCTTGTGTCATGTGATAAATCAAGTGGACCAACTTTTGGCAGGAATTGTTAAGTCTGACATGCAATAGTGCCTTTATCAGAAAGACAGTGTTTTACTTTGTAATAAAAGGCAGCAGGTTTTTTTCTTTAACTGACAGGATTCAGGATTGTGAAGGCACCTACATTGTTTCAAAAAACTACTTGGCAAGTAGGCCTTGAATTGTTTTAGAACCTATCAATCACAGCTACTGGCAGTCAAGGCCATTGAGACTGATGCCCTTAACTTGTCAACCAACAGGACATCATTTCTACTTTGAAAACTTGGGACATAGAGGGATTTTTTCCCCCTAACACTTAATGAACATTTACAATTCAAACATATAATGCATATCAATTCCAATTCTGCATTTATATAACCATATAGTCAATGAACCAGCTTGCAAGCCTCTCACAAAAATCACTCCCCGCCCCCCCAGCCCCCGGTTTTATTGTCAATTTCGCCCAAACTTTACTAGGTGCTTTTTTTAAAACAGAAACCTACAAACAGTTTTAAGGTAACAACCAGGAGCAGCTAGAAATTTTATCTCCTTGGCTGGAAGTGGGTAGAATACAAGGGGGAGAGGGCACAGCAGAGGCCAGGGTCAACTGGGGCAGCAGGGGAAAAGAGATCAGCAGACAGACCAGCAGCAGTAAGCACAGCTTTGCACTTATTTTTGGTTTTAAGTAGCCTTCCACTTGGCCTCAACAAATGAAGTTTTAATAACAGGTTGGCCTCAATAGATGAACTTATAATAAAAAAGGTACCAATCTGGCAGCTGGTTTCAATTTCTGTTTAACCTTTCAAATGTTATCAACACATAGCACATGCTATCAAATCTTACGGAATCTATCTTCTCCCATGGCCCAGCCCACCTGGCCTATGACCAGGCAGGGTAGAGAGAACTCCTATTCAACTCCCTTGGCCCACCACTTAGGTGAGAGCTACACTACCAAATCCTGGGATGTCCTTATCCCCTCACTTGGCTCACACAGTCTCCTGTGCTCTCAGATCCCAAATAATCTCTTAACCTAGCCCATGGTACCCTCAGTGGGAGGACTCTAACTCCCCTCAGCCACCATGTAGGTAACAGCATGAGAAACCAAGTCTCAGGGACTTTATGTTATCCCCTAACCATGTGACTGACCCGTGGTCTAAAAAAAATCATAACTGAACCTTCACAGCTCATTCTAACCTGGGAGGCAATGAGAAAGTGTCCCATGACAGCATCCCTGGAGAGACAGGATGGCAAGTGGGAGATAGCTGGTTTTGATATAGCTCTTCCACCCATCCCCTCCTGTTCCAGGTGAATGGCCTATGACAATTCCTGCAAGGTTGTCAGGGCCAAGCTGTGGCCCTCCCAGACATCCAGGAAGTATCTAAAACTGCTCTCATCTAAAATTAAGGTCATCATCTTCTGACACAAGCTTATTCTTCCTCTCTCCTCTCTCTCATACACACAAACACACACACAGTGTCAGCATTCAAATGACAAGTTTGAAATATGAAAGTCATTTTTTGTCCCTCTCTCTTTCTTACACTATACACCCCTAGTCTCTCTTACATCTTCATATTTCTATTTCCATTGTCACTTTCTTAGTTTACAGTCTGTTCCCTCTCATCTGCATTGTTGTGGTAACCTCCTACCTAGTCCTTCAAAGCCTTGTCCCTCTTTGCTCCCATTCATCTTATACAATGTTGCAAGATTAACTTTCCCTAAGCACAGCTCTGACCACAATATTCCCTTGATCAGAAAACTTCAGATTAAAAGCCCAAGTACCCGAGCCTCCCGGTCTCATTTTGGTCACAGCTCACCATTCTAACTTCATTCCCTACTTAGTACTTAGGGGTAAAAAGACCTGCATTTAAGTCCTGGGTCTGCCACTTAATAAACACACAATCATGGAAAAGTCAACTAAATTATCTGAGCCTATGTATCCTTATCTACAAGATGAGAATAATGATGACAATGGTGATGCTGCTGCTATTTACCCCAAAAGGTATAGTTAAAAATATATTTGTGAAAGCTCCATGTAAACTCTCTAAGGACCTATAGTTTTAACTCTTCATGACATCCATGTTCCAATTAAACTCAGCTACTCAGTATTCTTCATGACTTTGTGGATGCAGTTGTTCCTTTTGCTTGGAATGCCCTCCCTCCCCACACCCATGCCCACATGTCCCAATCCTTCAAATCTCAGCTCAAATGTCACCTCTCCAAAGCCTTTCCTAACTCTCCTTTTCCTGGTAAGCTGGATGTCACCCCTCCTTCCTTTGGACTCCCACCGTACCCAATGTGTCCATCTTTGCCGATATATCACTTTCTGTTTTGCAGTTATACAAAGAATAAACCTCTGTACATGTTTTCTCTCCCCTACTAGAAGATGAACCTATGCTGTATTCATTTTTGTATCTACCACAGTGAATGCTCAATAAATATTTATCAAATGAATGGTTCACCAGAAAATTAATGCATAAGTGGAGAAGAAAACTACTGAAGGAAAATCTAAAGTGAAAGCTTCAGATTACTAGTTAACACTTTGCTCTCCCTTTTCTCTATTATTAATATGACAGATAGTTGTGACTGGTTTTAATTTGTGTTGGTATCTATGTGTGCAGGCATGTGTGTGTATGTATATAATACACCTGTATACTTGCACTTGTATGGGTCAGCTTAGACAGGAATTAGGTTCTTTAAGTTAATGCTTAAGGCAAAAATCATATATATTCAAAACTACAAATGAACACTTTAAAAATCACCCATCAAGTTCAGTACACAGCACAGCATAGGTATACATGGTTCTGCACAGTGCTACTGTGAGGGAACAAGCTTCTGTCTCTCATTTCTCACTAAGTAAATTGGTGGCTTTCCCCTCTTTTTCTCTTTTGTAAATCACATGCACCTAGATCTCACTCCACTGAGAATTTCCCTCAAGGCATGGTGCAAAATCTTAAAAATACAGTCCCTGTTCTCTAGGATTCAAAACGGGGCAATGTCAGTTTTTCTCCTTCACCTTCTAACGAACAGTCATACATATTGTAAGCATTCTGTGTTACTGTGAAAATAATCACCCTAGTTCCCCATCACCCTTGCAAGTATCTCTCCTGCTGCCCACTGACTTCTCGCTCAAGACAATTCACACTGCAGGGCCACAGCGATTGCTTAAGTGGAGCCTGGGGCTCATTTGGGGGAGCTTTGAAACCATTTTCAAGATTCTGTTCTGTGCTACTTTGCCCCAGAAACACCTTGCCATAATTTTTGAAACATTTGCAATGTGCTCGGTATGCTTCTGCCATTTTGTCCAGGAATGTTTTTCTTCTTTGCTTTCCACACAGTATTTAGCACACTACTGCAAAAGCTGGTGTACTTGGCTTCAAGGGATCAACTGAAAACGCTTTAAAAGCAAACATCGGTGGAGCGAGAGGTTAAGTGCTCAGTTATTCATTCCAGCGGTGCGAGGGCGCTCTTGGATCGCGGACCCAGCGCTCCACAGTCGCAGGGAGCCAAATGCACTCGTGTCATCTCTTAAGAGATGTCCCATCATTCCCAGATTCTCTGGTCCCAAAAGTTAAAGAACTCCGTTTTCCAGACTTTTCTTCATGCCCCTTTGCTAGCCTGGCGCCCTCCGTGTGTCGCTGGCCCCCGTGGAGCCCAGCTGCCTCGGGGCCCGAAATTTGTGTGCATCTCCTTTTGATTATTAACTAAGCTACCCTAAAGCGCCTGGAACGTCACGGGCCAGAGAGAAAAACCACACGGGACTAACTCTTGGGTCACATCTTGTTTCCTCAGCTTTATCTGCGGAACTTCGTCCCTGGCGACGGAGCCGACCCCCTCCGCCGCCTGCGAAGCCGAGACCGGTCCCGACGCCCCCACCCCTGCCCCGGCCCTCCCCACGCGGCTCTGCACATTCCTCTCGCGTCCCCGGTACCACGTTGGCACCTCTGCCTCGGGCGATCGCGGCCAGGCCCGCCCTCGCCACTCACCTAGCAGCTCCGCGATGGCACTGAAGGGTCGCGTGTGGCTGCTGGAGTTGCTCTGTAGGTAGCGAGGGCTCATCTGGGGGCGAGAGAAGGTCCCGTCCCGAGTGAGGCCTCGGCCCGCCGGGCCCTCCCCGCGCGCCCCCCGCAGCCCCGGGGCCCGCGCGCGCGCGTCCGCCCCCTCGGGCCCCCGACCTACCGTGCTCAAGCGGATCCCAAAGGCCTGCGGGCCGCTGCCCGGCCTGGCCAGCGCGCTACCCGGCGCGCCAGGGCCCGCGGGGGCCCCTCGGTACAGGAGCATTTTTTTGGCCGCCAGGATACTCTTTTGCCGCTGCCGGACTACTCGCCCGGCCGTCCGGGACTGGCTCTCGCTTGCTCCCACCCGCAGCTGGCGGGGGCGGGGCGCGCTACAGCCACCTGTCCGGGGCGGGAGGGGTGAGGCCGGCAGAGCCGCGCAGTGGCCCCGCCCTGTCAGCACCTCTCCCAACCCGCAGACTGCCGAGCCGGCAGCGGGGCCGTACAGAAATATGGCGACCTCCTGACAGCCGCTCCTTGATCCCCGCCCCTAATTAATTCTTGGCGTTTGCCATAGGCCAGGACGCCGAGCGGGAAAGCGCGGGGGGGAGGGGGCGGGCGCATGGGGAGGGGCAGGAATAAGGCGAGGGGAGGGAGAGGGTGTAGGGATTTCTGGAAGAGTCCCAGTTCGGAGGCATGACTAACGGGCAGGATAAGACAAGTCTTAGAAGTTCTGAAAACTACAGTTTTGCTATCTGGGGAGATAGCAGGCAGGCTCGCGTGATGGGAAAGCATTCAGACTATTTTGCCTCAAATGCCTCCAGAAGCAGCCAGAACTTTTCAGAAGGCAATTGGCAAATCATCTTCAAATCTTTGCAAGCATGCAGGGAGGCTGTTTATGAAAGAAGAAATTGGAATGCACTTACATACCGCAAGTAGGAGATGGGGGTTAGGTTATGCAGTATCCACAAAACGGAATACTATGGAGTTCTTAAGGACCGTGTTTGCAGATGAAAATTTATTCATGTGGAAAATATTTATGAGGAAATTAAGGAAACAGGAGGTCACCGAATATTGTGTAACGTGATACCTATTTTTATTGGAAAAGCAAGTACATACATATATGTATAAATATGCATGTAGTCTCTCTCTCTCTCTCTCTCTCACACACACACCCCCCCCCCCCCCCACAGTGAGAAACACCTGAAATGATGTATTTCAAGATGTTATCTCCAGGTCCGGAATTATGAGTTTTTCCGTTTTTTCTTACTTGCATTTTTACACTTGTACTATTAAACAAACATACACCATTTGATTATAGAAAAAACATTTGTATTTATTTTTTAAAATATAATGGACTTCCCTGGTGGCTCAGACGGTTAAACGTCTGTCTACAATATGGGAGACCCGAGTTCGATCCTTGGGTCGGGAAGTTCCCTGGAGCAGGAAATGGCAATCCACTCCAGTACTATTGCCTGGAAAATCCCATGGACAGAGGAGCCTGGTAGGCTACAGTCCATGGGGTCGCAAAGAGTCAGACACGACTGAGCGATCTTCACAGTAATACAGATGAACCATTATTTGACCATTCCTCTGTGATATTTCCGGAGAAGGCAATGGCACCCCACTCCAGTACTCTTGCCTAGAAAATCCCATGGACGGAGGAGCCTGGAAGGCTGCAGTCCATGGGGTCGCTGAGGGTCGGACACGACTGAGCGACTTCTCTTTCACTTTTCCCTTTCATGCGTTGGAGAAGGAAATGGCAACCCACTCCAGTGTTCTTGCCTGGAGAATCCCAGGGACCGGGGAGCCTGGTGGGCTGCCGTCTATGGGGTTGCACAGAGTCAGACACGACTGAAGTGATTTAGCAGCTGTGATATTTCTTTTTTTTTTCTTTTTTTGTGCTTTATATTTTCACATTTAATTGTAATCATTCATATTATATTCGTGGCTCTTAATGAATGAATTATACAAAATAGGTTTACAGTTTTCTTTCTTTCACATGATAGAAAGTATATAATAGAAAGGTAAAGTAACTTGTACACAACTTTTTTTTTTTTTTTTTTTGAGGAGTTAGCAAGAATGGTTTTCTATATTCTGCTTTTAAAACTGCTGTTTATGAGTTCTTAGTCCAGTTACCAGTTCTATAGTAATGAATATAGTGGGTGTGAGTGCTCATTTGCTCAGTCCTGTCTGACCCTTTGTGACCCCATGGACTGTAGTCCACCAGGCTTCTCTGTCCATGGGATTTCCCAGGCAAGAATACTGGAGTGGGTTGCCATTTCCTTCTCCGCAGCTGTGATATTTCATGTTGTTTGAATTTTTTTCTTGCCGTGATCTGTACATCCTCATGAATTTCTGGTACAATTATTTCTACAGAATATTGTTATGTCTACGTGTACCCCAATGTTCATCGCAGCACTGTTTATAATAGCCAGGACATGGAAGCAACCTAGATGTCCATCAGCAGATGAATGGATAAGAAAGCTGTGGTTCATATACACAATGGAGTATTACTCAGCCATTAAGAAGAATACATTTGAATCAGTTCTAATGAGGTGAATGAAACTGGAGCCTATTATACAGAGTGAAGTAAGCCAGAAAGAAAAACAGCAATACAGTATACTAACGCATATATATGGAATTTAGAGAGATGGTAATGATAACCCTGTATGCGAGACAGCAAAAGAGACACCGATGTATAGAACAGTCTTTTGGACTCTGTGGGAGAGGGGAAGGGGGGATGATTTGGGAGAATGGCATTGAAACATGTATAATATCATATGTGAAACGAATCGCCAGACCAGGCTCGATGCAGGATACAGGATGCTCCAGGCTGGTGCACTGGGATGACCCAGAAGGATGGGATGGGGAGGGAGGTGGGAGGGGGGTTCAGGATGGGGAACATGTGTACACCCGTGGTGGATTCATGTTGATGTATGGCAAAACAAATACAATATTGTAAAGTAATTAGCCTCCAATTAAAATAAATAAATTTATATTAAAAAAAAGAATATTGTGTCTAAAAGCATGTGTGTGGTTTACTCTTAATAAATACTGTAAAATGGGGACAATTTGCCCTCTGAGAAAGTTAGCTATTTTGTTACATTCATAACAACAAGTGCTATGATCTTGTTTTGATCCTTTAACCTTTGACCAAGTTTTGACCTTTTAACCTTATGACCAAGTTTTGATCTTTTAACCTTTTTCCAATATTTTGAATAAAAATTACTGTCTCAATGTTTTAATTTGTGTTTCCCTTTCAGTAAAACTGAATATCTTCTCAAATGTTTATTGTATATTTATGTCCTTTGAGCATTATTTCCCCTCCTTGGTCATTTGCTTTTTTTTTTTTTTTTTGGTATCTTAAAATTTTTTTAAATACACAAAAATTAAAAGAATGATATGAATTCCCAGATACTTATTACTCACGTTCAAAAACTGAATCACTTTGCTGTACACCTGAAACAAACACAACATTGTAAATCAAGTATATTTCAATAAAATTTTTTAAAATTAAAACCTTTCTATACCTACTTTATATATTCTTTTCTTCTTTTTCTATTTGTATATTTTAGAACAAATTTCAAACAGCACCTCATTTTATCCTATGTAATTCATTCTTCTCTGAAAATATGGACATTTTCCAAAAGATATAGCCACAATGCCACTTTCAGCAAAACAAAATTCATAACAGTTCTTTGATGTTCTCCAATACCCAGCCCATAGTCTGATTTCTTCAATTATCTCAAAAAATGTCTTTTTACATTTGGTTTGTTTAAATCTAGATCCGAACAAGACGCACACATTGTACTTGGTTATGTGTCTTTAATCTAAAACAGTCTCTCTCTTTTTTTTTCTTCCTTCTATTGAGCTGTTGAATTAATCAAGTCACTTGTATTGTTGAAAGTCCTACATTCTCATTTGTCTCTTTGCTTATTTTTGTTGTTACTTAGGCTGCTCCTTTCATTAGAGGAATAAATTTAACATAACTATAAACCATAAGTTGGCTCTAAAGTCTTCATTAGATTCCAGTACAAAGTTTTTTAAAGCAGAAATGCTCAGAGATGGTGCTGTATTCTTCCTATTGCAACACATCAGAAAGTATATACTAACACTCAGTGATGTTCAAATTAATCAGTGGGTTCAAGTAGAGGCAGCCTGAATGTTCCCCTATAAAGTTTCCCATCAATTTTTCACTTTTAAGTTTCATTAATTGGTGTTTATTGTCTGAAAAAAATATTTTTTAGGGCTGAAAAACAATAATAAACTAATCTCATCATTTCTTATAATTTATTAACTGGATCCCTCTGTATATAATTTATCCTCATAACCCATTGGCTATTTGGCTGCTTGGAAATACAATTCATATAGGAAAGACTGGACAAATGCTTAATTTTTTACTTTTAATTGTCCATTTTTAGAGTAAAGCTGTCTTCCTAAATGGCTCTAGTGCTAAAGAGCTCGTCTGTCAATTCAGAAGATGAAAGAGATTCAGGTTTGATCCCTGAGTCGGGAAGGTCCCCTGGAGGAGGGCGCAGCAGCCCACTCCAGTATTCTTGCCTGGAGAATCCCATGGACAGAATCCCATGGACATTGGCTACAGTCAATGGGGTCGAAAAGAGTCAGATAGGACAGAAGCTACTTAGCAAGCAGGCAAGAGTAAAGAGTTGGTTCCTGTGCTGCTTCTGTGATGTGACAGCCTGTCTCCCATTTCAATAAAGGACTTTTTGGATGAGCTGCTGAGAGCACTGTTGGAAAGCTGCCTCCAGCTGTTAGCTCCTTCGGGGATTGCCTCAGATAGGAAGTTGACTCACTCAAGGTAACAGAGCTTTCTAGGGGCAGCCCAAAGAAGGACTATAAAGGCTTAACCATCTCAGCTCAGCTTGGGATAATTCTGAAGGGTCATTCTAACTTCAGATCTCTCTGTGGGGTTGACTGAGGCTGTTATTGGGCCTGCAGTGCAGCTCAACTCCAGCCCCCACCCTCGCTCCCTGTCTAGACCTGCTCCTTTCACAGGTGTTAATCCAAAAGACATCTCTTAATAAGCATCTAGCGTTCTACATTCTGTCTTAGAGTTGGCTTCCTGGGGAACACAAATTATGACACTTGAGATTGATTGTAACTCAGGAAAGCCAGCACTTCGATGGGATTTGGGATCTAGATCACTCACTGCCCAGTTGGCAAGGAGGTCCACATTGCAGAGGGGTAGGTAGAGAACAGATACCTCTCTGCCATGAGGTGACACTCCTGTCACTGTAGACTTTCACCAGGTGGTGAATTGCGATGGTATACTGGTAGAAGGGAACATATGATCTGCTGTGCCATATCACATATTTGAGAAATAGGGTGAAATAGTAGCTGTGAGACCAATAGCATTCAGTGGTTACTGAGCTCCAAAGAAGATTAACTCCTAATGGAGACAGGTTTACCACATCAAAATCAGGATGCTTCCTAGGGAAAGAATAGGACCCTGACATACAGTTTGGGGATATTTAGAGGGATACCAGCAAAATCTTGAATCCCCAGATTTCCCTGACCCCTCTAAGCCTGTAGAATTTGGCCTGATTTTCCTACATTTAATAGTCCCCACACTTTTTACTTGGAGATAATGCAGAACTTCTCCCCCAGAAGGCAAAACATGCATTTACTTCCCCTCTAGCCACTAAGCCTATAACAACAGTTAAGGCATAGCATGAACGTGCTAGGCGTGATAAAGGAGGAAAGTAACAAAGCTCCAAGTAGCTGCACAGCCTAGCTTGTATAGATTGGCAGGAGCTGGAAGAGTGCACATGAAACTGATTCTGTGAGTGCTTGATCAAGGGAGCTAGACTATATGGTTGGAAAAAGGAGAGTTTATCAACGTGAGAACACAACCCTGGAACACAGGATTTAATACCCTGGCAAGGATCACAAGAGTTAGTACAGACTCACTAAGACAGCTTCTTGAAGTATAAAAAACATGATGATCCACACTAAATGAGGTCAAAATGCCAGCATTTCTATGGCAATAATGGAATACGGGGTGAAAAGATTTAGAAGTGGACATACTGGAGTGGATATACTGAAAGAGGGGGTGTCCCTTGTGGCTCAGACAATAAAGAATCTGCCTACAATGCAGGAGACCTGGGTTTGATTCCTGGGTTGGGAAGATCCCCTGGAGAAGGAAATGGCAACCCACTCCAGTATTCTTGCCTGGAGAATTCCATGCACAGAGGAGCCTGGCAGGCTATAGTCCACAGGGTCACAAAGGGTCAGACATGACTGAAAGACTAAAACATACTGAAAAAAACTGGAAAACTCCAATAGAATGACACAGGATACACCATTTACCATGGCCCTGAGGAACATGTTGTGAGAGGGGTACCTACCGGCACTGCTAAGAAACGCAGTGGTGGTTCTCCTCTGTAGGTTAGGCCTGTCTGGAGGAGAGACCATTACAGAAGGCTCACTAAGACAATGGGCATTGTAGGGCTCTGAAAAGACAGACACCCTGAGGCTTAGTGTAACCATCAAAAAAGAGGTGGGTGCAATTATCATAATGAGTGCAAGGTTAATGGAGAAGCCTGAGGGGCCCAAAGTGAAGTGACGGAAATGGTAAATAGAACGTGGCATCCTACAGGAAGGATAAAAGAGCAGGGACAATAACTGTCCATCCTGGTGAGGTTTTAACCAGTGCCATTCTGTCTGGACTGAGCATTCGTAATCTTCCCTACAGAGTGACCCCCAGGCATTTCCCCCTCTCAGCCCAGCACAACACTTTTGAAAGCCTTGTTTGGCCCTCACTCTTCTTTGAATCAAGTCTTGGAAATTCTAAAAATGCCCATTTACTGCCTTCTTCTAAGGTGTGTGTGCATTGATCTCTGAGGAAGGCTTTCTTATCTCTTCTTGCTATTCTTTGGAATTCTGCATTCAGATGCTTATATCTTTCCTTTTCTCCTTTGCTTTTTGCTTCCCTTCTTTACACAGCTATTTGTAAGGCCTCCCCAGACAGCCATTTTGCTTTTTTGCATTTCTTTCCATGGGGATGGTCTTGATCCCTATTTCCTGTACAATGTCACGAACCTCATTCCATAGTTCATCAGGCACTCTATCTATCAGATCTAGTCCCTAAAATCTATTTCTCACTTCCACTGTATAGGCATAAGGGACTTGATTTAGGTAATACCTGAATGGTCTAGTGGTTTTCCCTACTTTCTTCAATTTAAGACTGAATTTGGCAATAAAGAGCTCATGATCTGAGCCACAATCAACCCCCAGTCTTGTTTTTGCTGACTGTATAGAGCTTCTCTATCTTTGGCTGCAAAGAATATAATCAATCTGATTTCGGTGTTGACCATCTGGTGATGTCCATGTGTAGAGTCTTCTCTTGTGTTGTTGCAAGAGGGTATTTGTTATGACCAGTGCATTCTCTTGGCAAAACTCTATTAGCCTTTGCCCTGCTTCATTCCGTATTCCAAGGCCAAATTTTCCTGTTACCCGAGGTGTTTCTTGACTTTCTACTTTTGCATTCCAGTCCCCTATAATGAAAAGGACATCTTTTTTGGGTGTTAGCTCTAGAAGGTCTTGTAGGTCTTCATAGAACCGTTCAAATTCAGCTTCTTCAGCGTTACTGGTTGGGGCATAGATGTAGATTACTGTGATATTGAATGGTTTGCCTTGGAAACGAACAGAGATCGTTCTGTCATTTTTGAGATTGCATCCAAGTGCTGCATTTCAGACTCTTTTGTTGACCATGATGGCTACTCCATTTCTTCTAAGGGATTCCTGCCCACAGTAGTAGATATAATGGTCATCTGAGTTAAATTCACCCATTCCAGTCCATTTTAGTTCTCTGATTCCTAGAATGTCGATGTTCACTCTTGCCATCTCCTGTTTGACTATTTCCAATTAGCCTATATTCATAGACCTAACATTCCAGGTTCCTATGCAATATTGCTCTTTACAGCATCGGACCTTGCTTCTATCACCAGTCACATCCACAACTGGGTATTGTTTTGGCTTTAGTTCCATCCCTTCGTTCTTTCTGGAGTTATTTCTCCACTGATCTCTGGTAGCATATTGGGCACCTACCAACCTGGGGAGTTCCTCTTTCAATATCCTATCATTTTCCCTTTTCATACTGTTCATGGGGTTCTCAAGGCAAGAATACTGAAGTGGTTTGCCATTCTCTTCTCGAAATAGAGGAAAACAACAGACTGGGAAAGACTAGAAATCTCTTCAAGATAATTAGAGATACCAAGGGAACATTTCATGCAAAGATGGGCTTGATAAAGGACAGAAATGGTATGGACCTAACAGAAGCAGAAGATATTAAGAAGAGGCGGCAAGAATATACAGAAGAACTGTACAAAAAAGATCTTCACGACCAAGATAATCATGATGGTGTGGTCACTCACCTAGAGCCAGACATCCTGGAATGTGAAGTCAAGTGGGCCTTAGAAAGCATCACTATGAACAAAGCTAGTGGAGGTGATGGAATTCCAGTGGAGCTATTTCAAATCCTGGAAGATGATGCTGTGAAAGTGCTGCACTCAATATGCCAGCAAATTTGGAAAACTCAGCAGTGGCCACAGGACTGGAAAAGGTCAGTTTTCATTCCAATCCCAAAGAAAGGCAATGCCAAAGAATGCTCAAACTACTGCACAATTGCACTCATCTCACACGCTAGTAAAGTAATGCTCAAAATTCTCCAAGCCAGACTTCAGCAATATGTGAACCGTGAACTTCCAGATGTTCAACCTGGATTTAGAAAAGGCAGAGGAACCAGAGATCAAATTGCCAGCATCCGCTGGATCATGGAAAAAGCAAGAGAGTTCCATAAAAACATCTATTTCTGCTGTATTTACTATGCCAAAGCCTTTGACTGTGTGGATCACAATAAACTGTGGAAAATTCTGAAAGAGATGGGAATACCAGACCACCTGACCTGCCTCTTGAGAAACCTATATGCAGGTCAGGAAGCAACAGTTAGAACTGGACATGGAACAACAGACTGGTTCCAAATAGGAAAAGGAGTACATAAAAGCTGTATATTGTCACCCTGCTTATTTAACTTATATGCAGAGTACATCATGAGAAACACTGGGCTGGATGAAGCACAAGCTGGAATCAAGATTGCCGGGAGAAATCTCAATAACCTCAGATATGCAGATGACACCACCCTGATGGCAGAAAGTGAAGAGGAACTAAAAAGCCTCTTGAGGAAAGTGAAAGAGGAGAGTGAAAAAGTTGGCTTAAAGCTCAACATTCAGAAAACGAAGATCATGGCATCTGGTCCCATCACTTCATGGGAAATAGATGGGGAAACAGTGGAAACAGTGAGAGACTTTATTTTTTTTTGGCTCCAATATCACTGCAAATGGTGATTTCAGCCATGAAATTAAAAGACGCTTACTCCTTGGAAGGAAAGTTATGACCAACCTAGATAGCATATTAAAAAGCAGAGACATTAGTTTGCCAACAAAGGTCCGTCTAGTCAAGGCTATGGTTTTTCCAGTGGTTGTGTATGGATGTGAGAGTTGGACTGTGAAGAAGGCTGAGCACTGAAGAATTGATGCTTTTGAAGTGTGGTGTTGGAGAAGACTCTTGAGAGTCCCTTGTACTGCAAGGAGATCCAACCAGTCCATTCTAAATGAGATCAGTCCTGGGTGTTCCTTGGAAGGAATTATGCTAAAGCTGAAACTCCAATACTTTGGCCACCTCATGCGAAGAGTTGACTCATTGGAAAAGACTCTGATGCTGGGAGGGATTGGGGGCAGGAGAAGGGGACGATAGAGGATGAGATGGCTGGATGGCATCACTGACTGGATAGACATGAGTTTGAGTGAAGTCCAGTAGTTGGTGATGGACAGGGATGCCTGGCATGCTGCGATTCATGGGGTTGCAAAGAATCGGACACGACTGAGCGACTGAACTGAACGAAGGTGTGTGTGTGGTCCTCAGGTCTTGCTTGCTGTCGGGCTTTGTGAATGCTGTACTAAGTATTGGTGTGTTTACTACTTGGGGGATTTGTTGTTTAAACAGAAGCTTTGTGACTCCCTAAGTATTTGGCTTCCTGATCATCAGCTGGGATCAGAGGCCTCTTCTCAGCCCCTCTCCAGCTTCCCAAGACAGAAGGTTGATCCTGAGAGGCCCGGGGAGCTGCTGAAAGTCTAGATTTGGCATCCTTTGGGTCTCACTGCCTCTGCCCAGCAATAAAGAAAAGCAGCAAAGGAACCCATACAAATTCTATCACTGTGGCTCCACAGGGCTGTGAACAGGCCATATTGCGAAGTTTCACATACTTCACCACCAAGCAGTGAGCAGATCCTGCAGGTGGGCACAGCATGGGTGCCAGTTGGGAGCCCCTGGGTCTTGTTGCAAAATGAGGAGCAGGGAATTGCTTCAGCAGGGTGTGGTGTGCCTCTGAAAACCCCCAGCACACCTCTCTGTCTTGGGGCAGAACTTAGTTCTCAAGGCTAGCCCTACCTGGTCCAGAGCCTTGGATTCCAAGCCCTGAGCCACCTACATGATCTTTTTTATTTCAGCCTGCTCCAGGTTAAGTTCCTTAGCCACAAACCCATGCAAGTGGAGGAGCCCCCCAGGGAGCCAGGAAGGCACCTCCCATTTCCACCCTGCAGAAGAACCTGTAACAGCACTAATTGTTCCACCTGCACAAACTCATTGCCCTGCAGGGTACACCTGGGGCAGGAGGGACATTTCTCCTAGCAACCTTTGACCCACTCTCTAAGGTCACTTGTTCCAAATCCCTGGATGGATGTTACAGAGAAAGAGCCTAAGAGAAATCAATCAGTGTGGGAAGTCAGCCAGGTGTGATAGAAAGGTCCAGAGTCAGAGGACATGGGTTCCTGTCCTGACTCCACTGAATTGGCCTGTGATCTTAGGGAAGCATCATGGGCTGTGTTCTCAGGAAAACAATGTGACACAGAGCTTTGTGGGCAGGAGATTTCTTGGGGAGCACTCTCAGGATCAACACTTGCGAGAAGTGGAGAAAGCAGGACCAGTCAGAGGAGGAAGTTGAACTGTGATGCAGCCATAACATAGGCAGCTCTGGAGCCAGGGCGGCCCCTCAGAATTGTCCTAAATGGTGGTAAAGGAGCCAGGGCTTTATGTCCCCGCATTGACCAGTCACTAGATGCAGGCTGCCACCTAGGATTGGTGCACAGCCTTGGGAATTGTGGCTACTTTCACCTGAAGGTCATTTGCTGAGAGGCCCAGCCGTGTGCTGTCAATCACCAACAGGCTGAGGGCTCCAGCATTGACGGGGGGGATGGTACAGAGCTGGGCAGTGCCCCACAGCATCCTTCCAGCAAGTTACTTCCCTTCTCTGGGCCCCGATTTTCTCATCTGTCAGATTCCAGCTCCAGGGCTCTGTGATTCCATCAACCCACCCTCTCTCTTACTAACACCTCCCTTTCTCTTAGGCTACACCCAATTTAACATCCCACTCCTTCTACAATGTCTGCAGCACCTCCTCCTTGACTGTCAGTTCAGCTCAGTTCAGTCGCTCAGTCATGTCCGACTCTTTGCTACCCTATGAACCGCAGCATACCAGGCCTCCCTGTCCATCACCAACACCCGGAGTTCACCCAAACTCATGTCCATCGAGTCGGTGATGCCATCCAGCCATCTCATCCTCTGTCGTCCCTTTCTTCTCCTGCCTTCAATCTTTCCCAGCATCAGAGTCTTTTCCAATGAGTCAGTTCTTCGCATCAGGTGGCCAGATTATTGGAGTTTCAGCTTCAGCATCAGTCCTTCCAATCAATATTCAGGACTGATTTCCTTTACGATGGACTGGTTAGATCTCCTTGCAGTCCAAGGGACTCTCAAGAGTCTTCTCCTACACCACAGTTCAAAAGCATCAATTCTTTGTCACTCAGCTTTCTTTACAGTCCAACTCTCACATCCATACATGACTACTGGAAAAACCATAGCCTTGACTAGACGGACCTTTGTTGGCAAAGTAATGACTCTGCTTTTTCATATGCTGTCTAGGTTGGTCATAACTTTTCCACGGAGTAAGCGTCTTTTAACTTCATGGCTGCAATCACCATCTGCAGTGATTTTGGAGCACCAAAAAATAAAGTCTCTCACTGTTTCCACTGTTTCCCATCTATTTGCCATGAAGTGATGGGACCAGATGCCATGATCTTAGTTTTTTGAATGTTGAATTTTAAGCCAGTTTTTTCACTCTTCTCTTTCACTTTCATCAAGGGGCTCTTCAGTTCTTCTTCACTTTCTGCCATCAGGGTGGTGTCATCTGCATATCTGAGGTTATTGATATTTCTCCCAGCAATCTTGATTCCAGCTTGTGCTTCATCCAGCCCAGCGTTTCTCATGATGTACTCTGCATATAAGTTAAATAAGCAGGGTGACAATATACAGCTTTGACGTACTCCTTTCCTGATTTGGAACCAGTCTGTTGTTTCATGTCCAGTTCTTTTCTTTTTTTAATTTATTTTAATTGGAGGCTAATTACCTTACAATATTGTAGTGGTTTTTGCCATACATTGACATGAATCAGCCATGGGTGTACATTTGTTCTCCATCCTGAACTCCCCTCCCACACTCCTCCCCATACCATCCCTCTGGGTCATCTCAGTGGACCAGCCCTGAGCACCCTGTCTCATGCATCGAACCTGGACTGGTGATCTGTTTCACATATGATAATATACATGTTTCAATGCTATTCTCTCAAATAATCCCACCCTCACCTTCTCCCACAGAGTCCAAAAGACTGTTCTATACATCTGTGTCTCTTTTGCTGTCTCACATACAGGGTTATTGGTATGATCTTTCTAAATTCCATATATATGTGTTAGTATTGGTGTTTTGGTGTTTTTCTTTCTGGCTTACTTCACTCTGTATAATAGGCTCCAGTTTCATCCACCTCATTAGAACTGATTCAAATGTATTCTTTTTAATGGCTGGGTAATATTCCATTGTGTATATGTACCACTGCTTTCTTATCCATTCGTCTGCTGATGGACATCTAGGTTGCTTCCATGTCCTGGCTATTATGAACAGTGCTATGATGAACATTGGGGTACACATGTCTCTTTCAATTCTGGTTTCCTCAATGTGTATGGCCACCAGTGGGATTGCTGGGTCATATGGCAGTTCTATTTCCAGTTTTATAAGGACTCTCCACACTGTTCTCCATAGTGGCTGTACTAGTTTGCATTCCCACCAACAGTGTAAGAGGGTTCCCTTTTCTCCACACCGTCTCCAGCATTTATTGCTTGTAGACTTTTGGATCGCAGCCATTCTGACTGGCGTGAAATGGTACCTCATTGTGGTTTTGATTTGCATTTCTCTGATAATGAGTGATGTTGAGCATCTTTTCATGTGTTTGTTAGCCATCTGTATGTCTTCTTTGGAGAAATGTCTGTTTAGTTCTTTGGCCCATTTTTTTTTTTATTGGGTCGTTTATTTTTCTGGAATTGAGCTGCAGGAGCTGCTTGTATATTTTTGAGATTAACTCTTTGTCAGTTGCTTCATTTGCTATTATTTTCTCCCATTCTGAAGGCTGTCCTTTCACCCTGCTTATGGTTTCCTTCGTTGTGCAAAAGCTTTTAAGTTTAATTAGGTCCCACTTGTTTACTTTTGCTTTCATCTCCATTACTCTGGGAGGTGGGTAATAGAGGATCCTGCTGTGATTTATGTCGGAGAGTGTTTTGCCTATGTTTTCCTCTAGGAGTTTTATAGTTTCTGATCTTACATTTAGATCTTTAATCCATTTTGAGTTTATTTTTGTGTATGGTGTTACCAAGTGTTCTAGTTTAATTCTTTTACAAGTGGTTACCAGTTTTCCCAGCACCACTTGTTAAAGAGATTGTCTTTTCTCCGTTTCCATGTCCAGTTCTAACTGTTGCTTCTTGACCTGCATACAGATTTCTCAGGAGGCGGGTCAGGTGATCTGGTATTCCCATCTCTTTAAGAATTTTCCACAATTTGTGGTGATCCACACAGTTTGTGGTGATCCTTGACTGTGATTAAGTACAAATGCCTTGGGTGACTTTCAAGGCCCTTCGCAATGTAGTCCCAACCTATCCCTTCAGCCTCCCTCCTCATTACTTACTCTCCATGGCAGATATTTTGTTTCTATCATAATTTCCCTGAAAACACGCTCCCTTGTTTCCTCTGCTCTTTCAGTAAAGATGCATTCATGAGCAGGATATAGTGGAAAGGAGTTTGGACCTCAACTCAGGTCCAGCTCTTATCAACTGTGTGACCTTAGGCAGGTCATGAGCTCTTTGAGGCTCATCTGAAAAAAATGAAGACTTTTTAAAAAAATTGATGTTTTCTTCCATTTGTTTGTTGTGAGAAGCAAATGAAGTAACATGTAAAGGGCCTACTGCAAGCCTCTTCCCTTTGTTGAAATAGCTGAATGTAAATAACACCATCCATATATATTAGTTTCAAATATACTTAGAATGAGTAAATACTGTATATAATTTGGTGCTTTTCTCAGTAATCCTTAATTCTACAAAAACCCAGTCAGTCAGAATTTTTAGTCTGGTACCAAGTAAATTCCCAGTCTCTGCTCAGGCTCTCCTGGCCTACATCTTTCTCAGCAGCCTCTCTGCCTCAGTCATAAGAACACAGAAGCCTTTTTATTCTCTTGGCCAAGAGGCATTGGTCAGCATCACCTGGGAACTTGCTGCAAACTGACATTCTCAGCCACCACCACCCTAGACCTACCATCCCAAAGTTTGGGGGTGGTGGTGGGGGGTGGGCCCAGCAATCTGGGGTTTTCCAACCACCCCTGCCCCAGGGGATTCTGATGCATGCTCAGTCTGAGAACCACCCTTGCTCAGCAGCAGGGAACTCATCTTAGGCCATGTTTCCTTAGGTTTATTGGTATCTCAGTTCCCTCCACCACCCAGAAAGAGGGAGTCATGAGGACAGGAGTTAGACAACTCCAGAAGAGACCCAGCCTCTGACAGGAGGTTCTGGCTCTAACCTGTGCTCTTTGGCTACTGTAGGAGCCCCAGGAGCAGGTTGCGGAGCTCTGCCCAAGGCCCAGCCTCATTGAGCTAGAATCTCCTCTGGTTCACACGCTGATCAAGTTATTCCAGGACCAGCGACTCCTGACCTTCAGCCTGACTCAGCACAACCCCAAAAGCAGTGGTTCTCAGAAGTGTGGTCCCCAGACCAATAGCATTAGTTCCACCTGGGAACATGCTAGCATGAAAATTCTCAGGCCCTGCCCCAGAGCCATAGGTGACTTTGATTCAGGTTCAATTTTGAGAACCATTGGCCTCAACTTTGCAAACTAGTTTAACTTCGTTTGCTTTTTCAACCACCCCACTTTCTGGCTATTTCTTTCTTCCCTGTTATATGGAAGATAAAAAGGAAGACAAAAATATATTGATTGAGAGGATATATAAAACTCTGTTTCCTAATCAAAAGGAACTCCCTTTCCACTTTACTCCTTGACTTTGTTCTGACCAGTCACTTCAAAAGGACCCATGGCTGGTCTAACTTGATTTACATTTAGTACGTATTTCTCCAGTGGCTTGTTGCTAGTGATAAAAGCTTTGGCACATGAAATAAAACATTTGGAATACAATATGAATAAGCATTTTTGAACAGAGATTTAGTTTCATTGCAGGCACTAACATGGTGTGCTTTACAGTTCTAATATCAATTGTGAAGACTTGGGAAAGGCAAACAGATTTCAGAAAATAAAGAAAAAAAGGGCAGAGGTGGGGGAGATATACTCTCCAATTGTCATATCAATTAGAGATCTAAATAGATCTAAAGAGCTAAATTAGGCAGGCAGTTTTATAGCAAGGGGAACAGGGGAATGCAGTGCTGGAGCATAATTAAGCTGTGGAGTCCTCACCAGGGAAGGAGAGGCTGGAGGACAGCAGGGCTGGCTGAGGGCCTGGATAGGAGAGACCAGGGATAAGGGGTGGTAGGGGGCTAAGAGGCAGAAGCTTAGAGGGCAAATGAGGGCCAGGGACTCAGACCTATGGGCCAGAGGCATGGGCGACTAATAGGACTTCCTGGCCAGAGTGATGGCTCCACAAAGTCTTGCTGGGAGTGGAGTCGGCACTATCCCCTCCCCACCATGTACCTGCCAGTCTGAGGACAATGGCAGGAACAAAATGCTAAATGAGAGACTTCCCTGGTTAAGACTCCTCGCTTCCACTGCAGGGGGCACAAGTTCAATCCTTCGTCGGGGAACTAAGATCCCACATGTCTCAGCCAAAAATCAAAAAGCACCAAATGGGCCTCTTGTTCTCCCTCCCAGTGCCCCCAGACCTCCCCCTCGCCCAATCAGGTCTGTGGCTGCTCCATCCCTTTTCCCAGGTGTGGGGAACATGGCCACTTTCCTCTAGCTCAGTGCCAGGCACAAGCTCTTCCTGCAGAAAGGCTTGGTTGGTTTACAAGTGAACTCTTGCTCCTTCTTTCTCTTCCCAGGGTCTTCTCAGAGGCCTGAGTGGACCTGCCTTGAGACTGGAGCCTTGGTCAGCACAGAGCACGTGTGCTCTGTGATCATGGTTTCTGATTTCCCGTCATAACAAACCTGGGTGCCTACTTCCTGGCTCCTACCTGACAAGAATCCCGGAGCATCTCAGGGGGAAGGAGAGGGTAGCTGCAGCTATGGGAGGGGGCACCTATGGTGGGGGGCGGGCTCTTCAGACCAGGTAGGTGTGTGCTGTCAGCTCACCTGAAGCTGACTGTGCCGGGAGAGCTTATGGTGCCAGCTGGCCATTGTGTCAGTTGTCAGTCAACTGTGAATCAAGGAGATGTGGTCCCTGGGTCCATGGGGTTCAGGGGGAGGGAGGCCCTTGTCTAACCTATGTGCATATGACTAGATAAGTAGCTTGTTAACTCAGCCAGGTGGGGTTTGTCCCATGTATGTGTATGTGTTGTGCATGGGAGGTACTTAAATGGTATGAAACACAGTAGGCAATGGCACCCCACTCCAGTACTCTTGCCTAGAAAATCCCATGGATGGAGGAGCCTGGTGAGCTGCAGTCCATGGGGTCGCTAGAGTCGGACACGACTGAGTGACTTCACTTTCACTTTTCACTTTCATGCATTGGAGAAGAAAATGGCAACCCACTCCAGTGTTCTTGCCTGGAGAATCCCAGGGATGGGAAGCCTGGTGGGCTGCCATCTATGGGTCGCACAGAGTCGTACACGACTGAAACGACTTATCAGCAGCAGCACAGTGAGTGTTAGAGGCATTTGTCAAAGTCATCAAATGGTACACTTAAGATTTGTACGTTTCACTGTATGAAAAATTTACCTAAAATAAGAACTGTAAACAAACATCGATCTCTAATGAGATGCGTATTGAATTGTTTCAACAGACATGTCCTGGTGTTTATAGATTACTTTGAAATGCATCCAAGAATTAAATGGCTTGATACATGGATAGAAGAATGGAATGGATAAATACATGACAAAGCAAATATAATACAATGTCAAGTTTAGAATCTAGTTGGGGTCTACATGAGTGTTCACTGTATCATACTTTAAACTTTTATAAGTTTGAAATATTTTCCATAATGGAATAATGGGAAAAATAATGCTGTATTTGGCATGAGAGTGTAAAAGTTAGTGTCATTCTTAAAGACTTAAGCATGCAGGGGTGTTAGACTGTCACATCTATATTTAATTCATCAATCTTACCCACAGGGAAAAAGATAGATCTTGGAAAATGACAGGCTATCGTAAGCTCAACCAAGTAGTGGTCCTAACCTCTGCCACTGTGCTAGGTGTAGTATATTTTCTAGAGCAGATCAGCATACCCTCAGGCACATGGGGTACTGCCATTAATTTCCTGAATGTGTTCTTTTCCACACTCTTCAGAAAAGAGGATCAGAAAATATTAAGATTTACACGGGACAGACAACAATATACATTTATGATTTTGTTACCGTGCTGTGTTAACCCTCTTGCCCTTTGTTGTAATATAGTCTCAAGGGATCTGGGTACCCCACAGAACATCACATTGATCCATGGAGAAATTATGTGGATAAGTCTGAATGAGCAAAAAGTGGCTCGCACATTGATGGCCTTGGTGATAGACAACATGGGAGACAAATCCTATGCTGATTCAAGGGCTTGGCACATCAATACATTTCTTAGGTGTCCACTAAGGTTAGGGGCATTATGTGTAATCCCATCAGAGGTAAAGGACAAATTATGACACTTTGCATCTCTCACGACAAGGAAGAAAAGTGCATCATCTCGTTGGCCTCTTCAGGCTCTGGAGGCAGTATATTCCTCAATTGGGAACACTGCTCTGACCCATATGCTAGATGATGTTAAGACTGATAACTTGAGTAGAGGTCAGAGCAGGAAGTGCTCAGCAGCAGTCTATACTACAGTACAAGAAGCCTTAACTTGAGCCCTGTGACCAGAGTACTCTATGATATTAAAGGTAGGAAAAAGCTGCTATGTAGGATTTATGGCAAATCTCATGGGATAATCACAGTGCAAACTCCTGGGGTTTTGGAGAAGGGCCATGCTACCTTCAGAGAATTGTATGCCTTTGAAAAGCAACTCCCAGTGTGCTGCTGGGTCCTAGTAGACACAGAACAAGCTAATCATGGGACACCAGGTGAGTATGCAGCCACAGCTTCTCATCATGAACTGGGTTCTTTCTGACCCACTAAATTCTAAGGTCAAATGGGCCTAACAGTAAGCTTTTGTAAGGAAGTAGTAAATCCAGTACAAGTAGGGCCAGAGAAGTCAAGTAGCTATATGAGCAGGTGGCCCAGACTCCCATGTCATCCTCCACTATTTCACAAGCATCACTTCCTACTTTCACTCTTATATGCCGGCATCTGGGAGTATCCCTTGAGACTAATTGATGAAAAAGGAAAAAGCCTGAGCTTGCTTCATGGATGGATTGCTACGGTGCATGGGCGTAAACTGAAAATGAATGGACAGCCACGTTGCAGCCCCGCTTGTGATGGCCATGAAAGAAAGTGATGAGGGATAACTGCAAAGGGCCATTCTACTTGAGATTATCTTTGGGCCTACAACACAGCTCCACTCCCTCTACTCACTCCTGTTTCCTTTGTCTCCCTTCCATAGGTATTGATCCAAAGGTTACTTAATTAACATGATGCATACTAACACTCTCAGAGTCCACCTCCTACCACAACAGTGCCCCCTTCTTTTTAAATTTCTTTATTTCTCTTGCTCTTTTTTTTAGCTTCTCAATTTGTAAGCCTTCTTGTCTATTAAGAATATTAACCCTTTGTTATATGTGTTGCAGATTTTTTTCTCCTAGTCTGTCTTTTGCCTCTTACCTTTGCTTACAGTGTCATTTGTAAACCAAATAATTGATTTTGTTTTGGAATTGAATTGGTTAATCTGTCCATACTCCTACCAAGAGATAATGACTTTGACATATAGGCATGAACCTGAAAGGCTAACCGTGGTATACTGTCAAGAGATAAAAGCAAGTTGCAACATTTATCAGATCCTTCTGATTATAAAACTCATTAAACTTCTTTGAAAGTTCAGATTCAATAAGTTTAGAGTGGGGCCCAGGAATCTGTATTTTACAGACAAACACTCAGAGTGAGTCTATGGGCAGATTCATTTGGATGTAAAATATCAACCCAAGAAAAGAAAATAAGCGGGCAAGTAAGTATTTGTGTGTGTGTGTCCTGGGTGGTTCAGTGATAAAGAATCTGTCTGCCAATGCAGGAAACATGGGTTCCATCCCTGGTTTGGGAAGATTCCCTTGGAGAAGGAAATGGCAACCCACTCCAGTAATCTTGCCTGGAGAATCCCTCGACAAAGGAGCCTGGTGGGCTACAAAGAGTTGGCATAAAGTTGCAAAGAGTTGCGATGTAGCAACTAAACAATGACAACAACATACTACTTGAGCATATAGAAAAGTGTATATGAATATACTTCAGAATAATGTTGGTTTTACCAAGTGGATGCAACCTAAATAAGCAAATTATGTCTCTGTTTACATACTTTTGTTATTATTATAATGGGCATTAGCTACTTATAACAGTTTAAGAAATCCACTAAATGTTAAAGCCATTTTCAAATTGCCTTGTTATCTTTTTAAAAAAAAAAATTCTACCCAGTCCTTTTACTTCATTTAACAATTTTTAAATTCATTTCTGACTGCACTGGTCTTCACTGCTGTGTGTGGGCTTTCTCTAGTAGTTGTGCGCAGGCTTCTCGTTGCAGTGGCTTCTCTTGTTGTGGAGCACGGGCTCCAGAACGTGTGGGCTTCAGTAGCTGCAGCTGGTGGGCTATAGAGCACAGGCTCAGTAGTTGCAGTGCACAGGCTTACTTGCCTTGCAGCATGTGGAATTTTCCCCACAGGGATTGAACCCATGCCCCTGCACTGGCAGGTAGATTCTTAACCACTGGACCTCCAGGAAAGTCCATGCCTTGTTATCTTTTAAGAGAATAATATGAAGAAGAAAAAAGAAGTTTTCAGAAGAGTTGTCTTAATTTTTAGCTAAGCCTTTCCTGCACACTCCATCACAGTATCAGGAATTTCCCTTCTATCAGGGCAGCTAAACCGGGTCAATGGTGGATAAGGTTTACACCTAGGTGACCATGAAAGAGTTAACAGAGTTTCTATGTTGTTAGAATTTTGGTTCACACCAAAAATAGTTTATACAGGTTGTGTAACAGCTGCTGTTGCAATTATGTCTAATGGAAGGTTTTGATTCACACCAAAAACACTTACATGTGTTTTGAGTGGCAAAAACTTCTGGTTTCCAAGGAACTAACTACACAAGTCTCCCCTGGGGACTCTGAAATCATCCTCCTTACTTTTGCCTGGTTCACTGCCTTGGAAACTTTCAAAACAGATTGCTGATCTGCTTCTAGGCACTGAGCTTTTGAGACTTGCTTGTCCCTTTTATTTAGAAAAATGTTTTTCTGATTATACAAGTAATTACATGCTCACTGTATAAAATTTGAAAAAGACAGAGAAGTATAAAAAGAAACAAGAATCACTCATAACCCTACCACCCAGAGGCAACCACTGTTAATCTTTTGGTATATTACCTTCCAGTTTTGTTTCTGTGAACTTTTAATGTTATTTTTTTTGTTTACTTCTGTGAACATTTACTTTCATATACTGCTTTTATCATGTAATGTGATAAAATAAGCATTTCCAACAAACCATAATTTTATAAGATTCCGTTTATATAGATGTACTCTGATCTACTTTGCAATTCACCTTTTTGACAACATTTGGGGGTTTTTTTTTTTTGCTATTTTAAGTAACATTTAAGCTTATATCTTCAATATTATTCATGTCTGAATTTGAAGCTATTGCTCATTTCTAATGCTGATGAAGGTATTGCCTAATGGCTACTCTCCAGTAAGGTACTTGGAACTTTTCACTTTGTAATCATCATAGCGACTTTCAGGATATCTTAAGGCCGTCAGCTAAGAGGCAGCTGTCTTGAAAATAGGGAACAAGGAAATAAATGAAATCATAGTTCCAATGACAGAAAGGACAAATGTGTTATCTTAACACCCCAATATATTGAAATTCCCTAACAGTGACAACAATGGTATCCTTTATATTCAGCCCAAACTCCTATGTATCTATTTCTGCGTTGTGCTTTGTTCTTATTTGAAGTGTTCAGTCAAAAAAAAAAAAAGCCTTTTCATTCTGTTTGCTCTGGCAGAACCCTTTCAAAGGGAGGAGGGCCAAAAGAAACCTTGTCCACTTGAGCTGTGCATTGCTAGCTGAGCTAAGGCCATAAAAGAGATTTCACTAAAACTGGAAGAGTTTTAAAAAAAATCATGCTGGCAATTTAATTAGGGCTAAAGACCCATGAGGTTTAGAAGGACATATATTTTATCATTCTAATTTCACACCTCTTCAAACCCTTCTCAAAAATAAGACCACAGTTGCTTTAAAATACTCCAGAAAAAGAAGTTTGGCTCTTTGAAAAAAAATAGATGAAACAGGATCATTTAAATGTTGATAACTGTTGAAACTTGATGATGGGTATGGGTTATATTATTCTCTCTATTCCTGGGTATGTTTGAAAATTTCTGTAATAAAACACAGAAGACAGATACAAAGAGATAAACAGTGAGATAGAGAATATTAAAAGGCATGTAATAATTAAAAGTAAAAAACAAAAACGCATAAGACCCCTATGCAAAAGGTTACGTTTGATTTTGTTTAATGCAGAATTTTCTCATCTGTAACTCACTTTCTGAGCTTCCCTGGTGGCTCAAACAGTAAAGAATCTGCCTGCAATAGAGGAGACCCTGCTTCAATCCCTGGGTCAGGAAGATTCCCTGGAGAAGGAAATGGCAACCCACTCCAGTATTCTTGCCTGGAAAATTCCATGGACAGAGGAGCCTGTTGGGCTACAGTCCATGGGGTCGCAAAGAGTCAGACACTACTGAGCGACTAACCCTTTCACCTTTCAACTCACTTTGTAAAATAGCTAGAAAACTACATAAGCAATTTGAGGGGGCACATTTGATTATGTAGTTTCTCACTATAATAATTTAGCTATTTGTGATAAACAGGAATCTTATTGGTTCCTATATAATTGATGAATTGATATTGCATTGGTTTAGAAAATGTACTTTGATTAATTACTACTGCCTTTCACACCTTGCAGGAGGGAAAGGTAGATGAATGTGACTGACTTTACAATTTTTCGAAGGCCAACTAGCCTATCAGCTGCTGAACACACAAAGCAGATATTCCAGAAGCATGGACAAAGCATAGCCTTTGAATTATCTGTGACACATGGCCTCCTTTCGATGCTGGCTCCCTGAGTAGAACTAGTTATTCTACCCAGTTTGTCCAAGTATCTATCCCAGGATCTGGCATCTGATATCATGATATATCCCTCTGCTGGTTTTTCTTCCCCTCTAGAATGCCAGCTATTTTGAAATCAAAACTGTGTTTTATTCAGGTTTTGTTTTCATAGTACCTGGTACAGTCTCTGGAAATGGGTAGGGAGCATAAATGTATGCTAAATAAACAAAGGTATAAATATACACAGTGACTGGAATTGGAGTATATAGATGGAGGATTAGGATGTAGCTTATATTTATTAGTTGTTCAATCTTCAGACAGTTCCTTAACCTATACGAGCCTCAGCTGCAAAATGGGAATGACAATGGCTCGCACTGTTATTGCTAGACTCAAAATCAGCTTAAAGTAGTGCATAGGAAAGTGTTTTAGAAATCAAAAGGCAGGAAGGCCAATTGTGTTGTGTTAAGGAGTGAAGCAGTAGAGCAAGATGTTTATGGCTCCAATCATTGGGTTACTGTGAGAATAAAATGAGGTGATATATATAAAATAACTTGGCAAGGTACCTGGAACCAAGTAACCTTTCCAGAAGTAGAAGAGGGAAGATTATTCTCTTGTGTGTGAAAAGGTCCATGCAGCTGAGGGTGCTGGAACTATATGGGAGCTGGCAAAATGGACCAGATGTCCTTAAAATGACCACTTGATCTCTGATGGTAAGGGGAGCAATTTAGAGTCTTCCATCATGTCTAAATAATATCAAACCTACACAGTCTCTGTGGCTAGCTGGTGCTCTCACTGAGTCCAAGGGTAGCCCCTCCAGGTGTGTGTGTGTGTGTGTGTGTGTGTGTGTGTGTGTGTGTGTGTCATAGATAGATAGATAGATGTATGTGTGTGTATCTGTATATATATGTGTGTGTATCTGGGTCTGAGTGAGTGAGAATCGCTCAGTCATGTCTGACTCCACGACCCCACGGACTGTAGCCCACCAGGCTCCTCTGTCCATGGAATTCTCTAGGCAAGAATACTGGAGTAGGTTGCCATTTCCTTCTCCAGTCTGGGCCTGAGGATGGCACAAATGAAATGCAAGTCTCTGTGTTTGCCTGTGTGTGTATCTGTGTGTGCATGCATGTATGTGTTTATGTATACATGTGCTGTTAATGTGTCCTAGTATTTGTGTCTATGATTGTATGGTTGATATTTGTACTGGGTTGCCCAAAAAGTTTGTTCAGGTTTTCCAGAACATTTTCCAGAGAAACCTGAACAAATTTTTGGCCAACCCAATATATGTCAATGTGTGTATTGTGTAAGTATCTGTATCTTGATCAGACCTGGTCATTTTGCCAGGTCCCAGTTCTGTCAGCAGGGCTGAGGAGTGGGTGGTGAGGCACTGGCGTGAAGCTGGATGAGGATTCTTGGCATGGCAGGTGGGCCTAGCTGAGGAAGTGCTAAGTGTGAGACCAAGGACAAGGAACAGAACATTTGGACATAAGTTGCATGTGTGTGTGCATGCTTAGTCACTCAGTCATGTCTGACTCTGTGACTTCATAAACTGTAGCCCACCAGGCTCCTCTGTCCAGAGGATTCTCCAGGCAAGAATATTGGAGTGGGTTGCCATTCCCTTCTCTAGGGGATCTTCCCAACCCTGCATCTCCTGTGTCTCCTGCATTGCAGGTGGATTCTTTACCCGCTGAGCCATGGATGTTAGTTAAGAGCTATGGATTAAAGGAGGGAGAAGTTAAACAGGCTGGTAAGGGCCTTTTGGCAAGTACAGGTCTTGGCCTGGGACCTTCTAAAGATGCACATAGGGGAAGGGAAGGAACAGCAGAGTGCCAAGGGCCCAGAGGGGTCAAGAGTCACATCTGCAGTACTTTCCAATTTCTACAGAGCTTTCTCACACAATAGCACCCTGCGAATTGGAACCTAATGCTAACGAAACTGGATATGACTCTGAGGGCCCAAACCACATTTCACTTCAGTGGGATGCTGAGCAGAGGTGCAAAGTTGCCCTCTCTGGAAAACAACTTCAACCCTCAGAGTATAATTGTACCTCCAAGAGCTATACATTTGAATAGCCCAATTAGCCCTTCCCCTCAATTCATCTGTGGATGATTTCACTGTGTTCACTGTATTTCAGAGACCTGAAAACCTTATTTAAAAACTGAAAACATTATTGAACTTCCAAGTCAGAGATTTGGCTTCCCCTGAGAGCTCAGTTGGTAAAGAATCTGCCTTCAATGCAGGAGACCCCGGTTTGATTCCTGGGTCGGGAAGATCCACTGGAGAAGGGATAGGCTCCCACTCCAGTATTCTTGGTCTTCTCTCGTGGCTCAGCTGGTGAAGAATTCACCTGCAATGTGGGAGACCTGGGTTCAATCTCTGGGTTGGGAAGATCCCCTGGAGAAGGCTACCCACTTCAGTATTCTGGCCTAGAAAATTCCAAGGACTGTATAGTCCATTTTAGATTATACATGACACCCACGAGGAAAACTGGCAAAGAACTCAAGGAGCATTAAGCAATCTTATGTTTGCATTGAAAGGTGAGGAAAGAGGCCTTTTCCTAAAAAGTTTTTTTTTTCAATGTCCATAATGTTGCCTCCCAGATAATTCATACTGGGAAAAAAAGTAGCTCATATACAAAGTTAGAAAGTACAAACATAACAAGGCACATTATGAAAAGGGGAGGCACTTTCCTCCCCTTTCCACCAGCACCTCTTCCTGAGGATGACTGCTTTTTATCATTCTTAGAGTTCTTCCCAGAAAAACAATATTCATTTTACTCAAGTCCTTAGCAACATTTGTCTCATAATTGATCACACCCTCCTCCCGAAAAAAAAAAAAAAATTATTCACTTAGCTTCCAGGCCCCCACACCCATTTGTTCTCTTCCTCCCCTCTTGAGGCACCTCTTCAGTTTCTTTTGTTGATTCTTTCATCTTTGCCTAAAGCAAACGATTATATTCTGCTTCCTTAGACCTTGGACTGTAAAGGGAAATACAGCCATATGCAACTCTAAAGAAGACAATTGTATTTTGAATTCAAAGGCTCACAAACTTTCTATGGTACTTTGTTTACAAAGAGGCCTATGACAATCCCCCCAATCCTGCAGGTCCATTTCTGAATTTGCTGCTTCTTTCATCAAGCACAGAGTCCCTGGTGGCTCAGTGGTAAACAATCCACCTACAGTGCAGGGGACTTGGGGTCAATTCCTGGGTCAGGAAAATCTCCTGGAGAAGGGAATGGACACCCATTCCAGTATTTTTGCCTAGAGAATTTCATAGAGAGAGGAGCCTGGTGGGCTACAGTCCATGGGGTCACAAAAGAGTCTGGCACGACTGACATACACACACACTCAGAAATTGTACAGCATCACTTCTGCCACATTCTACCTGTCAAATCCAGTCACAGAGCCAGCCTAGATTCAAGCGCAAAGAAAACAAGACTCGTGTTTGATGAGAGGTGGTGATGGTTTAGTCTCTGAGTCATGTCTGACTCTTTGTGACCCATGGACTGTAGCCCACCAGGCTCCTCTGTCCATGGAATTCTCCCGGCAAGAATACTGGAGTGGGTTGCCATTCCCTTCTCCAGGGGATCTTCCAGACCCAGGAATTGAACCCATGTCTCCTGCACTGCAGGTGGATTCTTTATCACTGAGCCACCTAGGAAGCTCACAATTTCTGAGACTAGGCCTAAAAAGGCCTTAATAACTTCCATCATTGCCCTTTGGGAAGCTATCCTACTGGAAAGAGAAGCTACATGAAGGAAAACCAAGACATGACACCAAAGAACCAGAACCAAGATCCCAGGCATGTGGAATGGGGCCATCTTGTATCCTCTAGCCTCAGTTGAGCTGCCATAGCTGACAACATGTGGAGTAGGGGCAGCTACCTCCTTAGCCCTGCCTGAATTTCGAGCCTCAACGGGATGAGCAAATAAATGGCCATTCTGACATATTTTGAGGTTGTTTGTTTATTATGTACCAATTGACAATTGAAACAATAGTGCAAAGAATCCATATTCAACCAAGTGAACATTACTCTGACTCCTACAAGCTATGGCCCACAGGTACAAGTCCAACCATTTTTATCACAGCTAGCTAGACAAGCCTTGAAAAAAGGGGGGATCATTTCCAATTAGTCCAGAGATCAAACAGAATGACTTTTCACTCAATCTCTGCTGTTCAAAGTAATCAAAGACAAGTTCTTGAAAGTTAAGATCTCAAAAATACTTTTTGATGAGTTCATTACATTCTGTTTAGTCCAAGTCAGAGGCAAAAATAACGTATTAATCAAGGGCTGTGCTGGGCACGTTACAGGTCCTAACACATCAAACCCCACAGCAACTCACTTTAAATAATTAATGTTATTTCCATTTTACAGACAAGAAAACTGAGACCTAAAGGTAACTAAGTTGTGCTCAAAGTCACACACACCCCTGGAATAAGTTGGAAGACAAAATTGTATTCAAGTTTTCTAACTCCAGCTATTCCACCCTCTTACTCAGTATGCATATTATTTCCCATTCATCGAGAAGGTTCTTAGCATGTCAGGACTGTGCTGTGGTGAAAAAAGTAGGTCAGAATAGAGGGAAAGGAAGAGTCATAGCAGCTTCATCTTGCCCTTCCCCAATGTTGTTCTCACTGCCCACCCATCCCTAACGTCAGATGGAAAACTCACTATCTCACCTTCTGTATACCAACTAAAACCCACAGTTACATTGGCCCCAGGAAACCATTATTTTACCAGTCCTGTAATCAATCAGACAGAACTCAGGTGCTTAAGTGTACCAAGAGACACGTATAAGAATATTCATGGTAGCACTGTTTTGTGACAGTCAGATACTACAAACAGCCAGAAATGTCCATCAAATTTGATGTCCATCAAATCTGAATGGACAAATTGTGACATAGTCATATGATGATACACTACACAACAATAAAAGTGAACCAACTGCAGCTGTCTGCAACAATACGGATGAATCTCACAATGTAGACTACAAAAGATAGTTGCAAAATAGTACAGACAACTTGCAAGTATATAAAGTTCAAACATCTGCAAAACAAAACTGTGTTGTTATGTAAGATAAACATATAAAAAAGCAAAGAAATAGTTATCACAATAGAATAGGGGTTATCTGTAGGATAGATGGAGGAATGGCATCAGTGGCGGGGGCCTGGAAGTCAGGAGAAGTGAGGGAGTCAGGGTTATCAAGGTGTTTTATTGTGTGTCCAGAGTGGTCATTAATGAGTGTTAGCTTCATAAATGCTCTTTTTAAAAATGTTATTTTCGGCTGTGCCTGGTCTTTCTTGCTATACACACGAGCTTTCCCTACTTGCGGCAAGCAGGGGCTACTCCCTAGTTGTGGTGAGTGGACTTCTCACTGCAGTGGCTTCTCTTGTTGCAGAGCACAGGCTCTAGGCACACAGGCTTAGTTACCCTGTAGCACGTGGAATCTTCCTGGACCAGGGATAAAGCCCACGTTCCCTGCATTGTCAGGTGGATTTTTATCCACTGTACCACCAGGGAAGTTCATAAATGCTCTTTTAACTAGCAGCAGCTCTCTTCTTAAGGTTTCGGTTGCATTAATGAAATAAAAAGCAAGTTCACTAGCTGGGATTGAGAGCGAGGGAGGAGGTACTGAAGATTTCATAAGAAGAAAATGGTATGAAGGAAACAAAGACATTAAAGAGTGAACAGAATTGGGAAATATAGTTTTATTTTTCTTATTCTTTTAAGAAATCTTTTCAATTTCTCCTGATTTACTATGTTTTTTTCCTGTTGTATGTCATGTTATTTTATTAACCTCAATACAATATACTATATGTAGTTACTCCAATACTTAAATTATAATGTTATTTAATGTATAAAAATAAAATTTAAAAGCATTACTGTCATTAAAATACAGAATTTAGAGAGTGTAAATATATTAGTTATTTATTATTTCACTTTGAGCTTTAGAAAAGCTGATGTAGTTTATATTTAGGCAAAATACATATAATTCACTCAGGACTTGTATGGTAGCTTTCCATTCTTTTTCTTTCAACTTTTTATACCAAGTATCTTTAGTAACACATCCTGTGCTCAGTTGCTCATTTGTGTCCAACTCTTTTCTACCCCATGAACTGTAGCCCACAGGCTCCTCTGTCCACAGGATTTTCCAGGCAAGAATACTGGAGTGGGTTACCATTTCCTACATTTCATAATTATTTAAACAGATATAGGTATGATTACCTCTCTGTTTTATTGTCTTAAGTCTTGAAATCATTTTTTAAATTTAGAAAATATATTCACATTGAGGATCACAGCACAAAATATTAAAGTTGATTTTTTAAAGTATTAGAAAATAATTACATTCTTAAAATTCACTCAGAAGATTTAAATGGAAATAGTAGCTCTATATAATTCTATGATACTTTATGAGTTTTTATATGAACCAATTTATAAGAACAATTATTTAAATGATAATACATTTTAGTTGTAAACCAATCTTTATAATTAGATAGTTTCAGCTGCCAGCTTACATAATGTAAATATAGTAAGTTTAAACAATTACCAGTTGCTGCAGCTCAGCTTGCACTATCTGCCATACCAGCTGTGGGCTTGCTGCTAAGTTGCGATTATAAAAGTAACTGAATGGTGACCTGAGTGGGAATGGCAAGTAAGGATTTCTGAAAATTCTCTCTTCCATAAAACCAATGAGAATGCTATAAAAAATGGTCAAGATAAAGTTCTTATAACTCTGGAAATTAGTCAAAGGCTAGAAATAATCTAGGGAGCATTTATTTGTGAAAAATGGATGAATTTCATTAAGAACAGGGAGTCTTCTGTCATTTTATCCTGCCCCATTGCCAGCTCCCTTTCCTCATTACCATGGTAGCCTTGAAAGCAAAGGCCTCACTATCTCAATGAAAAATCAACAGCCTAGTGGCCAACTGGAGGAGGCAAATAAGGTCGAAGCTCCTATAAACCTCCATGTCCAGACAACTGTCATTATTTACCCTATCTGATAGTTTGATATGCAATAAGCAATCAAAAGGCTTCCCTTTACTTGACCAGGTTCTGATCTCATCCACTAAGAAAACCTTTTCCCTGGGAGCATTTGTCAAAAGCAATCAGCAGTGATTGTTTAACATCACAGTTGCCTGAGGCAGTGACAATAGTTGCAACACAACAAACCATTCAAAAACTTAGAAAAGTTGGAAAAAGATGTACCAGGGAGCTTTAAAGACTGTCTACATATTCCTGGAAAACTAAAAAGTCATGCATATGTATAGGGCTGTATACATGCCCAGGGCTGTGCATTTCCCATGAAAGATCTCAGAAGGCTGTAAGTTCTCTCCTCCGGCTGACATTGAGGCTCTGCATAAGCAGGAAATGAAGCCAAGAACCTAGTTGTTCACTGCCTGGCTGGGTGCCAAAAGTATGCCCCAACATGCACACAGCTCCATGGCAAAGTCTGGGAATCACTGTTTCCAGACATTTAAGGAAATCATTCACCAATCACTAACTGACCACTAAACTAACTGAGCAGAGACTTCACTGGCCACACACAACAAAGAATACAGATTTTACAAAATTAGCTCATAAAAGTCACTAAACAAACAAGTCCTGCGGAGGGAAGGATCTGATTTACAGAGTAGCCATATTACACTATTTCATATGTCTAGTTCCCAACACACAAAAAATGAGGCATACAAAAAATGTATGGCTCACGCATGAGTGCGTGCTCAGTTATTTCAGTCATGTTCGACTCTTTGGGACCCCATAGACTGTAGCCCGCTAGGCTCCTCTGTCCATGGGATTCTCCAGGCAGGAATACTGGAGTGGGTTGCCATGCCCTCCTCCAGGAATCTTCTTGACCCAGAGATCGAACCCACGTCTTCTGCATCTCCTGGATTGCAGGTGGATTCTTTAGTGCTGATCCACCAGGAAAGCCTGTATGGCTCATACATAGAGTAAAAAGCAGTTAATAAAAGTTGTCCTTGAGGAAATCCAGGCATTGGATTTCCTAGACAAAGATTTTAGTTTAAATGTATTTCAGTAACTAAAGGAAACTATGTTTAAAGAAATAAAAGAAAGTATGAAAAGGATGTTACATCAAGTACACCATGCTCATCCAGCAATTCCAGTTGTAGGTATATTTATACTCAAGAGGAATAAAACATTTTGTCCATACAAAAACTTATGCTTGAATGTTCATAACAGTATATTCATAGGAGCCCAAAGTAGAAACAACCCAAATGTCCATCCACTAATAAGTGAATAAACAAAATATATTATAGTTATACAATGGAATATTTTCCAGCTATTAAAAAGAAATGAAGTTCTGATATATGTGATAACAATGATAAACCTTGAAAATAATACACTAAGTGAAAGAAGCTAAAACAAAAAACCACATATTTTATGATTCCACTTATATAAAATGTTTGTAAGAGGAAAATCTATAGAGATAGAAAGCAGGTTAGTGGTTGGTTACAGCTCTGACAAGGAAAAAAGGAATGGGGAGGGAAATGCTGATTGGCATGGGGTTTCTTAGGGGGTTAAAGAAAATGTTCTAAAATTTTAGTGATGGTATGTAAATTATATCTCAATCAACAAAATAATAATAATAATGATTACATGGGCAGAACCCTCAAGAAGAGCAGGATTTCTTGGAATGCCCTAAGTAAAAATACAACTCCAGATACCAGGACCTTCTTGTGACTGACTTTGCCACCATAATGCCAATTTCCTCCACTACTACTTTGCCATCCCAAGATTGGAAAGAGATTCTGGCTCAGGGCAGAACCAGTAACTTTTAAGAAGTATTTCTACTAATCATTACTTAACCTTCCCAGGTGGTGCAGTGGGAAAGAATCCGCCTGCCAAGCAGGAGACACAAGAGACATCAGTTCAATCCCTGAGTCGGGAAGATTGCCTGGAGTAGGAAATGGCAACCCACTCCAGTATTCTTGCCTGGAGAGTTCCATGGACAGAGGAGCCTGGCAGGCTAACTGTCCATGGGGTCTCAAAGACTCAGACATGACTGAGCACCACCACCACAATCATTACTTGTGATAAAAAGGTAAAGGTGTCACTAAGGAAAGGGGAAGTATATCCTGTCAGAACTGTAGATTCTAGCCAGTTCTCTATGAATCCTAGAGCTGTAGGCTCTTATGGCTTCACTGGACCAGCCCAGCCATTTGGCAGATAAAGTATAGTCAACTTTACCATTGGGGTCGAGGCCCAGAACATAGTAAGTTGCCAGAGTTAGCTGTGTGCTATGGAGTGAAGAGTGCCAGGGTTTAGCTGAGTCCAGACTTAGCTAGGATTTGGATCTTGGTTCTCTGCCAACTGCTTGGGAAAAATAGATGTTTTCAAACAGTTCAGTTAAAAATGGTCTCTAGGCAATGAGTCCTATGGGAAATGAGAGGAAGCTTTTAGACCCAAATGGATAAGAACAAAGGGAAGAAAAACATCTCTTTTGTTGTAGCAGAAAGAACCCCTAAATAGTTGAGAGACATGAGTTATGGTCCAGCCATATGAACTCCGAAATGCCATAATACTTTTCTGGGCCTACTTCCTCATAGGTAAAGAAAGCAGGCTGAATGGGTTAGATTAGTTTTTTCCCTCCAACATGTTTCAGGGAACTCTAGGGTATCATCATGGACTAAATTGTGCCCCCCCCACTCCCCGCCAAATCTATTTGCTGAAGCCCTATTTCTCCATGTGACTGTATGTGGAGATAGTGCCTGTAAACAGGCAATAAAGGTTGAATGAAGTAATAAAGGTGGGGCCTTAATTCAAAAGAAGTGGTATCCATAGAAGAAGAAGAGATACCAGGTCTCCCTCTCTTTCTCTCCCTCTCCTTCTCTCCTTCCTTCCCTCCAAGAGTGTACACAGATGAAAGGCCATGTGAGTACACAGTGAGAATGGGGTCATCTACAAATGAGGTAGAGAGTTCTCACCAAAAACCAATCCTGACAGCACCTTGATTTTGGACTTCTAGCCTCCAGAACTGTGAGAAAATACATTTCTGTTTAAGCCACCAGGTCTGTGGTATTTTGTTATGGCAACCTGAGCTAATACAGGTACAGTGGAGGTGCATCAGTTCATAACATTTTATTTAACTTAACTTCTACAAAGTTTATTTTAAAAGCTTAATAAAAGTTCCGGATACAGTTATATGTGTCATATGCCAAAAGTGTTAGAGACTCTGATTTTTATTAAATTCTGCTGCCAGGTTAGCTCATTTTTGGAAAGATCTTTGAATAAAGCTTCCTTTCCTATCAGTTTAAATGAAGAGTATAAGCCTATTTCAGAGTAAGCTGTTTTACATTAGTAGGTCACTAAACACAGCTTTAAGGAAAGGGGATATAGACTCTGTCTCTCAAATGGTAAAAATGTGAAATAATTATCACACATATTTTTAAATCACCATAATTTTATAGATATTTTTCTGTGTGAATCAGTATTTTCTCAAAACTGTGCAAATACAATAATAACTTCAATCCTGCACCTGAAAAAAAAAGAACCTTAGCAATAGAGCATTTTTACCAATGATAATAGATATAAATAAAAGATTAATGAAATGAATCCAGAAATGTATTCAGAACCATTACAGCATGACCCAGAAGGACTTACACAAGAAATTTGAGATAATCAAGGAATCTACTCACATTAATTGTGGTAATTTCTAGATGGTAAGAAAATGTAATTTAATTTTTTAATTTTTTTTTATATTTTCTAATTTTAGTGCAATGCATATGTACTGCTTCTATAATAAGAAAAGGTTATAAAATTTTTAAAAAGGCAATCTAGGAGAAGATTGATACAAAATGTATATCAGATAAAGGGCTAATATTCCAAATATATGAAGAATTTTTAAATATAGAAATATAAGACCAGAAATTCTATAAAAATTGTTACAAAAGACATTTATAAAAAGAGATGAAAATGTCACTTAAACATATTAATATGTATTCAACTGAACTCGTAAGAGAATTCCTTTTATTTATTTATTAAAAAAAAACTTTTTAGAGAAGTTTTAGTTTCACAGCAAAATTGAGGGGAAGGTACAGGGTGTTGGTGGGGATGGTTCAGGCAGTAACGTGAGCCATGGGGTGGGATGGGGAGTGTCAGATAAAGCTTTCCTGTACGTCACTTCCTCCTAGTTCCTAACAGGCTCTGTCCTTATGTTGGGGAACCCTGCTTTATTAGATGTACCATCTGTAAATATTTTCTCCTTGTCTGTGGTCTGTCTTTTCATTCTCTTGATACTGTCCTTTGCGGAAGAGATCATTTTTAATTTTAATGCAGTTTAACTTTTTTCTTTCATGGGTCATGCCTTTGGTGTTATATCTAAAATTTTACTTCCATACCCAAGGTTATCTAGGTATTCTCCTACGTTATCTTCCAGATGTCTTATCATTTGTTTTGCATATAAGTCTATGATGCATTTTGTGTCAATTTTTGTGAAAGATGTAAGATTTTCATCTTCTTTGCATATTGATGTCCAGTTGTTTCAGCACTTTTTGTTGAAAAGACTGTTTTTGCTCCATTGTATTGCTTTTGCTCTTTTCTCAAGAATCAGTTGACTATAGTTATGTAGGTCTACTTCTGGGTTCTCTGTGTTTTTCCAGTTATATATTTTTCTGTTCTCTCACAAATACCACAGTTTTTAGATTACTGTACCTTTAATACTAAGTCTAGAAGTCAGGTAGTGTTAGTCCTCCAATTTTGTTCTCCTTCAGTATAATTTCAAATAGTCTGGATCTTTTGTCTCTGAATATGAACTTTAGAATCAATTTATTGATATCCACAATATAACATTGCAATTTTGATTGATATTGCAATGAATCTACAAATCAAGTTGGAAAGAACTGACATCTTGACAATATTGAATCATGAAATACTGATCATGGCATATCTCTTCATTTATTTTGTGCTTCTTTGATTCGTTCATCAGAGTTTTGTAGTTTTCTTCATATAGATCTTATACATATTTTGTTAGACTGGTAAGACTAAGTATTTCTCTTTAAGGGATGATAACGTGAATGGTGAATTCTTCAGGCGGTGGAGAATCTGCCTGCAATGCAGGAGACCTGGGTTCAATCTCTGGGTCAGGAAGATCCCCTGGGGAAGGGAATGGCCACCCATCCCAGTATTCTTGCCTGGAGAATTCCATGAACAGAGGAGCCTGGTGGACCACAGTCCATGGGGTCACAAAGAGCCCCTTGGACTAGAAATACTGTACTGTGCTTAGTCACTCAGTCGTGTCCGACTCTTTGTGACTCCATGGACTGTAGCCTGCCAGGCTTCTTTGATCATGGAATTCTCCAGGCAAGAATACTGGAGTGGGTAGCCTATCCCTTCTCTAGGGGAACTTCCCAATCCAGAAATCGAACCAGGGTTTCCGGCATTGCAGGCGGATTCTTTACCAGCTGAGCTACCAAGGAAGCCTTGGACTGCCAGTAGATCAAACTAATCAATCCTAAAGGAAATCAACCCTGAATATTCATTGAAAGGACTGATGCTAAAACTGAAGCTCCAGTACTTTGGCCACCTGATGCAAAGAGTCGACTCCTTGGAAAAGACCCTGATGCTGGGAAAGATTGAAGGCAAAAGGAGAAGAGGGCAGCAGAGGATGAGATGGCTAGACAGCATCACCAACTCAATGGGCATGAATTTGAGCAAACTCGGGGAGACAGTGAAGGATAGAGAAGCATGGTGTGCTGCAGTCCATAGGGTTGCAAAGAGTCAGACACCACTTAGTGATTGAACAACAACAATGTAAATGGTGGGGCTTCCCTGGTGGCTCAGTGGTAAAGAATCTGCTTGCAATGAAGAAGAGGCAGGAGATGTAGTTTCAACCCTTGAATCAGGAAGATCCCCTGGAGAAGGAAATGGGAGTCCACTCCAGCATTCTTGCTTGGGAAATCCCATGGACAGAGGAGCCTTGTGGACTATAGTCCATGGGGTTGTAAAAGGTCAGACATGACATAGCCACTAAACAACAACAGAATCAGAATCACCTGCTCAGTTGTGTCTGACTTTCTGTGACCCCATGGACTGTAGCCCACCAGACTCCTCTGTCCATGGGATTCTTCAGGCAAGAATATTGGAGTGAGTTGCCAAACAACAATGTAAATGGTATTGTTTTTCAGTTTCAAATTCATCTTGTTCATTGCTGTTGTATAGGAAAGCATTTGACTTTTGTACATCAGTCTCATATTCTGCAACTTTGCTATAATTGCTTATTATTTTCAGATGTCTGTGGGGTTTCTTTGTGTGTTTTGTTATTGTGGTGGTGGCCAATTCTTTGGAATTTTCTACATATGTGATCATGTCATCTGTGAAAAACCAATTTATCTTCTTCCCCAATCTGTTTACCTTTTATTTCCTTTTCTTGTTTTATTGCATTAGCTAGAACCCCCAGTACAATGTTGAAAAGGAGTGGAGAGATGGGACATCTCACCTGTGCCTTTTATTTGATCTTAGTGGGAAAGGTTCAAATTTCTCTCCATTAAGTATGCTAACTGTGTCCACAAGACATTCTTTATCAAGTTGAGGAAGTTCCCCTTATTCTAATTTACTAAGAGTTTTTATAAGTCTGAATTTGGCTCAGATCATGAACTCCTTGTTGCCAAATTCAGACTTATAAAAACTCTTAGTAAATTAGAATAAGGGGAACTTCCTCAACTTGATAAAGAATGTCTTGTGGACACAGCTATTATCATACTTAATGGAGAGAAACTTGAACCTTTCCCACTAAGATCAAATAAAAGGCACAGGTGAGATGTCCCATCTCTCCACTCCTTTTCAACATTGTACTGGGGGTTCTAGCTAATGCAATAAAACAAGAAAAGGAAATAAAAGGTAAACAGATTGGGGAAGAAGATAAATTGAAGAAAGTAGAGAAAACCACTGGACCACTCAGGTATGACCTAAATTAAATCCCTTATGATTATACAGTGGAAGTGAGAAATAGATTTAAGGGACTAGATCTGATAGATAGAGTGCCTGATGAACTATGGACTGAGGTTTGTGACATTGTACAGGAGACAGGGATCAAGACCATCCCCACGGAAAAGAAATGCAAAAAAGCAAAATGGCTGTCTGGGGAGGCCTTACAAATAGCTGTGAAAAGAAGAGAAGTGAAAAGCAAAGGAGAAAAGGAAAGATATAAGCATCTGAATGCAGAGTTCCAAAGAATAGCAAGAAGAGATAAGAAAGCCTTCCTCAGTGATCAATGCAAAGAAATAAAGGAAAACAACAGAATGGGAAAGACTAGAGAGCTCTTCAAGAAAATTAGAGATACCAAGGGAACCATGCAAAGATGGGCTCAATAAAGGACAGAAATGGAAATGGTATGGACCTAACAGAAGCAGAAGATATTAAGAGGTGGCAAGAATACACAGAAGAACTGTACAAAAAAGATCTTCATGACCCAGATAATCACAATGGTGTGATCATTCACCTAGAGCCAGACATCCTGGAATGTGAAGTCAAGCGGGCCTTAGAAAGCATCACTACGAACAAAGCTAGTGGAGATGATGGAATTCCAGTGAGCTATTTCAAATCCTGGAAGATGATGCTGTGAAAGTGCTGCACTCAATATGCCAGCAAATTTGGAAAACTCAGCAGTGGCCACAGGACTGGAAAAGGTCAGTTTTCATTCCAATCCCAAAGAAAGGCAATGCCAAAGAATGCATAAACTACCGCACAATTGCACTCATCTCACACGCTAGTATAGTAATGCTCAAAATTCTCCAAGCTAGACTTCAGCAATACGTGAACCGTGAACTTCCCGATGTTCAAGCTGGTTTTAGAAAAGGCAGAGGAACCAGAGATCAAATTGCCAACATCCGCTGGATCATCAAAAAAGCAAGAGAGTTCCAGAAAAACATCTACTTCTGCTTTATTGACTATGCCAAAGCCTTTGACTGTGTGGATGACAATAAACTGTGGAAAATTCTGAAAGAGATGGGAATACCAGACCACCTGACCTGCCTCTTGAGAAACCTGTATGCAGGTCAGGAAGCAATAGTTAGAACTGGACATGGAACAACAGACTGGTTCCAAATAGGAAAAGGAGTACGTCAAGGCTGTATATTGTCACCCTGCTTATTTAACTTCTATGCAGAGTACATCATGAGAAACGCTGGGCTGGAAGAAGCACAAGCTGGAATCAAGATTGCTGGGAGAAATCTCAATAACCTCAGATATGCAGATGACACCACCCTTATGGCAGAAAGTGAAGAGGAACTAAAGAGCCTCTTGATGAAACTGAAAGAGGAGAGTGAAAAAGTTGGCTTAAAGCTCAACATTCAGAAAACGAAGATCATGGCATCTGGTCCCATCACTTCATGGCAAATAATGAAGAAACGGTGGAAACAGTGTCAGCCTTTATTTTTTTGGGCTCCAAAATCACTGCAGATGGTGACTGCAGCCATGAAATTAAAAGATGCTTACTCTTTGGAAGGAAAGTTATGACCAACCTAGATAGCATATTCAAAAGCAGAGACATTACTTTGCCAACAAAGGTCCATCTAGTCAAGGCTATGGTTTTTCCAGTGGTCATGTATGGATGTGAGAGTTGGACTGTGAGGAAAGCTGAGCACTGAAGAATTGATGCTTTTGAACTGTGGTGTTGGAGAAGACTCTTGAGAGTCCCCTGGACTGCAAAGACATCCAACCAGTCCATTCTAAAGGAGATCAGCCCTGGGTGTTCTTTGGAAGGAATGATTCTAAAGCTGAAACTCCAGTACTTTGGCCACCTCATGCGAAGAGTTGACTCACTGGAAAAGACCCTGATGCTGGGAGGGATTGGGGGCAGGAGGAGAAGGGGACGACAGAGGATGAGATTTCTGGATGGCATCACTGACTCGATGGACGTGAGGCTGAGTGAACTTTGGGAGTTGGTGATGGACAGGGAGGCCTGGCGTGCTGCAGTTCATGGGGTCGCAAAGAGTCGGACACGACTGAGCGACTGAACTGAACTGAACTGAACTGAAGAGTTTTTATCAAGAATGGATAACAGGAGACTTTTCTGGTGGCCCGTGTGCAGGGGGCCCAGGTCTGGTCCCTGGTCAGGGAGCTAGGTCCCACATGCTGCAACTAAGAGTTCACATGCCACAGCTAAAGATCCCACATACTGCAACAAAGATTGAAGATTTTGAGTGCTGCAATTAAGACCTGGCACAGTCAAATAAATACATTTTTAAAAGAGGATGGATAATGGATGTTGTCAGATGCTTTTCCTGCATCTATTGATATGACATATGATTTTTTAGCCTGTTATTATGATGGATTTACATTAATTGATTTTGAGCCAGCCTTGCATGCCTGGAATAAATGCCATTTGGTTATGGGTGTATAATTTTTATATATTGTTGGATTTGATTTACTAATATTTTGTTGAGGATTTTTCATCTATGCATATGAGAGATATTGGTCTATAATTTCCTTTTCTTGTAATACCTTTGCCTGGTGTTGATATTAGGGTATTCCCTTTGTTTCTATCCTCTGAAAGAGATTGTTCCAAACTGGTATAGTTTCTTCCCTAAATATTTGGCAGAATTCACCAGTGAACCATCTGGGCCTGGTGCTGTTTTGGAAAGTTATTAATTATTGATTCAATTTCTTTATAAGCTATAGGCCTATTCAGATCATCTATTCCTTCTTATGTGAATTTTGGCAAATTGTGGCTTTCAAGGAATTGGTTCATTTCATCTAGATTATCCAATTTTGAGCATAAGATTATTCTTAGTATTCTTTTATTATCCTTTTAATGTCCATGAGGGACTGTCATGATGTCCCTTCTTTCATTACTAATATTAGTAACTTGTTCTTCTCCTACAAGGGTGTCCTCTTTCTTTTTTTCTTATTTAGGCTTGCTTGAGACTTATTGATTTTATTGATCTTTTCAAAGGATCAATTGTTAGTTTCATTGACTTTCTCTTTGGATTTTCTGTTTGCAATTTCACTGATTTCTGCTCTAATATTGTTGATGTTATATGGAGCTAGGGTTCTCACTGAGAAAGAAGGGACATTACAAATATGGAATGAGATAAGCAAGAAAAAAGAACCCTGTGGGGATGTAGTGGAATTGAAGGTGTTAGCATGTATTCATGATTTCTAAAATAGATTTATGGGACTTCCCCAGAGGTTCAGTGGTTAAGACTCTACACTTCCAATGCAGGGGTGAGGATTCAGTCTCTGGTCAGGGAACTAAGATCCCAAATGCCTCTTGGTAGAGCCAAGAAAGAAGGAAAAAAAAATGCACACCTATGCATATGTGCATATATATGTATCTGTGTATATGCATATTAATATTTCCTACTACTAACTACTGAAAGAATTTGGAAGCAAAGACACACCAGTGGCAAAGAGCAGACCTAACAGCCTCATCTTTGTCTCTAATAAATTTTCCCATTACAGGTAACCGGGGATCTTTGGGAAAATGGCTGATTTCAGGGTTTGAGCAGGATATATACAAGATGAGTGTGAAATATTATGTGCCAGAAAATAAGGTATATATGACTTTTTCCTCTCACTTATATGAAAGTTGCATACATCATGACTCTTTACCTCCAAATACTTCAGAATGTATTTCCCAAGAACAGGAATAGTATCTGACATAATCACAGTACAGTTATCAACTTTAAAAAAATTAACATCAATGCAACATCTAATCTACCATTGAATTTCAATTCTGTAAATTAACACAATGATGTTCTTTATCTTTATAACCATAATTTCCCTCCCATATAATATCTAGTCTACAATCATGTGGTGTTTTTCTTTGTCATGTCTCTAGACTCTTTCAGCCTGGAACATTCTCATTTTTCTTTCTTTTTTTGTGTGACATTCAATTGTTTTGGAATATGATCTCTCCCTCCTCACTTTGTAGAAATAAAACATTCCTTATTTGGGGTTTATCAGATATTTCCTCCTAATTGGGTTCAGGTTATGCATACTTTGCTGAAATACTACATAAGTGAATGCTACATGTGTTCAAAGTATTGCATCTAGAGGGACAAAATGTTCATCTGACGCTCAGTGGTGATGTTAATTATGATCAACTGGTTTAACTGCTGTCTGATTTCCACACAACTGGTTCTCCCCTTGCAACTGATAAACATTCTGCAGAGAAATCCTTTAAGACCACGCATATGTCCTGTTTGTCTTGAAAAGTACCCCTAGATTTAGGCATCCACTGATGATTCTTACATGACCAGACTTTATAATGGCACATACAATATTTATAAATACATTTATATGTAGCCAATTGTATTTATATTAAATTAAACAGAAATTATTATTGATGTTTCCATAATTCCATTATCATATGACATAGGTCATTCTAAAATACTCCACCTGATTATCTTTAAATTTTCACTCCAACAGTGAGAAATCTGGTTCCCACCATTTGCCATCTACTCACTTAACTGTTCATTTTCACATACACGTATATCATTTTCAGAATTGTTAACCCATTCCTGATAGTAAAGAACTTATTTTCTAGAGTGCAGAACATATGCGCAGTCCATTTTGCCTTTAATCTTGTTGCAAGTGAAAGGGAAAAAAGAGGAATGAGTTTTTCTTTAAGGAATGAGTTTTTCTTTCTTTTCTTTCCCTTTCCTAAGAACAAAGAAGACAAAGAAAACATTTAACAGGCCTGATAGCTCCTGGTTTTACTTTAACTGTTACTAATCTGTAGTGTCTATAACTAGAAGCCAACCTATCACCCTCTAACACTATGTAAATTACATCCTGCATCTATCGCCCTCTAACTCTGCATGAGTTACATCCTGCACCTGTTACCCTTTAACTCTATACTAATTACATCCTGTACCTTCACTGTGCTCCCTTTGCAGACCACCCTTCGTAGATTCTGTATTTCAGAAAGAAGGCCACTGTACAATAAACCAGAGACAAATGGACCCAACTACCGGGCTATGTGACTATTTCGAAACAAAGCAAGCAAGAAGAATGCAAGACCTTCATTACTTTCAGCCTTATCATTTACTCTAAGACCTCAAGATCCAGGCCATATACAGTCTCTTGGTTCCCCTAGGAAGAGGGGCACAGTTCTTGAGCCACTAGCCTGCTGTGTTCTCGCATCACCCAGCTGAAGTTTAAAGCCATCTTTCTGTTTCCTCCAGACACTGTCTCCGTATTTTTTTTATTCAGCTTCAGTGGGCAGAGAAAGCCAAGATTTGGGCGGTAACAGTCTTGCACTGCATTAAGTTTTAAAGTTATTGAGGTTAGCACCTCTTCTCCTACCCCCTCCCCCACAGAGAAGTTATTTCATACACTTGTAATGCAGTTAGGTTCTCTTGTCACAGTCTGCATTCTTTGGGGAGATTTACGGAATTTATAAGTGATTTTTATTTTTATTTATTTGGCTGTGACAGGTCTTAGTTGCAGCATGCACGATCTCATTCTCTGAACAGGGATTGAATGCACCCTGCATTGGAAGTGCAGAGTCTTAACCATTGAACCACCAGGGAAGTCCCTATAAGTGATTTTTAAAATTTGCATCCATTCAGGTTGACTCTTTGCATTGTAAATCTCTGTTGGTTTTGGCAAAAGCCTAATGTCATTATCCACAATTACAGTATCACACAGAATAGATTTACAGTCCTAAAAGTCCCTATACTCCACTTATTCATTCCTCCTCATTCCTATGAATTCCAGACAACCATTGTTCTTTTTACTGTCTCTGTAGTTTTTCTTTTTCCAAAAAGTCATGTACTTGTAATCATACAGCATGTAAATTTACAGACTGGCCTTTTAAACTCAGAAATATCTGTTTAAGATTCCTCCATATTTTTATCAACTTGATAGCTCATTTCTTTTTATCACTGAATAATTTCCCATATATGGATGTACTACAATTTGTTTATCCATTCTTTTATTGAAAGGCCTCCTCGTTGCTTTATAATTTTGGCAATTATGAATAAAGCTGCTATAAATATCCATGTGTAGGTTCTTGTGTGGACATAAGTTTTCAACTCATTTGGGTAAATACCAAAAAGCATGATTACTGGATCATTTGGTAAGAGTGTGTTTAGTTTTGTAAGAAACCACCAAACTGTCTTCCAAATTGGCTGTACCACTTCGCATTCCTAGCAGCAATAAATGAGAGTTATGGTTGTTTCATATACTTGTAAGCATTTGGTGTTGTCTTTTTAATTTTTTAAAATAAGCATCTGCTTACTAGATTTTGAAGGTCAAGGAAATTCCTCACGATAATTGCATTTTTGCTTTGAAGTTATTCTCAGTCTCCCAACACTCAAGGAGGTAAAGATAAGAATTCTCCTAGTGCTACTAACCTTTAATTAATTCCTTGTGTGTGCTCAATCGATCAGTAGTGTCCGACTCTGCGAGTCCATGGGCTGCAGCTCGCCAGTCTCCTTTGTCCATGGAATTTTCCAGGCAAGAATACTGGAGTGGGTTGCCATTTCTTCCTCCAAGAGATCTTCATATCCCAGGGATCGAACTCAACTCTCCTGTGTCTCCTGCATTGGTGGATTCTTTACCACTGAGCCACCTGAGCCAAATTAATTCCTTGTAACCATCATTTAAACCTGTTATGATTTGTTTCAAATGCTTGTGCATCAATGTTCAAATAGAATACTGATTTAATAAATGCCATTTGATGTAAATGATTTAAAACACATCATAAAAAGTTAAAAGGCAAGACACACACAGAGATACTAAAGGTTCCTAAAATCACAGAATAAGGCTATTCACAGAGTATATAAAGAGTGGCAACAGGGGATTTCCCTGGTGGTCCAGAGGCTAAGACTCCAAGCTCCCAATGCAAGGGGCCCAGATTCAATCCTTTTTCAGGAATTAGATCCCACATGCCACAACTAAAGATTTTGCATGCTGCAACTAAAAAAAAAGTTCCACATGCCACGGCAAAGATTGAAGATCCTGTGTGCTGCATCTAAGATCCAGCACAGCCACATTAATTAATTCATTCATTTTTTAAAAGAGTGGCAACAAATCAACATGACATACAGTCCAACAGGAAAATGATCCAAGGATGTAATTTGGTACTTCATAGAAGAAGAACCCAACTGGACAAGAAGCATAATAAAACTATTCAACCTTACTAGTAATCAGGTAAATGCATATTAAAACAATTGCTCATTTTACAGTCATCATTGAAAAAAATCAATGTCTGATAACAAGTGTGGTGACAATGTTGGGAAGTAGGAACTCACACACTTCTGTGGGAGTGTAAATTGGTTCAACTACTTTAGAGAGTCATTCAGAAACTCCTGATAAGCATTCCCTAAGACTCAGCAATTACACCTCTAGAGGTTAGAACTCCCTAAGGCTCACTAATTAGAATTGTAGGAGTGTACATATAATCTCTAGATTATAGACAGGGGGTGCCACTGTGAAAAAGTGAGGAATGCAAACAAGTCACTAGGTAATTAAAACACAGTGAGATCAATTCTAAAATGAAAGCAGTGCAAGATGCCACTGGAGTATTCAAGAGGAAAAATCTAATGAGTTTACAGGTGAGAAAATTGAGACTTAGGTTCACTAACTTAATGCTCAAGTTCACATAGCTGGGAAGAGCTGAAGGAAGGAATTCCACTCAAATTTTCTAACTCTAAATATCCCACATGATTAGCATGCTTGTTATCACTCATACATTAAAAACCTTTCCTATTTAAAATGCTTGTCACAGCCTTAACTAGTTCTCAGTCTTATATTCTCTGAATTTACCCAAGTGTGAATGTCTAGATTTCTTCTTGACTGAAATCCATTAGTAGAAAGTGTTTTCATCCTCCCTTACTATGACTAGATTCACTGTTCTCTTGATGTGTTCAAAGGGTTTCCATACAGAGGAGCACAGGATCTAATGACGCCATAATGTCTATTTTCTATAGCAGAGATTCATTTCATTGGAGGATTTTAAAATTTATATATGTATATATATGTTATTTTTTTTTAATTTTAATTATAATTTAAAAAATTTTTGGCCATGTGGTATGTGAGATCTTAGTACCCTGACCAGGGATCGAACTCTATACCAGTTCATTGGAAGCACGGATTCTTAACCACTGGACCGCCAGGGAAGTCCTAAGAATTTTTATATATTAAGGGAGTATTACACATATGGCAGGTATTATAACAAATATATTTGGATCTCAATTCTGGGAGTCTACATGGGATTCTCTAGGGAAGAACGGCTCTTTTTATTTTGACAAAGTATGCACGAGTTCTTAGTTGCTCAGTCGTGTCCGACTCTTTTGTGACCCTATGGACTGTAGCCTGCCAGGCTGCACTGTCCATGGGATTTTCCAGGCAAGAATACTGGAGTGTGTTGCCATTTCCTTCTCCAGGAGATCTTCCTGACCCAGGGATCAAACTCGCATATCCTGAATTGGAAAATAGGTTCTTTACTACTGAGCCACCTGGGAAGCCCTTTGACAAAGTATACTTTCCAACAAAACATGTAGCTTTGGAGGACACACATAGTGCTCCTGATAGAAATAGGGACTCGTCACTGGCCATCTACTGCAAGCCATACTATCCCTGTTGATCAGCAGGGAGATACAGGTCTTCAGCAAATCATCTCCAAATCTAACAGTCTAGTAGTCGTTCTGCCCTAAGTCTCTTCAGTGATGTCTGACTCTGTGTGACCCTATGAACCATAGCCCGCTAGGCTCCTCTGTCCATGGATTCTCCGGGAAAGAATACTGGAGTGAATTTCCATTCCCTTCTCCAGGGGATATTTCTGACCCAAGAATCGAACTGGCATGTCTTACACCTAACCTGGCAGGTGTGTTCTTTACCACTAGAGCCCCCTGGCAGTTTATTCCTAATCAAGTGTTGGCAACTCAGTCCTGTCTGACACTGTAGCCTGCTAGTCTCCTCTGTCCATGGAATTCTACAGGCAAGAATACTGGAGTGGGTTGCCATTCTCTTCTCCAGATTATATTCCTAATTGAAGTGAAGTGAAGTGAAAGTCACTCAGTCACGTCTGACTCTTTGTGACCCCATGAACCGCAGCATGCCAGGCCTCCCTGTCCATCACCAACTCCCGGAATCCACCCAAACCCATGTCCATCCAGTTTGTGATGCCATCCAACCATCTCATCCTCTGTCATCCCCTTCTCCTGCCTTCAATCTTTCCCAGCATCAAGGTCTTTTCAAATGAGTCAGCTCTTCACATGAGGTGGACAAAGTATTGGAGTTTCAGCTTCAACATCAGTCCTTCCAATGAACACCAAGGATTATCTCCTTTAGGATGGACTGGTTGGATCTCCTTGCAGTCCAAGGGACTATCAAGAGTCTTCTCCAACACCACAGTTCAAAAGCATCAATTCTTCAGCACTCAACTTTCTTTATAGTCCAACTATCACATTCATACATGACCACTGGAAAAACCATAGCCTTGACTAGACAGACCTTTGTTGGCAAAGTAATGTCTCTGCTTTTCAATATGCTGTCTAGGTTGGTCATAACTTTCCTTCCAAGGAGTAAGCGTCTTTTAATTTCATGGCTGCAATCACCAACTGCAGTGAGTTTGGAGCCCAGAAAAATGAAGTCTTCCACTGTTTCCCCATCTATTTGCCATGAAGTGATGGGACCGGATGCCATGATCTTAGTTTTCTGAATGTTGAGCTTTGAGGCAACTTTTTCATTCTCCTCTTTCACTTTCATCAAGAGGCTCTTTAGTTCTTCTTCACTTTCTGCCATAACGGTGGTGTCATCTGCATATCTGAGGTTATTGATATTTCTCCCGGGCACTCTTAATTCCAGTTTGTGCTTCATCCAGCCCAGCGTTTCTCATGATGTACTCTGCATATAAGTTAAATAAGCAGGGTGACAATATACAGCCTTGACGTACTCCTTTTCCTATTTGGAACCAGTCTGTTGTTCCATGTCCAGTTCTAACTGTTGCTTCCTGACCTGCATATAGGTTTCTCAGGAGGCAGGTCAGGTGGTCTGGTATTCCCATCTCTTTCAGAATTTTCCACAGTTTATTGTGATCCACACAGTCAAAGGCTTTGGCATAGTCAATAGAGCAGAAATAGATGTTTTTCTGGAACTCTCTTGCTGTTTCGATGATCCAATGGATGTTGGCAATTTGGTCTCCAGTTCCTCTGCCTTTTCTAAATCCAGCTTGAACATCTGGATGTTCATGGTTCACGTATTGCTGAAGCCTGGCTTGGAGAATTTTGAGCATTACTTTACTAGCCTGTGAGATGAGTGCAATTGTGCGGTAGTTTGAGCATTCTTTGGCATTGCCTTTCTTTGGGATTGGAATGAAAACTGACCTTTTCCAGTCCTGTGGCCACTGCTGAGTTTTCCATATTTGTTGGCATATTGAGTGCAGCACTTTCACAGTGTCATCTTTCAGAATTTGAAATAGCTCAACTGGAATTCCATCACCTCCACCAGCTTTGTTCATAGTGATGCTTCCTAAGGCCCACTTGACTTCACATTCCAGGATGTCTGGCTCTAGGTGAGTGATCACACCATCATGATTACTTCTGTGTATTCTTGCCACTTCTTCTTAATATCTTCTGCTTCTGTTAGGTCCCTACCATTTCTGTCCTTTATTGAACCCATCTTTGGATGAAATGTTCCCTTGGTATCTCTAATTTTCTTGAAGAGATCTCTAGTCTTTCCCATTCTATTGTTTTCCTCTATTTCTTTGCATTGATCACTGAGGAAGGCTTTCTTATCTCTCCATGCTATTCTTTGGAACTCTGCATTCAAATGAGTGTATCTTTCCTTTTCTCCTTTGCTTTTCACTTCCCTTCTCTTCACAGATATTTGTAAGGCCTCCCCAGACAGCCATTTTGCTTTTTTGCATTTCTTTTTCTTGGGGATGGTCTTGATTCCTATCTCCTGTACAATGTCATGAACCTCTGTCCATAGTTCATCAGCCACTCTGTCTATCAGATCTAGTCCCTTAAATCTATTTCTCACTTCCACTGTATAGGCAGTGGAATTTGGGATTTGATTTAGGTCATACCTGAATGGTCTAGTGGTTTTCTCCACTTTCTTCAATTTCAGCCTGAATTTGGCAATAAGGAGTTCATGATCCAAGCCATAGTCAGCTCCCAGTCTTGTTTTTGCGGACTGTATAGAGCTTCTCCATCTTTGGCTGCAAAGAATATAATCAATCAGTGTCGACCATCTGGTAATATCCATGTGTAGCATCTTCTCTTGTGTTGTTGGAAGAGGATGTTTTCTATGACCAGTGCATTCTCTTGGCAGAACTCTGTTAGCCTTTGCCCTGCTTCATTCTGTGCTCCAAGGCCAAATTTGCTTGTTACCCCAGGTGTTTCTTGACTTCCTACTTTTGCATTCCAGTCCCCTATAATGAAAAGGATATCTTTTTTGGGTGTTAGTTCTAGAAGATCTTGTAGGTCTTCATAGAACTGTTCAACTTCAGCTTCTTCAGCATTACTGGTTGGGGCATAGACATGGATTACCATGATATTGAATGGTTTGCGACCCAGGAATTGAACCTGTGTCTCCTATACTGGCAGGTAGATTCTTTATCACTGTGTCACCTGGGAAGCCCCTTTTTATTTGATTAGAACCAAGGGAACAAGGCTCAATCAAGCCAGTGGCTGGCTATCAGGATACATGGACTTCCCCAGAGGCTCAGTGGTAAAGAATCCACCTCAGCGCAGGAGACGCAGGTAGACGCAGATTTGATCCCCGGGTCGGGAAGATCCCCTGTAGAAGGAAAAATGGCAACCCACACCAGTATTCTTGCATGGAGAATTCCATGGAGAGAGGAGCCTAGTGGGCCACAGTCCATAGGGTCGCAAAGAGTTGGATATGACTGAGCAGGCACACATAAGGATGCATGCAGAGTCAGGATTCAAATTCCATCCTTTTGGGTGAGGTCTGGACTACAGAACCTGGAGATTCTGCTCTTGAGTTCCCTATAACTTTCTCAGATCCAAATCTGCTCTTCCTTTCTAGCATCCACTGTCTGAACCTATGACTCTTCCTTAAGAGTCTTTCACTTGACCCCACGGTTCCTTTGGGAACATCTGTCTAGGTTTACCTTCTGATCACAAAAGGAATTGACCTTGATGTGGGAACTGGTTTTGCTCCAAAGGCCTGCACAGCTGTGCAACACCTCTGAAGGGACTGCAACCAGGTTCCCAGAGGAACTGTCTCTATTCAGTGTCTGAATGCCAACAAAACATGGCAATTCAGTCTAAGATGTTCATGAGAGGCTGACTGAGTTGGTTAGCAGATAGGCACCCATGGGGATGGGTTTGGGGAAGAATCCGGGATCATAGGCTTTGTGTGCCAATCCTGGATCTTCTTGACTTCTTTGAGACTCATTCTAAAAGTATAATAAGAATAATAGTACTACTTTCTGTATTTAGTAACAGATAAAGCATATTTCCCAGGGTCTGGCACATAAAAGGTATCCAGAGCTGTAGGGCACCGCTTATACTCATGCACAATTATGGCCATGAAACAAGAAGGAAATCATTCAGATGAAGACTGTAGACTTTCTCTTCTTTCTTTCCACTTCATATTCATATTAGGAACCTACTTAGAATTCGGTCACTTACACGCAACTAATTGTAGGTTGTTTTCCATCATTATTGTTTGTTTCAGTCTTGTTTCATGGAATTCAAGATGTTAGCTGTTCCTCAACACTGACACTACATTGACACTATGTGACACTGACTTTTCCCATTCCTCTTGGAAGACTGTGTCCAAGATCTTTATAACTCTTAAAATTGATCTCAAGTCCAATGAGAACAGTCCATGATGACAGCTTGCATGTGACCCAAACCAGCTCTCCTAGGTAATGGGGCACCCACCCTTCCACATGTTAACATCTTAGCCACTTTTACAGACAATGCCTCTACTTACTCCAACTTTAATAGGAATTCTGAAGCTGATCAAATCATAAAGCTATAGTTGGTAGGGGGATAGGGAAGTTGTGGATCGCCTCAAGCTTTGTGAACAATTGTTTTTTTATTTTTATTTTTTGAGAAAGAGCAATTTTTACATTGATATTCAAACAGCATAAAGTCCATCATTTTAATGTGTACCTTTTTTTTTTTATCATTTTCACAATGCTGTGCAATCATTGTGCTGCATGCTCAGTCACTTTAGTTGTGTCTAACTCTGTGCATCCCAATGGACTGTAGCCCGCCAGGCTCCTCTGTCCATGGGATTCTCCAGGGAAGAATAGTGGAGTGGGTTGCTGTGCCCTCCTCCAGGGATCTTCCCGACCCAAGGATTGAACTTGTGTTTCTTATGTCTAACCTTCATTGGCAGATGGGTTCTTTACCATTAGCGCCACTGGGAAGCCTGTGCAATCATCACTACTATCTAAATTCCTTCTTTTTTTTGGCCATGCCACATGTCTTGCAGGATCTTAGTTCCTCAACCAGGGGTCAAATCTGGGGCCATAGCAGTGAGAGCACCCACCCCTAACCACTGAACCACCAGGAAATTCCCAGTACTATCTAATTCTAAAACATTACCATTAATGTAGAAAGAAACATCTTACCTCATTCGCAATTCCCTCTCCCCTCATTCTCTAGAAACCTTATGGGTTTGCCTAGCCTGTCCTTATGGATTTGCCTTGTCTGGACATTTTATATAAGTAGAGTAATATAATATATGACCTTTTATATCTGGGTTCTTTTATTTAGCACAATATTTTTAAGTTTAATTTGTGTTGTAGCATGCATCATTATCTCATTCCTTTTTGTGGCTGAGTAATATTCCATTGTATAAATGTGCCACATTTTGTTAATCCATTTATCAGTTGATAAACATTTGGGTTGTTTTCACTTTTTAGCTGTGAAGAATAAATTCTTTGTAAATGTAGTCCATTCTGCTCCTTCTGGTATTGGGAACATGGGCTGATATTTTCAAAGTTATCCTCTGTTGGAGGATGGGGATAAAACTAGAGCAAATTAAAACACCATGAAACATGCTATTCTTACTGAGAATCAGCTGTTTTTCTTGAATAAGAAAAACATGATTTCCCCATGTTGCTGAAAACCTACTGTCAGTTTCAAGATTTCCTAAAATGTCAGTTCTGATGGCTTTTGTCATTTTAACCATTATTTTTATGGAGTGGCAAAATTCTGGGTTTCCATTTTTTTTTCTGATATCCCACATCAAGTGTTAAATAAACAGTCCACATCTACCTGAAGATTTGATTATTGGACAAGTCAAAGAGATCAAGTTCTTTTGTTCTCAGGATGCAGATACCCCAGGTATCATAGTCCTTTTCACTGTAGGATTGGTAGTAAGTTCAGCTTCATTTCATTCTGGAAATCCAACTGATAAAAGCCCACAGAGAACAGCCTTTTTCAGCTGGATGAAGGACTAGGAAAAGGATGACAAACATGACCAGTCTGAGAAGCCCCAGAGCTCAATTTTGAGCAGGAAGAAAGCAAGCCAGCAACTTTCTCCAGGACACAGGCTGTTGCTGGGACCTGGCTGACTCTGAGCCTCTGAGGAAACTGCTGAGTCATAAAGTTGGCTCCATTAATAAGTGAATTTCAAGCAAAAGACTGAGGATATATCATCAACTCAAACATGCAAAGGCACACAGCAACTCTGTGGGAATGATAAGGCATACATATTGGACCCAGACTCACATCAATAGTCTCTATAGAATTTATCTGGAACAAGCACTTCACTGAGAATTTATAAAACTAAAAATATAGAGGGATTTCTGGGGAATATACTGAGCTGAATTTATGGACCAGGGCCCTAAAGTTCTTCTTGGATTTTTTTTAGGTTCTTTGAAAGTGAGTAAAGCAACTAGAAACTATAGTAAAACCCAGAAATGTGTCCAAGTATACTGCATCATTTTGGGCAATGGGGGAACTGGACATGGGATTGATACTGGACCTGCAGAAATAAGAATATAACCCGGCAAACCACTCAACCTATAAGTGATGAGTCTTCAGGTAGTTATCATAATGTAACGTTGGGTTTTGGTTTTTAGTTATTTTTATAGGCTCAAACACATCTTTATTAATCAAAGTAGGAACCATTACAATCAACACTTTTTTGTCAATGAGAAATAAGTTTGTTTATTTCTGAAGCATAAAAATCTATGCTTCGGGATTGACGAACTCTTGGAGAGCATTTTCTGCCTCCTGCTGGTTGTGGAAGCATTTTGCCTGTAAAAAGTTGTTGAGATGCTTGAAGCAGTGGTAGTTGGGTTTTTGTTTTTAAACTTTAGAATCAACACATAGACAAAGCATGGCAGACTTAACCTGGTTATAAAACAGAATATAATGTTAATTTTTCCAAGACGGTAAGCTGGTATGTATCAGGATGGTGAAAGTGAGGTAGGAGCCTGGGTACCAATATCTTTATTTCACAGAGTGGGAGATAATAGATACTGTTAAGATAAAATTAGATAGGAAAATTCAAGCATATTATTTAGTTTACAAAGACCAAAAATAATAAAACACTAAAATTAAGAACAGTGTTATTGACTTAAATCATCATCATTCACAGACTCAGAATGACATGATTGTAATATCATAATATGTAAAATTGATAAATTTTTTAAAATCCTCAAACAACATGGATTTGAACTGAACAGGTTCACTTTTATGTGGATTTTTTTTTCAGTAGTAAATACTACAGTATTACATGATCTGCAGTTAGTTGAATCCACAGATGTGGAACCACAGATATGGAGGAACCACATATAGGGAGGGACAACCATAAGTTGTACATGGATTTTCAACTGTGTAGAGTATCAGTGCCCCTGACCCCTGCATTATTCAAGGGTCAATTGTAAAATAGTAGCTACTTCTTCAACTGTGAATAAATACGTAGAGGTAATGTTTGCATATTTTAAAAATTAATAAAATGGAAAGGTTTACAATGCAAAACAGATATCCACTTTTAGCCATTTCTTTGCCTAGTGATATTTTGACAAATTATAAAATAATTTTAAAAATAAAATTAAAATAAACAGTAGAACAAAAATACAGATTGTTGTATATTTACACAATAGGATCGGTTCAGTTCAGTTGCTCAGTCATGTCCAACTCTTTGCAACCCCATGAATCACAGCATGCCAGGCCTCCCTGTCCATCACCAACTCCCTGAGTTCACTCAACCTCACGTCCATTGAGTCTGTGATGCCATCCAGCCATCTCATCCTCTGTCATCCCCTTCTCCTCCTGCCCCCAATCCCTCCCAGCATCAGAGTCTTTTCCAATGAGTCAACACTTCGCATGAGGTGGCCAAAGTACTGGAGTTTCAGCTTTAGCATCATTCCTTCCAAAGAACACCCAGGGCTGATCTCCTTTAGAATGGACTGGTTGGATCTCCTTGCAGTCCAAGGGACTCTCAAGAGTCTTCTCCAACACCACAGTGCAAAAGCATCAATTCTTCAGCGCTCACCTTTCTTCAGAGTCCAACTCTCACATCAACACATGACCACTGGAAAAACCATAGCCTTGACTAGATGGACCTTTGTTGGCAAAGTAATGTCTCTGCTTTTTAATATGCTATCTAGGTTGGTCATAACTTTTCTTCCAAGGAGTAAGCATCTTTTAATTTCATGGCTGCAGTCACCATCGGCAGTGATTTTGGAGCCCCCCAAAATAAAGTCTGACGCTGTTTCCACTGTTTCCCCATCTATTTCCCATGAAGTGATGGGACCAGATGCCATGATCTTCGTTTTCAATAGGATAGCTCATAGTAATGAGAATGGAAAACAGAAGCGACATTGAGCTGAAGAAGCCAGATGCAAAAAAGCACAACCTGTATTATTTCACTTTGATAAAGTACAAAAATGAGCAAAACCCATCTGAATTATTAGAAGCCAGGCTGGTGGTTACCCGTGGGGCAGGTAGTGACAGAAGAAACCACAAGGAGGATTCTGTGTGTGGGTTGTTCTGTTTCCTCATCAGTTGTCAGTTAGCAAATATGTTGTCAATTGAGCATACAATAGTTAAGGCTTATTTTCATATTTATGTTATACTTTAGTAAAAGCTTAATCATCATCATCACCATAGTAACAGATAATACTGAAATGGTGTTTAATATGTACCACTGTTCTACATGATTCCACATTTATTAATTCATATGGGTCTTTCTGGACATGTCTAATGGCACCCATTTTTACTCTAGCCATTCTCTTCATCTGGAATGTTTTTACCTTGATTTTCACTTTGCTGGTTCCTTCCTGCCACTCAGCTCTAAGCCTACTTTCAACCACACTGCTTTATTTTAATGTATTACTTATCACTTATTACAACTTAAATTTTTTCTCTTTTAATTTATTTGTTGATGGTTTGCTAGAATGTAAGAAGCTCCATGAATACAAGGATCTTCTCTTTGTTCTACACTTCCATATCTTCAGAGTCTAGAACAATGTCTAGCACCTAGTAGGTGCTCAATACACATTTACTGAATGACTAGATAAGCAATCAGATTGCCTATCTAGTTCCTCTTAATCCATTCTCCATATTTGAGACAGAGTGGTCTATTTAAAGCATAGTGTTCTTTAAATAGCATTAAATGAAAAAATATTTTTATGTATTTGGCTGCACCAGGTCTTAGTTGTGGCATGCAAATTCTTAGTTGCAGCATGCAGGATCTAGTTCCCTGACCAGGGATTGAACCCTGGGCCCACTACACTGGGAGCATGGAGTATTAGCCACTGGACCACCAGGGATGACCCTCTAAATCATAATTTTGATCAAGATCATTTCCTTCTTAAAAACATACAGTCACACTCTCACTGCTTTTAAGGTATACTCTAAATCTTTGCTATGACTTCATTCATATTTATCCTTTGCTAACCTCTGAGGCTTCATCTTTCTTCATTCTTCTCAAGATAGTTCTGCCATGCTGAACAGTGTCACCTTCCCTAAGACCCTAACTTGCTCATCTTCAAGTCTGCCAGCCTGGTGTTCCTTCTGCCTGAGGTGTTCTCATCTTGCTTTTCCTCCTCCTTACCTAAGTAACTTCTCATCCTCATGGCTTAATTTTAGACATCACTGTCTCTGAGAAGCATCCATGACCCAGACAGAGTGGGAACTTCTAATTGCTTCCACTGAACTCTCACATGCCATATACACAGCACCCAGGTGGCCACAGGAGCAGCTACACAGTTCCCTGTTCTACTGAAATCCTGGGAAGAGCTGTTCTAAGGCCAGATGCAGCTAGACAACTTGGGTCTGTGCTCTAGGAAAATTAATCAGGCCCCTGTTGCTATCCCTTTTTATAGAGCTTGTGAGGGAGCAGCCTTATCAGAAGAGCAAAAAAAGCTCAAGATTTGATACCAGATGATCTGAGCTTAGGTGTCAGTTTTTCTAGAAGCTGCTGCTAATGCCAGTTTCTCAATACCTGGAGGCCTTTGGGGAAAGTTGAGGTCATGTGCAGTCCTTCTCGCTGAGGAGAGAGGGATTCCAAATAACTCATCTTCAAGCTCCTAAGAGGATTCCTAGTGTAACTTCTCATTCATTCGTCTCATCACTATTTTGGTAATTATCATACTGTATTAAAATCAAGGGTTTAGGGACTTTGCTGGTGGTCCAGTGGCTAAGATTCCATTCTCCTAATGCAGGGGGCCTGCATTCATCAGGGAACTAGATCCCACATTCCACAACAAAGACTTTGCATGCCACAACTAAGACCCAGTACGGCCAAATAAATAAACAATAAATCAAATAAATATATATATATATTTTTTAAATTGAGTGTTTACTTTGACTTGCCAACTAGTCTGACTGACTTTTGGGGCCAAGGTCTGTATTATTGACCATTATTGTCTCCAGAACCTCATGGGGTTTTACATAATTCTTTTCCTTTGAATGAACCAATGAATGAATGAAATGCCCTCTAAAATTACACTTGGAAGGAAATTCCCAATGACCTTTTTAAATAGGCCCCATCTATTTACATGTGTGCTACTGTCAGAGCCTTTAAAAGTGTACTCTAGTGGTCAGAAAACTTCTCTTAAGAGTCAAATGAGAAAATCTCAAAGCTGTCAGAACTCCTTGGTATTATCAAAATGGAGAATCACGTTCCTTTGATTCCCTTGTGTGCATGTGTGAATGTGTGTGCGTGTGTGCATCCAGACATCATTTTTCACTGGCTTCAGTCATCATCACAGAAAAGGGGAAAACACTTTTATTGGAACTTGAATTAAAACCATATCAGAAGGCTTACTAACTCTAAGCAGAGTCTCTGAAGGCATTAGGATAATATAAAACATTGGCATATGTAATGCACCAAAATCTCCCTTATGAATAAATATAAAACTTTTAAAAACATCTCTAAGCTTTTTTGGAACATGTTGATATCTTTCTAGATGTTTGTTGGATAAATTATAAAGCCATAGCAACAGAGGAATTATTTATTTTAGTACAGCAGCAGATTTCTGAATGGTCCCTCCCTTATTACTGTGAAAACTCCAACCAGACCTATTTCCTCCTTCCTTCTGGGTGAAACAGAACCGCACATTCCCTTGTAGGGAGGAAGTTCTTTCATCTGTATATTGCTTTGACTCCCATACAGTTTTCTCCTGACCCTGCTATAAACCTAAGAGTCCTCCAAGGACCTAACAGATAATTCAAGGGCTACTAATGCTAAAGGAGGAAGCACAGATCAACAATAATACTTGAAGTCTAATGAACTGTAGCGAGGAGTATCATGGAATTACTCAACAGGAGAAATAATATGTGAATATTAAGCCCTACCTGAAAGAAATGTCCCATTTGCAAGTTGGCTAGTTGGACCTACTCAACTTCATATAAATTCATAGATTAAAAGGGACAAAATTTATTTTGTTCTCTCTTGAGAAAAAATTAGACATATTTTCAATTGTGTTTAGTGTGGAGAAACACTAAGTTAAAAGTACTGAAAAACTTCAACTGAATATTTTTTAAAGCTTATTATTCCATGAACTCAATTGCTTTTAAACTCAAAAGTCAATTAAATGAACTTCATTGTTTTTAAGTGTCTGATGACACTGTTCTCTTCACTTGGAGAGATTTTGCCTTCATTAGTCAGATTGCCTTCCCATTGGAAAAGGGCTGATTTCTACAACATCCATCTTAATATAAACCCACCAAAATAACTTATAGTTTGTGAACATTTTCTGTGGGACATATATATGCTGATCATTGCAAATATGTAGATAAGATCAAATTGACAAATAATGAATAGCCTATAAATAAATTGATCAGGTGGTGATGTCTTAAACTATTGCTTCTTAGAACATGATTCATTAAATATCTAAATATGCCATCTGTTCCTGCAGAAAATACCAAAATACATCAAGACTAGTACATGAGGGGGTATTTGCCTTGACACATATATGTACACCTGCCATTGAATTAGAGTTACACAATGTGGTAAGAAGCAGGAATCTCTTACTCTCAGATATTTGTAACAGGAGGTTACCAGGAGTAAATTACCCTCATCAAAATGTTGTCGATTAGTCATACTTGATCTAGGTCTTTGTGAAGAGTATTCCACAGCAAGAAACAGAGTACTTAAGCACCACAGGGACTATTCTCTTTCAGCACAAAAGTTAGCTTACATTCACCTCTTTCAAACTATGGTTGGAAAGGCAGAATTCTGCAGGGAGAGACCACCAATTTCTAAGTTTTACCACTGAGAAATGATGAGGAACCTTTCTTTTTCTCTACCTTGCTGTACACAATGTTTGGGCTTCCCCAGTGGCTCAAGAATCCACCTGCCAGTGCGGAGACACAGGAGATGCAGGTTTGATCCCTGGGTCAGGAAGATCCCCTGGAGGAGGAAATGGCAACCCGCTTCAGTATTCTTGCCTGGAAAAGTCCATGGACAGAGGAGCCTGATGGGCTACAGTCCATGGGGTCACAAAGAGTCAGACATGACTTATCACCTGAACACACAGGCATGCACATAACGTTTAGGGGCTTTCCTTATAATTTACCTAGAAGTAGTCAGTATAAACTAAGATATCTGACCTGGTAGGTACATATATATTTATATTTTTAAACAATTCAAATTTCAGTAAAGTCAATTTTTCTAACCACCAGAGAACCTTAAAACATCAAAATGAAATAAATATTCTCTTTTCTGGCTTACAAGACAGGCAACTTATTGTACTGATTCCATGTTTACCCTGTCCATCTGTGTACAATGATTATTTAGAAATAGAAATCACAGCCAAACAAATAGCTAAGTGACAGAGATCACATTCGGGGTTTGAAAAGTTGTTTCCCCTAATGAGCCTAGTGTTCCTTGGGAATAATTTGGCACTTGAAACTCTTTTATACCATACTTTATAGGGTGTATAATCTCAAGTACAACAAGTCACAATTATTTGTGTGTATCTTACAGCATTTTTTCAGAGCTGTTTTTTTGCTTTTTCCTACAGTAGGAGAATGCAGTCCAATAACACATGGTATTTATAAGGTAACTTTCTCTTTCCCCAATGGACACGGTTCTTTTCTGACTTTATACTCTTCTTTTCTCCACTTACTCCATAACCTTCCTCTAATCTTTCCACAACTGCGCTATGTAATAGTAACACCTTATGTGTGCATGTGTGTGCTAAGTTGCTTCAGATATGGCTGACTTTTTGCAATACCCTATGGACTATACGGAGAAGGCAATGGCACCCCACTCCAGTACTCTTGCCTGGAGAATCCCATGGACGGAGGAGCCTGGTAGGCTGCAGTCCATGGGGTCGCTAAGAGTCGGACAAGACTGAGCGACTTCACTTTGACTTTTCACTTTCATGCATTGGAGAAGGAAATGGCAACCCACTCCAGTGTTCTTGCCTGGAGAGTCCCAGGGACGGGGGAGGCTGGTGGGCTGCCATCTATGGGGTCACACAGAGTCGGACACGACTGAAGTGACTTAGCAGCAGCAGCATGGACTGTAACTCACCAGGCTCCTCTATCCATGAGATTTTCCAGGCAAGAATACTGGAATGGGTTGCCATGCCTTCCTCCAGATGATCTTCCTGACCTAGGGATCCAATGTCTGTCTGCTATGGCTCCTTCATTGCAGGTGGATTCTTTACCACTAGCCCTACCTGGGAAGCCCAGTAACCACCTTACAACAATTTGGACCTAGAATTGTCCCCCTTAAGCTGCTCTTGGCTACTTTTCAAGCACACAGTGAATAGTTCAGTTCAGTTGCTCAACTGTGTCCAACTCTTTGCGACCCCATGGACTGCAGCATGCCAGGCCTCCCTGTCCATCACCAACTCCCGGAGTTTACTCAAACTCATGTCCATTGAGTCGGTGATGCCATCCAACCATCTCATCCTCTGTCATCCCCTTCTCCTCCCACCTTCAAAATTTCCCAGCATCAGAGTCTTTTCCAATGAGTCGGTTCTTCACATCAGATGACCAAAGTATTGGAGTTTCAGCTTCAGCATCAGTCCTTCCAATGATACTCAGGACTGATTTCCTTTAGGATAGACTGGTTGGATCTCCTTGCAGTCCAAGGGACTCTCAAGAGTCTTCTCCAACACCACAGTTCAAAAGCATCAATTCTTCAGTGCTCAGCTTGCTTTATAGTCCAACTCACACATCCATACATGACTACTGGAAAAATCATAGCTTTGACTAGACGGTCCTTTGTTGACAAAGTGATGTCTCTGCTTCTTAATATGCTGTCTAGGTTGGTCATAACTTTTCTTTCAAGGAGCAAGCATCTTTTAATTTCATGGCTGCAGTCACCATCTGCAGTGATTTTGGAGCCCCCCAAAATAAAGTCTGTCACTGTTTCCATTATTTCCCCATTTATTTTCCATGAAGTGATGAGACCAGATGCCATGATCTTAGTTTTCTGAATGTTGAGTTTTAAGCCAGCTTTTTCACTCTCCTCTTTCACTTTTATCAAGAGGCTCTTTAGTTCTTTGCTTTCTGCCATAAGGGGGTGCCATCTGCATATTTGAGGTTATTGATATTTCTCCTGGCAATCTTGATTCCACCTTGTGCTTCATCTAGTCCAGCGTTTCTCATGATGTACTCTGCATATAAGTTAAATAAACAGGGTGACAATAGACAGCCTTGACGTACTCCTTTTCCTATTTGGAACCAGTCTGTTGTTCTATGTCCAGTTCTAACTGTTGCTTCCTGACCTGCATACAGATTTCTCAGGAGGCAGGTCAGGTGGTCTGGTATTCCCATCTCTTTAAGAATTTTCCAGTTTGTTGTGATCCACACAGTCAATGGCTTTGCCATAGTCAATAAAGCAGAAGTAGATGTTTTTCTGGAACTCCCTTGCTTTTTCGATGATCCAGTGGATGTTGGCAATTTGATCTCTGGTTCCTCTGCCTTTTCTAAAACCAGCTTGAACATCTGGAAGCTCATGGTTCACGTACTGTTGAAGCCTGTCTTGGAGAATTTTGAGCATTACTTTGCTAGCATGTGAGATGAGTACAATCATGTGGTAGTTTGAGCATTCTTTGGCATTGCCTTTCTTTGGGATTGGAATGAAAACTGACCTTTTCCAGTCCTGTGGCCACTGCTGAGTTTTCCAAATTTGCTGACATATTGAGTGTAGCACTTTCACCGCATCATCTTTTAGGATTTGAAATAGCTCAACTGGAATTCCATCACCTCCACTAGCTTTGTTCATAGTGATGCTTCCTAAGGCTCATTTGACTTCATATTCCAGGATGTCTGGCTCTAGGTGAGTGATCATACCATCATGATTATCTGGGTCGTGAAGATCTTTTTTGTATAGTTCTTCTGTGTATTCTTGCCAGCTCTTCTTAATATCTTCTGCTTGTGTTAGGTCCATACCATTTCTGTCCTTTATCGGGCCCATATTTGCATGAAATGTTCCCTTGGTATCTCTAATTTTCTTGAAGAGATCTCTAGTCTTTCCCATTCTGTTGTTTTCCTCTATTTCTTTGCATTGATCACTGAGGAAGGCTTTCTTATCTCTCTTTGCTATTCTTTGGAACTCTGCATTCAAATGGGTATTTCTTTCCTTTTCTCCTTTGCCTTTCACTTCTCTGCTTTTCATAGCTATTTGTAAGGCAGACAACCATTTTGCCTTTCTTTTTCTTGGGGATGATCTTGATCCCTGCCTGCTGTACAATGTCATGAATCTCCATCCATAGTTCTTCAGGCATTCTGTCTATCAGATCTAATCCCTTCAGTCTATTTGTCACTTGAATCATACGGGATTACACAGTGAGCTGCTGTCATCAAATTGTCTTGGTTTCCTCTACTTCCTTTGCTATGTGCTTAATGCCAGTTGGTTTGTCTCATTAATCTTGTAAATAAAACCCTCTTTCATTGAATTTATAGCTTCTGCACCTGCCTGAGCAGTACATTCTTTTTGATCCTTTTAAAGTTATTCTCCTGATCTTGTATGAATCCTGAATTTCTTTTATCCTCAAGAACTACTTTCATGTCCACCAGCTGAGGGCCAGAAAGACAGATACTATGACATCTTCCAGGACAACTTCAAGATAGAGGCCTTTAAGGAGAAAGGGCCACTTTCAAGTTGTAGGTTCATTTCTTTTGATAACAACATGGTTGTTGTTATTATTATTCAGTTGCTAAGTCATTTCTGACTCTGCGACCCCATGGACTGTAGCCCGCCAGGCTCCTTTGTCCATGATATTCTCCAGGTAAGAATGCTGGAGTGGGTTGCCATGTCCTCCTCCAAGGAATCTTCCCCACCCAAGGATCAAACCCAGGTCTCCTTCATTGGCAGGCGGTTTCTTTACCTCTTGTGCCACCTGGGTTGCTTCTAAAATGCCCAATCTTTGTTGTGCCAGACCTGTACAGAGTCCCCTGAAGAGGCAAAGGAAAGAGCCTCCTTACTCTGTGTTACACTGCATTATCTGTGTTCTAAAGCTGACTTGTTAGTACCCAGAGTTTCAGAGCCTCTTTTGGGGAGGCAAGGGGCAGCGAGCTCCCTGGCTTGTGGAATTGTAGTTCCCCAACCAGGGACCAAACCGGGGCCTGGCAGTTAAAGCACCAAGTTCTAACCCCTGGACCACCAGGGAATTCCCCAGAATCTTTCTTGAATTTTTCTAGCTTTCTCATCCTCTATAACCACAAGAGGTCACTCTGTCCACAGGGCTGGAGATATGTTCTATATCATCACCTCTATCCTCTTTCTTCATCTCTTTTGGTTCCTCTCCGATAATCAAAACAAAATAAAGCAAAACAAAAATCTCTCCTAGTTTATAATGGAGATAAATGGATTCTGAGTTGTAGAGAGTGAACAGGGAGCTCATTACACTAGCTTCAACCAGCACAAATTCTCCATTATCATTTCACAACAGTAAAATTTACAATCATTTGATTTACTTGATCCTTTCTTAGAATGATGTGTGCATTGGGGGTGTGTGTGTGGACACAAGTACACAGGAAATAAGATAATAAAAGAGTGCTATTTGAAATGCAACAATAAATAGACTAAAGAGACTGGGACTCTGTTAACATAATAACTCATAGAAGTTATGTTCACATGCCAGATGGATCAGAGTGGCTTCCTTCATCCTATCTTTCTTCTCCATGGGTTTAAAGACTTTTCCATTTTTTATGAGAGAACTAGATGGAACAAATGACAAACAACCTGGATTAAAGACTGAGGCAAACAGAAGGTGGACACAGAAGATGAAAGCAAAGAGGTTTAAGAGCAGGAGGGACTTGTGAAGTAATGAGGGAAGAAATAATACTCCCCAAAGGGAAGAGATTCCCTAGGAGAAAGGTGACTACATGAGCGGCTCCAAGAATCAAGACAAAGATTCAACACACATGTGTAGTAGAGCTGGCAGGATGAGCTGCTTAGTGCTGGAAACGTTACTTTAAGTTCTCCTGCAAGGGGAAACTTTTCTTACACATTCTGGATTCTAGGCACGTGGCTGATTGGCTAGGAATAAGATTTGTCTCTTTGGGGATGCATTTTATTGTGTTCTCTTTTAGTATTCAGGGCACAGTAAATGAGCAACACTTCCCAACTCGAAGAGTATTTGGCTTTCAATGACTTCCAGGGAAGCTGCTGTGTTGGCAACATTAAAAAAAAAATCTTTTTTTTTTCCTTACTAGTTTATTAACTCACAATTTCCATGGGTCTTTAGTCAAGTGCATCTTGACCAAGTCCTCCTTTCAGGATCCCACGATGCTGCAGTCAGCATGTCAGTCTGTGCTGCTTTCTCATCCAAGGCTTACAGTCTTCTTCCAAGCTCACCGCTGGCAGAATTTAGTTCCTTGCAGCTATGGGACTGGGATCCTTGTCCTGTCAATGTTTTGACTTCAGTGCAGCAAAACTGATTTCAGACTTCTGATGTCTCAAAAGTTCTAGAGGCTGGAAAGGTGTCAGCATGGTGGCTCAGTGGTAAAGAATCCACCTGTTAATGCAGGAGATGCAGGAGACATGGGTTTGATCCCTGGGTCAGGAAGATGCCCTAGAGGAGGAAATGGCAACCCACTCCAGTATTCTTGCCTGGAAAATCCCATGGACAGGGGAGCCTGACAAGCTACAGTTCATAGAGTCACAAGGAGTTGGACACGACTGAGCGACTGAGCACAGATGGTCGAGTGAGGGAGCCCTCTTCTGGGCTGCAGGCTGCCTGTTGTATACTCCCATGGCAGAAGAGGTGGCAACATTTTACACTGAATGCAGAGAGAAGTTTCACATTTGACTCTGGTGCCCTTAGTTATTTTCAGCCCCAAACTAGATCCTATGTCTACAGTTCTTTCCTTTCCCAAACAGCTAATGCCATCATGAGAAACTCTAACAACCTCAGGAACAAATTCTTGAGGTATAACCAATTGTTTTCCTAGCCCTTGCACAGGATCGTAGTGTTAGTGTTAAGCGCTCGGTCGTGACACATGTAGTATTTCATTAACCAGCACTCATTTATGCTATTCTTCAAACAAAACTATTTATAAGCAGAGATGGTTTATGGAAGTTTCTCCTGGGATACCTTTGGCTTTTCCTTTAACTCACCATTTTAGGGCTTCCCAGGTGGCACTAGTGGTAAAGCACCCGCCTGCCAATGCAGGAGATGTAAGAGAGGCAGGTTCAATCCCTGGGTTGGGAAGACCCCTGGAGTAGGGCATGACAACCCATGCTAGTATTCTTGGCTGGAGAATCCCATGGACAGAGGAGCCTGGAGGACTCTGGTCCAAAGAGTTGGACATGACAGAACAGCTGAGCATGCACGTACCATTTTAAGTTGCATTTTGTCCATTGTCCTTTCCTTCAGGACTTACTCTTAGTTGGGACATTGACACAAACTGCCATGACTATAGAGTTGCTCACCACCATAGATCTCTGGAGGCAGCAGCCCCAAGCTTTTGGTGATTTTTCACTCAAGTGTCCTATACTTTGAGAGCTACAGATTGCCCCAAACCGTTCATTGGAGATAGTTTAAATAATCTGTTGGTATGTGCTATGAGAGATTCATTTATGAGTCATCAATATCTCAGTCTTGGGCCCAGCTCTATAGAAAATATTCTATTGAATAATGAAATTAAGTTTTATTAGTGCTACTGCCAACATCACTTAGCTTGGCATTCATCAGCAGTACAGCTAGATCAGCAGTACATCTGAAAAGGCACAATGTAAACATACTCTGGGTAAGAGCCTGTTTTAAAATCAAGCATTCTATTTTTCAAATAGGAAACTGAGTCTCACTTTCAGGTGGACTTACACTGGCAACAGCTATAATCCTAAGTCCTTCATCCCTCATGATTCACAAGAGGCTAAATTGTTTTCCCCACCAACTATCCCAAGAACAGGTCTAGATTTTCATGTGAAATGACTAGACTTTGGGCTGTAGAAGTATCTTCAGACCTAAGGAATCTGGGCACATCAAATAATATCTGTCCCTCCCTGTGAATCCTTTGTCAAAGATTCAGTCTTAAAAAATACTCGCTATGTACTCAACTCTTCTCTTTTCTTTCTCTGATACCTCTCATGACTTGCAGAATAATACCTTCAGGAAATGCTAAAAGCCACATTCACATACTTTCTCCTCTTGAATAATTTACTGTTGTTGTTCAGTCGCTAAGTCATGTCTGACTCTTTGCGAACCCATGGACTGCAACATGCCAGGCTCCTCTGTCCTCCACTACCTCCCAGAGTTTGTGGAAATTCATGTCCATCAAGTGGGTGATGCTATCTAACCATCTCACCCTCTGCCTCCCCCTTCTCCTTTTGCCTTCAATCTTTCCCAGCATCAGGGAAATAGTCACTATATATTTGCTGACTAAATGAATGTATGAATTAATGGAAATACAGTCCTTATATATTAAGTGAAAAATCAAGTTATAAGACATGCATATCTTTCTTTGTATAAAAAACCATATTATCTGAATATGCCTCAGTGTATGGAAGAAAAGTTTGGAATTACACACAAAAACTTTTATATAATTGTTTGCCTTTTACATTATTTACTTTTTACATTTGTTATTGTTTTGTTCTTTTCTGCCTTCCTTCCCTCCCTCCCTCCTGTCTCCCATTTCGTTTTCACTTTTTTATTCTTTCATTTTTTTCTTTCCACCACAGTCATGTAGTACAGTTTAAAACACACTGTTTATTTCAGAATAATTTTAGATTCACAGAAAAGTTGCAGTTTCCTGTACAGTTTCAGTTTCTCTTAATGTGATCATCTTACATTACCATGGCATATTTATCAAAATTAGGAATGCGACAAGGGTACTGAACCTCAGACTTAAATAATATTTTACCAGTTTTTCTACTAATTTTGTTTTTCATTTCCAGGATCTAATGCAGCATGCCACATTGCATTTAGTTGCCATGTCTCCTTAGTCAGCTCTGATTTGTAACACATTCCTTGTTTTTCATGACCTTGACAGTTTTGAGAAGTATTGGGCAGGTATTTTGTAGGATGCCCCTTAATTTGTGTTTATCTGCTATTTTAATCATGATTAGACTAGGGTTATGAGGTGTTTTTTTTTTAATACTACAGAAGTGATATGCCTCCTTTGCATTAGATAAGAGTACATGATAAAATCAACATGCTTTATCACTGCTGATGTTAACATTGATCTCTTGGTTAAAGTGGTATTTCTGAAGGTTCTCCACATTAAAGTTTGTTTTTCCCTTTCCAGGTATGTATTAGTTCTATAATAAAATAACTAATAATACATTTTATTTTATTTTATTTACTTTTTTTTTTTTTACATTTAAATGTAGAAAAATTCTGTCAAGGACCAAATGACTCTCTGAAGATTAGTGGCTTCCCAACCTGTCCAGAGCCTCTTTCAGGAGATTCAGACACTGAAAATGTTATTTCCCAGAGAACAGAGGGCTATGACTTACTGGAAATTTATTTTTTATTTACTTTTCTGAGAAAATTAAATTTCACTCATATCCTTTCTATGCTTCCCTCTCAGGAATATAGGACTTGCTTTGTTGAAGCAGTTTGAGTAGTAATGGAAAAAAGAAAGTTTCTGCTTTATTTTACAGCAATCTAAAAAGTGATGATTGAACTTGATTTTTGGAAGTAGCTTGAAGAGTTCTATGAGGATCCTAGACCACAGCTGTGCTGAATACACCTTTACACTTAGGATATGGTATCATAGAACATTTTTCTGTTACTTTCACAACTGAAACGAGATCCCAAGACCTCATTTTGGTTGAAGTTTAAATTTAAGTCATTAATGCCTTTGTGGGGAAATCGCTCTGCTTCTCTAAAGAAATATAGAAAAGTGGCATTGTTCCTTGGGTCTTGCAATCTTTTAATTTCAATCAGGAAAAGAAATTATTTGTTTTTTGGTTTTGGTTCATTTCATTTTTGTTTTTGCCAGAGAATACTGTGTAGTATTTAAAAGCAGAAGCTTGTTCTTGATCCATTATGTACTGTGTAGGTCTCATAATGTTCCTGTGATTTAGATTCTTCACCTATAAAAATTGGAATAATAAAAAATATAGTATCTACCTCATAGAATGAGGACTGTTGTCTTCCTTTTGAATTGACACTTTTGTCATTACAAAATGTGCATCTTTATCTCCAGTAATACCTCTTGCCTTAAAGACTATTTTGTCTGACATTAATATAACCATGACAGCTTTTTTGGTGGGGGTGGTGTTTGCATGGTATTTTTCCCATCCTTTAACTTTCAGTCTGTCTGTATCTTTATATGTAAAATGTTTCTGGTAAATAGCATTTAGTTTGTTTATATGAATGTAATTAATAATGCAGTTGCATTTTTATTGTTTTCTGTTTGTTTCATCTGTCCGTTGTTTCTTTGCTCCTCTTATCCTGACTTACCTCGGATTAATCACGTTTCTTCTTCTTATGCTATTTTGTTTATATCATTTTCTAATGTTTTCAGTTGTTATTATAGACATTCAGGGGTGATTTTGTCCTATGTCTGGAGATATTTTTGGTTATCACACTTTGTAGCGGGGGTGCTAGTGGTGTTTACTGGGTAGAGGCTAAAACTCTTTGAAAGTTAAAACTCTTGCAATACACAAGAGAGCCCCCCACAACAAAGAGCTATCAGAGAGTGACAGGGTTTAGAATTCTTGCTACAGAGGGTTAGAGATTACATCACGTGTCCTTGATTTATTATTAGTTTACCTTAAATTAGCATGTTGCCACTTTATGACAGATTCAAAAATTATACAACAGTGAAGATCCATTCATCTGCTCCTATTCTTTGGGCTCTTATCATATATTTCACTTCTATATGCATTTGACCACAAGGCACTAATATTATTGTTACCTTAAATAATAAATTTTTACAGATCGTCCTCAACTTATGATGGGGTTCCATACAGATAAGGATATCATAAATTGAAAATATCATAAGGAAAAAATGCATTTAATACATATAACCTACTGAACATCATAGCATGGCCTCATCTACCTTTAATGTTTTCAGAACATTTATATTAACTTATAGTTGAGCAAAATCATCTAACACAAAACCTATTTTATAATAGGGTTGAATATCTCATGTAAGATAATGAATACTGAACTGAAAGTGAAAAACAGAATGGTTGTGGGTTCAACTCTTGGCCACTGCTCAGCTTCAGGGGAGAGTATCATCACTAAGTCATTTGATCATTGGGATCCATCAATTCTTTTTTTTCCCTGCCTCATTCTCATGCTCCTCTCCTTCTTGGATTTAAATTACACATATATTAAACTGCCTAACAATCTACCATGAATTTATTATGCTTTTCCCCTCTTCTTTCCATCATTTTTTCATGTTTCAGTCTGAATCGTTTCTATTGAATTGACTTTTTAAAATTTATTTTTAATTGGAGGATAATTGATTTACAATATAGTGTTGGTTTCTGCCATGCAACAACATGAACCAGTCATAAGTATAAATATACGCCCTGTCTCTTGAACCTCTGTCTCACTCCTGCTGCCATCCAATCCCTCTAGATTGTCATAGAGCACCAGGTTGAGCTTCCTATGTTATACAGCAACTTTCTACTAGCTATCTATTTTACATACGGCAATGTATATGTTTCAAAGCTACTCTCTCAATTCGTCCCACCCTCTACTTCCCCCATTGTGTCCACTAGTCTGTATCTCTATTCTTGCCCTGCAAATAGGCTTATCAGTACCATTTTGCTAGATTCCATATATATGTGTTAATACACAATATTTGCTTTTATTGGACTGATTTTAAGTTCACTATTCCTCTCATCAAGATTGCCAGGAGAAATATCAATAACCTCAGATAGGCAGATGACACCACCCTTATGGCAGAAAGTGAAGAAGAACTAAAGAGCCTCTTGATGAAAGTGAAAGAGAGTGAAAAAGTTGGCTTAAAGCTCAACATTCAGAAAACTAAGATCATGGCATCCAGTCCCATCACTTCATGGCAAATAGATGGGGAAACAATGGAAACAGTGACAGACTTTATTTTCTTGGCCCCCAAAATCACTGCAGATGGTGACTTAAGCCATGAAATTAAAAGATGCTTGCTCTTTGGAAGAAAAGTTATGACCAACCTAGTGAAAGTGAAGTGAAGTCGCTCAGTCGTTTCCGACTCTTTGCGACCCCATGGACTGTAGCCTACCAGGCTACTCCCTCCATGGGATTCTCCAGGCAAGAATACTGGAGTGGGGTGCCATTTCCTTCTCCAGGGAATCTTCTCGACCCAGGGATCGAACCCAGGTCTCCTGCATTCCAGGCAGATGCTTTAACCTCTGAGCCACCAGGGAAGCCCAGATGACCAACCTAGACAGCATATTAAAGAGCAGAGACATTACTTTGTCAAAAAAGGTCTAGTCCAGGCTATGGTTTTCCCAGTGGTCATGTATGGATGTGAGAGTTGGACTATAAAGAAAGCTGAGCACAGAAGAATTGATGCTTTTGAACTGTGGTGTTGGAGAAGACTCTTGAGAGTCACTTGGACTGCAAGGAGAGTCAACCAGTCCATCCTACAGGAAATCAGTCCTGAATATTCATTGGAAGGACTGATGCTGAAGCTGAAACTCCAATACTTTGGCCACATGATGTGAAGAACTGACTCATTGGAAAAGACCTTGATGCTGGGAAAGATTGAAGGCAGGAGGAGAAGGTGACAACAGAGGATAAGATGGTTGGATGGTATCACTGACTCAATGGACATGAGTTTGAGCAAGCTCCAGGAGTTGGTGATGGACAGGGAAGCCTGGCGCACTGCAGTCCATGGGTTCGTAAGGAGTTGAACAAGACTGAGTGACTGAACTGATTCCTCTCATCTGCCTGCTAATAAACCCATATGAGAAATTATTTGTTTTAATTGACATGATATATGCAAACACAATTTTAAGGTGCTAGTTCAGTGGAATTTAGTACACTCACAATGATGTGATATCACTATCTTTAGTTTCAAAACTTTTTAATCACCTCAGATAAAACTTAATAAATTAGTCACTCCCCATTCTCCTTTCCTCCTAGACCCTAGCAACCACTGATATGCTTCCTGTCTCTATGTATTTATCTATTCTGGGCATTTCAAACATGTATAATCAAATGCTATGATCTGTTGTGTCAGGCTTCTTTCACTTAGCATAATGTTTTCAGGTACAGCCATGTTGTAGTATGTGAGTGCATGCAACGTCTGGATTACAGTAGGTCTACTTCTATTGACTGTTTTTCCTCTTGATATGGGTCACACTGTCCTGTGTCTTTATGTGCCTCATAATTCTCTCTATGCTCAACATGTGCCTAAAGTCACCATAGAGTCTGATGCCAATTTTTTTTTTTCCTCCCAAATAGGATAATGTCTTTTCTTTGTCAGGGAAGTGAGTAAAGAGCTAATCATCTCAAACCAATTAGGAATTGAGCTAGGATAGCATTGTTGTGGTTATAATTCTGTTTGAGCAAGTGAGTGAAAGTCTCTCAGTCATGTTTGACACTTTGCGACACCATGGACTATACAGTCCATGGAATTCTCCAAGCTGGAATACTAGAGTGGGTAGCTGTTCCCTTCTCCAAGGAATCTTCCCAACCCAAGGATCAAACCCAGGTCTTTTTCATTCCAGGGGGATTCTTTACCATCTGAGCCACCAGAGAAGGCCAAGAATACTGGAGTGGGTAGCCTATCCCTTCTTCAGGAGATCTTCCCATCCCAGGAATCAAACTGGGGTCTCGTGCATTGCAGGTGGATTCTTTACCAGCTGAGCTATCAGGGGAGCCCTGCTTAGTTATAATTCTGCTTCAGTTCGGTCACTCAGTCGTGTCCAATTCTTTGTGACCCCATGAACTGCAGCACACCAGGCCTCCCTGTCCATTACCAACTCCCAGAGTTTACTCAAATTCATGTCCAATGAGTCAGTGGTGTCATCTAACCATCTCATCCTCTGTCGTCCCCTTTACCTCCTGCCTTCAATCTTTCCCAACATCAGGGTCTTTTTAAATGAGTCAGCTCTTTGCATCAGGTGGCCAAAATACTGGAGTTTCAGCTTCAACATCAGTCCCACCAATGAACACCTAGGACTGATTTCCTTTAGGATGGACTGGTTGGATCTCCTTGCAGTCCAAGGGATTCTCAAGAGTCTTCAACATCACAGTTCAAAAGCATCAATTCTTTGGCGCTCAGCTTTCTTTATAGTCCAACTCTCACATCCATATATGACTCCTGGAAAAACCATTGCCTTGACTAGATGGACCTTTGTTGGCAAAGTAATGTCTCTGCTTTTTAATATGTTATCTAGGATGGTCATAACTTTCCTTCCAAGGAGTAAGTGTTTTCTAATTTCATGGCTGCAATCACCATCTGCAGTGGTTTTGGAGTCCAAAAACATAAAGTCAGCCACTGTTCCCACTGTTTCCCCATCTATTTGCCATGAAATGATGGGACCGGATCCCATGATCTTAGTTTTCTGAATGTTGAGCTTTAGGCCAACTTTTTCACTCTCCTCTTTCACTTTCATCAAGAGGCTCTTTAGTTCTTCTTCACTTTCTGCCATAAGGATGGTGTCATCTGTGTATCTGAGGTTATTGATATTTCTCCCGGCAAACTTGATTCCAGCTTGTACTTCCTCCAGCCCAGCGTTTCTCATGATGTACTCTGCATATATGTTAAATAAGCAGGGTGACAATGTACAGGCTTGACATACTCCTTTTCCTATTTGGAACAAGTCTGTTGTTCCATGTCCAGTTCTGTTGCTTCCTGACCTGCATATAGGTTTCTCAAGAGGCAGGTCAGGTGGTCTGGTATTCCCATCTCTTTCAGAATTTTTCACAGTTTATTGTGATCCACACAGTCAAAGGCATTGGCATAGTCAATAAAGCAGAAATAGATGTTTTTCTGGAACTCGTTTGCTTTTTCCATGGTCCAGTGGATGTTGGCAATTTGATCTCTGGTTCCTCTGCCTTTTCTAAAACCAGCTTGAACATCTGGAAGTTCATGGTTCACGTATTGCTGAAGCCTGGCTTGGAGAATTTTGAGCATTACTTTACTAGCGTGTGAGATGAGTGCAATTGTGTGGTAGTTTGAGCATTCTTTGGCATTGCCTTTCTTTGGGATTGGAATGAAAACTGACCTTTTCCAGTCCTGTGGCCACTGCTGAGTTTTCCAAATTTGCTGGCATATTGAGTGTAGCACTTTCACCGCATCATCTTTTAGGATTTGAAATAGCTCAACTGGAATTCCATTACCTACACTAGCTTTGTTCATAGTGATACTTCCTAAGGCCCACTTGACTTCACATTCCAGGATGTCTGGCTCTAGGTGAGTGATCACACCATCGTCATTATCTGGATCATGAAGATCTTTTTTGTACAGTTCTTCTGTGTATTCTTGCCACCTCTTCTTAATATCTTCTGCTTCCGTTAGGTCCGTACCATTTATGTCCTTTATTGAACCCATCTTTGCATGAAATATTCCCTTGGTATCTCTAATTTTCTTGAAGAGATCTCTAATCTTTCCTATTCTATTGTTTTCCTCTATTTCTTTGCATTGATCACTGAGGAAGGGTTTCTTATCTCCTTGCTATTCTTTGGAACTCTGCATTCAAATGGGTATTTCTTTCCTTTTCCCCTTTGCTTTTCACTTCCTTCTTTTCACAGCTATTTGTAAGGCCTCCTCAGACAGCTCTTTTGCTTTTTTGCATTTCTTTTTCTTGGGGATGGTCTTGATCTCTGTCTCCTGTACAATGTCATGAACCTCCATCCATAGTTCATCTCTGTCTCCTGTACAATGTCATGAACCTCCATCCATAGTTCATCATCCACTCTATCAGATGTAGTCCCTTAAATCTATTTCTCACTTCCACTGTATAATCATAAGGGATTTGATTTAGGTCATACCTGAATGGTCTAGTGGTTTTCCCCACTTTCTTCAATTTGAGTCTGAATTTGGCAATAAGGAGTTCATGATCTGAGCCACAGTTATCCCCCAGTCTTGTTTTTGCTGAATGTATAGAGCTTCTCCATCTTTGGTTGCAAATAATATAATCAATCTGATTTCAGTGTTGACCATCTGGTGATGTCCATGTGTAGAGTCTTCTCTTGTGTTGTTAGAAGAGGGTGTTTGTGATGACCAGTGTGTTCTCTTGGCCAAACTGTATTAGCATTTGCCCTGCTTCATTCTGTACTCCAAGACCAAATTTGCCTGTTACTCCAGGTGTTTCTTGACTTCCTACTTTTGCATTCCAGTCCCCTATAATGAAAAGGACATCTTTTTTGGGTGTTAGTTCTAGAAAGTCTTGTAGGTCTTCATAGAACCGTTCAAATTCAGCTTCTTCAGCATTACTGGTTGGGGCATAGATGTGGATTACTGTGATATTGAATGGTTTGCCTTGGAAACGAACAGAGGTCATTCTGTCATTTTTGAGATTGCACCCAAGTACTGCATTTTGGACTCTTTTGTTGACTATGATGGCTATTCCATTTCTTCTAAGGGATTCCTGACCACAGAAGTAGATATAATGGTCATCTAAGTTAAATTCACCCATTCCAGTCCATCTTAGTTCGCTGATTCCTAGAATGTCGACGTTCACTCTTGCTATTTTCTGTTTGACCACTTCCAATTTGCCTTGATTCGTGGACCTAACATTCCAGGTTTCTATGCAATATTGCTCCTTACAGCATTGGGCCTCACTTCTATCACCAGTCACATCCACAACTGGGTGTTGTTTTTGCTTTGGCTCCATCCCTTCATTCTTTCTGGAGTTACTGCTCCACTGATATCCAGTAGCATATTGAGCACCTACTGACCTGGGGAGCTCCTCTTTCAGTGTCCTGTCTTTCTGCCTTTTCATACTCTTTATGGGGTTCTCAAGGCAAGAATACTGAAGTGGTTTGCCATTCCCCCCTCTAGTGGACCGCATTCTGTCAGACCTTCCCACCATGACCCCTCCATTTTGGGTGGCCCCACACAACATGGCTTGGTTTCATTGAGTTAGACAAGCTTGGTCCGTGTGATCAGATTGGCTAGTTGTCTGTGATTGTGGTTTCAGTCTGTCTGCCCTCTGATGTCCTCTCTCAGCGCCTACTGTCTTACTTGGGTTTCTCTTACCTTGGATGTTGGGTATCTCTTCAGGGCTGCTCCAGCAAAGTGCAGCCACTGCTCCTTACCTTGGACGTGGGGTAGCTCCTCTCGGCCGCTCCTGTGCCGTCCCACAGCCGCTGCGAAGGCTTAGTTATAATTAAAAGTGTTAAGAGCTAAATTTTTACAGAGCCTTCCCTTTTGGTAGATTTCCCCCTTTTTTCTACCTAGGCTTTTCTACCTCTGTTCGTTTTTCTCCTTTCTTTCTTTCTGCACCTAGGTCTGTATGATTTCAACCATTATGTCTTTAAATTACTGATTCTTTCTTAAGCCTGCTCATAAATGTTGTTGAATTCCTTTAGTGGTTGTACTTTTTCAGCTCCAGATTTACCTTTATAATTTATCCATTTTTATATTCTCTATTTGGTGAGACATTCTTCTACCTGTTTCCTTTGTTTCTTTGTGCATTGTTTCCATTAGCTTTTTGAGCATATTTAAGAGTGGTATTTTATGGACTTCCCTGGCAGTACAGTGGTTAAGACTTCACCTTCCAATGCAGGGGGTATGGGTTCAATCCCTTGTTGGGTAACTAAGATCCCACATGCCTAAGGGCCATAAAACCAAAACATAAAAAAGAAGCAATATTGCAACAAATTCAATTAAGACTTTGAAAAAGGTCTGCATCAAAAAAATCTTAGTCTTAAAAAAGAGATTGTTATTTTAAAGGCTTTGACTAATAAGTCCAATTTCTGGGCTTCCTCAGGGGCAGTTTGTAATATATTTTTCCTGTGGACCCCAGTTTCTTATTTCTTTGCATATCTCATAATTTTTGTTGAAAACTGGATATTTTGGAAAGTATAACATTACAACCCTAAATAATAGATTATCCCTCCTTACCATAATTTGTTGTTGCCATTTGTGGTGTGTTATTTATGTCAGAGAAGGCAATGGCAACCCACTCCAGTACTCTTGCCTGGAAAATCCCATGGGCGGAGGAGCCTAGTAGGCTGCAGTCCATGGGGTCGCTAAGAGTCAGACACAACTGAGTGACTTCACTTTCACTTTTCACTTTCATGCACCGGAGAAGGAAATGGCAAGCCACTCCAGTGTTCTTGCCTGGAGAATCCCAGGGATGGGGGAGCCTGGTGGGCTGCTGTCTATGGGGTCGAACAGAGTCGGACACGACTGAAGTGACTTAGCAGCAGCAGCAGCAGCAGTTATTTATGTGGTGACTTTTCTAAGATATTTTTATAATGACTGTGTTTGTTGTATGTGGTCACCGAAGTCTCTGTTCTGTTAGCTTAGTGATTTCCTTAAATATCTAGAGCAAAAAAGCAAACCAAATAAAAATAGTGTCTTGGTCTTTATAAATTGACTCTAGTTTGGTGTCCTCCTTCAATGCTTAGCAACGGTATTTACAACTCTGCCTGTCTTTATTTCCCATTTACACGGAGTAAATATCAGCCAAAGGTGACATCTTAGGGTTTCTGTAGTCTTTTCTGGGCACATGTTTATTACTGAACATGCACGGTCTTCTAGATCCCTCAGTATATGTAGGAGCTTTCAAAGTACTTATTCCTCCTCCTGAGTTGTACCTTCTATCCAACCTTGCCTCAAGCAGCTACAGCTACCATAAGCTTTTTAATTTTTTTTTTAATTTTAATTTTTTTGGCTGTGCTGGGTCTTTGTTGCTTTGCACAGGCTTTCTCTAGTTGCAATGTGCAGGCTTCTCATTGCAGTGCTTCTCTTGTGGAACACAGGCTCTAGGGCATGCAGGGTTCATTAGTTGTAGCACACAGTCTCAGTAGTTGTGGCATGCAAGCTCAGTAGCAGTGGCACATGGGCTCAGTTGCTCTGTTACATCCAGAATCCTCCTGGACCAGGGATTGAACCCATGTTCCCTGCATTGGCAGGCAGAGTCTTATCCACTGTGCCACCAGGGAAGTTCTACCATATGCTTTTATATGTTTTATAAAATTGCCACTCAAAATAAAAACCACAATGAGATGCTATCTTACACCAGTTAGGTTGAGAAATATTTTTAAAAAGAAAAAGAATAACAAGTATTGGATTGGCAAGGAAGTAGAGAAACTGGAACACTAGTACCCTGTTCATGGGAACGTAAAATGGTATAGCCACTGTGGAGAACTGTTGGTTCCTCAAACAGTTAAAAATGAATTATCATATAATTCAGTGATTCATCTTCTGGGAATATATTCCCCAAATTTAAAGCTGAACTTTGAAGAGATATTTGTACACTCATGTTCATAGCAGCAGCAGCATTATTCACAATAGCTAAAAGATGGAAGTGATGCAAATGTCTATTGATGGAAGAATGCATAAGCATAATATGGCATGTACATACAATGGAATGGAATTTAGTTTTAAAGAAGGAAGGAAATTCTGATGTATGTCAGAACATGGATGAAGCTTGAGGACATTATGCTAAATGAAATAAGCCAGTCATAAAAATGCAAATACTGTATTATTCCACCTGTATGAGTTACTTATAGTTGTCAAATTCATAGAGATATAAATTAGAATGGTGGTTGACAGTTGTTGTTTGGAGGGAGGAATGGGGAATTACTGTTTATAGAACTTCAGTTTTGCAAAATGAAAAGAGTTCTGGAGATGGATGGTGGTGATGCTCCCCAAAATATGAATGTGCTTAATGGCACTGAACCATACACTTAAAAATGATTAAGATGGCATATTTTCTGTTATGTATATTTTAATACAGTTTTTTTTTTTTTAATTGTGAAAAAAATCACCACCCAAGAGGTGACTCCAGTCCTGAGAGTTTGGAAGCAGGGAATGGCAAAACACAGGCAAGTCCCTTAGCTGATCTCTTGGTAAGCAATCAAGCAGTCAAAACCCCAAACCACAACTCTTTGAGAAAAAGTTTTGCATATCTCATTTTGGCACCCATAAGCTCACCATTCCATTATTGTCAGCGAGCTGTTGATTGGGGGAAGGTAGGAAAAATGTCATAATACTCTCTTACTAGAAATCAGCAGCCTCCTTCTTCATCAAGCAACACCCTGGTTGTTCTAAGATTTCATTGGGGGAAATAAATATTCTTCTATTTTGGACATGTTACATTTGAGATAGCTTTAGACATTCAGGTAGCCTTATCAGGGAGTCAGTTGGATATAAGAATCTGTAGCTCAATAGACAGGTCTAAGCTGGAAGTAAACAGTAGATACGTGAGTCATAAACCTATAGATCATAGTATAAGTCATGAAACTAGTTGAGAGCCTTCAAGGAGAGAAAAAAAGTCAGAAAAGAACAGGTTAGGGAGGGAGACCTGGGGCAGTATAATATTTAAAGAAGCAGAGAATGGGTCATAAAGGAGACAGAGAATTTATCAATGAAGTAGGAAGTAAACCAGGATTGTGGTGTATAGAAGTTAAGAAACTAGTGTTTCAGAGGAAAGGGTTCAAGATCATGTCATAGGAAAATTCTGAGCTCACCTCATCACATGGACACAACAAATCTACAACTGCATATGGATAGTTCCTCCAGAAAGGGACCTGAAAACTAAGTAAACAGAGCCTTCACAACAAAGCATCAAAGGACAGCATTGAGATGGACAGAAAAGACAAAGATGTGTTCTTGCCAAGGATAAAAGCACATTATATCCATGGTTGATTCACAATCAGGAGTGATCACAAAAATACATATCATTTTCCAGGGGAGCAAGGGATTTGAGCTCCACACCAGGTACCCCAACTGCTAGATCCTGCACAAGACAGATAAGCCCCTCAAACATCTGGCTTTGAAAATCAATGAGAACTAGGTCCAGGAAAAAATAGAACTATAGGGAATGGAGAATCCTCTCGTAAAGGCCCCTGTACAGATTCACTCAACAAAAATAAATAAATAAATAAATAAAAATTGCATGGATCCTAAGTAAAGGGGACACATTTACTAATCTTTAAGTATCTTCCAGAAAGACATAAATTAGCTGGGATGCTATGTGGGAAATTGTACATTGGAAGAAGCAGTTGATGTGAGCTCAGGCTATCTTGCTAATGCCAGTGCTGGTGGACACCATTATGAAGTTCTCCTTTTATACTGGGAGCACAAATGGGCACATCCAGTTAAGAGCCCCACCCACCCATGCACATTAGTTAGGCCTCTCAGTCAACCAAGTCATATTCATGCCAACCAGTGCATGTGGTAGCCACAGCCAGGTCCTGCAGCCAATCTGGGGGTGCCTGTTCCCACCAGTGTACTCTTGCAGCTGCAATCAGGTTTCACAGTAATTCCAGGGACCAACTTCACCCACCTAGAGACTGCAGCAGTAGCTGCATCCTTGCCAAGAAAGGAGAGTGTATTCAGCCCACATAGGAGACACTACTTCAGTGCCTGGGTCTGGTAGCCAGGTGAAGTTGTGCCTCTGAGTTTCATACGACATATCTTAAATAAGGCCACTCCTTCAAGACTGGAAGATACAGCTGATTTACATAATTGTTGTTGCTTAGATGCTAAGTCAGGTCCAACTCTTGTGACCCTATGGACTGTAGCTTACCAGGTTCCTCTGCCCATGGGATTTCCCAGGCAGGAATACTGGAGTGGGTTGCCATTTTCTTCTCCAGGGGATCCTCCCAACCCAGGGATCAAACTCACATCTCCTGCATTGGCAAGTGGATTCTTTACCACTGAGCCACATGAGAAGCCATTATTTACATAATACATAGAAACAAATACAGATAATTAGGCCAAATGACGAGACAGAGGAATATGTTCCAATAGAAAGACCAAGATGAATCTCAAAAAATTGGTTAAATTAAATGGAGAAAAGCAGTCTACCAGATATAACTGTTCAAAGTAATGGTCATAAAGATGCTCATCAAATATGGGAGAAGAATAGATGAACAGAGTAAGAACTTCAGCAAAGAGATAGAAAATATAAGAAAGTACCAAACAGAAGTTATAACTGAAATGAAAAATACACTGGAGGGGTTCAGTAGCAGACTGGATGATGTAGAAGAACCAATCAGTGAGCTGAAAGACAAGACAATGGAACTCACCCAGATAGAGAAGCAAAAAGAAAAAAAGAATTTAAAAAAGTAAAGATACCTTAAGGGACCTTAGGGGCAACATCAAGAATAACATTCACATTATAGAAATATCAGAAGGAGAAGACAGAGATAAAGGGACAAAAAATTTGAAGAAACAGTGGCTAATAAATTTCCAAGTCTGGGGAGGGAAACAGACAACCAGATCCAGGAAGAGCAGAGAACTCAAAATAAGATGAACATAAAGAAACATACACCAAGGTACACTGGAAAAGTTAAGGATAGAGAAGGAATACTAAAATTAGCAAGAGAAAAAATAACTTGTCATGTAGAGGGAAACCCCATAAGGCTATCTGCATATTTTTAAGCAGAAACTGTACATGCTAGAAGGGACTGGCATGACATATTTCAAAGTGCTGAGAGGAAAAAAAGCACTTCCAACCAAGAATTCTCTACCTGGAAAGATTATCATTCAGAATTGAAGAAGAGATCAAGAGTTCTCCAGATAAGCAAAAGTTAAAGGAGTTCATCACCACTAAACTGGCCCTTCATGACATGTTAAAGGGATTTCTTTAAGCTGAAAAAGGAATGGCACTAATTAATCAGGAATCATATAATTGTAAAAATCTCACTGGAAATGGTAAATATATAATAAAGGTAGTGGATCAATCATTTATAAAGCAAGCATAAAGGTTAAAAGTCAAAAGCAATAAAATTAACTAAAATTACAAGAATTATTTAGGTATGAATAAAATAGGGCTTCCCTGGTGATAACAATGCAGGCCTACTTCAAGAAACAAGAAAAATCCCAAATAAATTATCTAACTTTATAACTAAAGGAACTAGAAGAAGAATAACAAAAGAAGCCCAAAATTAGAAGGAAGGAAATAATAAAGATCAGAGTGGAAATAAATGAAATAAAGACTAAAAAACAAATGTAGAAAAGATCAATGAAACTAAGAGCTGGTTCTTTGAAAAGATTAACAAAATCGACAAACCGTCAGCTTGACTAACCAAGAAAAAAAAAAAAAGAGGACTCAAATACATCAGGAAAAGAGAAGTTACAGTTGATACCACAGAAACACAAAACATGACAAGGGACTACTATAAACAATTATATGCCAACATATTGAATAAACTAGAATAAATGGATAAATTCCTAGAAAAATACAGTACTCCAAGACTGAATTGTGAAGAAATAGAAAATCCAAATAGACGGTTTACTAGTAAGGAGATGCAAATAATTATCAGAAAACTTCCAACAAACAAAAACCCAGGACCAGATAGCTTCACTGCTAACTTCTATAAAACATTCAAAGAAAATTTAATACCTATGTTTCTCAAACTCTTCCAAAAAACTGAAGGGGAGAGAAACCTTATAAGCACATTTTGCAAAACCAGCATTATACTGACACCAAAACCAGACAAGAACAACACACACAAAAAGAAAATGACAGGCCAATATCCCTGATGAACATACATGCAAAAATCCTCAACAAAATATTAGCAAACCAAATCCAGCAGTACTTTAAAAGGATCATATGCCACAGTCATGTGGAATTAATTCCAGGGATGCAAGGATGGTTCAACATTTGCAAATCAATCAACATGATATGTCCCATTAACAAAATGAAGGATAAAAATAATATAATCATCTCAATAGATGCAGAAAAAGCATTTAACAAAATTAAACATCCATTTATGATAAAAAAAACTCTGAACAAAGTTGTAGGTATAGATGGACTATAACTCAAAGTAATAAGCACCATATATAATAAAGCAACAGCTAATATACTCAATGGTGAAAAGCTGGAAGTTTTTCCTCTGAGTTCAGAAACAAGACAAAGAAGCCCACTCTGGCTACTTTCATTCAACGTAGTAATGGAAGTTTTAGCCACAGCAATTAGGCAACAAAAATAAACTAAAAGCATGCAAATTGGGAAAGAAGAAATAAAGCTGTCACTATTTGTAGATGACATGATAACTATATAGCGAGAACCCTAAAGACTCCACCAAAACACTGTTAGAACTAATAAATGAATTCAGTAAAGTCACAGGATAAAAGATCAATATACAAAAATCTGTGGTATTTCTATACAATAATAATGAACTATCAGAAAGACAAATGAATGAAACAATCTTATTTACAATTGCATTCAGTTCAGTTCAGTTCAGTCGCTCAGTCGTGTCCGACTCTTTGCGATCCCATGAATTGCAGCACGCCAGGCCTCCCTGTCCATCACCAACTCCTGGAGTTCACTCAAACTCATGTCCATCAAGTTGGTGATGCCATCCAGCCATCTCATCCTCTGTCATCCCCTTCTCCTCCTGCCCCCAATCCCTCCCAGCATCAGAGTCTTTTCCAATGAGTCAACACTTCGCATGAGGTGGCCAAAGTATTGGAGTTTCAGCTTTAGCATCAGTCCTTCCAAAGAACATCCAGGATGGATCTCCTTTAGAATGGACTGATTGGATCTCCCTGTAGTCCAAGGGACTCTCAAGAGTCTTCTCCAACACCACAGTTCAAAAGCATCAATTCTTCAGCGCTCAGCCTTCTTCACAGTCCAACTCTCACATCCATACATGACCACTGGAAAAACCATAGCCTTGACTAGACAGACCTTTGTTGGCAAAGTAATGTCTCTGCTTTTCAATATGCTATCTAGGTTGGTCATAACTTTTCTTCCAAGGAGTAAGCGTCTTTTAATTTCATGGCTGCAGGCACCATCTGCAGTGATTTTGGAGCCCAGAAAAATAAAGTCTATCACTGTTTCCCCATCTATTTGCCATGAAGTGATGGGACCAGATGCCATGATCTTCGTTTTCTGAATGTTGAGCTTTAAGCCAACTTTTTCACTCTCCTCTTTCACTTTCATCAAGAGGCTTTTTAGTTCCTCTTCACTTTCTGCCATAAGGGTGGTGTCATCTGCATATCTGAGGTTATTGATATTTCTCCCTGAAATCTTGATTCCAGTTTGTGCTTCATCCAGTCTGGCATTTCACATGATGTAACCTGCATAAGTTAAATAAGCAAGGTGACAATATACATCCTTAAGGTACTCCTTTCCCAATTTGGAACCAGTCCATTGTTTTATGTCCAGTTCTAACTGTTGCTTCTTGACCTGCATACAGATTTCTCAGGAGGCAGGTAAGGTGGTCTAGTATTCCCATCTCTTTAAGAATTTTCCACAATTTGTTGTGATCCACACAAAGGCTTTAGCGTAGTCAATGAAGCAGTAGATGTTCTTCTGGAACTCTCTTGCTTTTTCTATGATCCGAGGGATGTTGGCAATTTGATCTCTGGTTCCTCTGCCTTTTCTAAATCCAGCTTTAACATCTGGAAGTTCTTGGGTCACATACTATTAAAGCCTAGCTTGGAGAATTTTGAACATTACTTTGCTAGCATGTGAGATTTTGGTAGTTTGAACATTCTTGTGTGTATATATATATACATACATATATATATATAATATTTGAACATATTTATAAGTATTTATGTATAATGGACTTCTAGAATTAGATTTTCTAGATCTTTGCAATTAAAATTTTAAAGGATATTGCCAATTGTCCTCTGAAAAGATTACACTTATTTGTACATCCATCCAATGTATATGAGTGTCTATTTTCCATATCCTTGGAAACATATGATGTTATCAATCTTTACAATATTGACTTTCTGAAGGTTGTAGAAACATAACACATAGTGTGCAGATCTTGGTTTCTAAATACCACTTTTTTCCCAATAAAAGGAACTAGGGAACCATGTAGAAATGGTTGATTCTAGTACTGGGGTAGGGAATACACAAGATGAGCCTGGAAAATCTTATAGTGCCAGAAAATAAAGTAGTCAAAAAATGGAGACATCAAAATGACATAGAAGCTCCCAATGGCCAAAGCTGGAACAATTTGAACAACAAAACAATGACAGCATTAGGTTATAAGTCATAAAATAAAATAAACATCTATTAGTCTACACTGCTATAAGTAAATTTGTGAATAAACGCACGAGGAAGGTCATCTTCCTCATAGAATTTCAATTAATAAAAACAGATGAAATAGAAGAAATAGAAAATCACCATTAGGTAAACACCACAGTAGTTAATTGTCATTATAAGAACCACTGATGAAAGCTAAACTTAGTGGGCAAAAGTATGATGATGAAAGGTTGTTGCTGAACGAAAAGATGCTGGGATGTTTGGCCTCCAGAGGAGAAGAATTCAATCCAGGGCCAGAGACGAGGCTTGATCGCTCAGAGTTTTTGTGTAATAAAGTTTTATTACAGTATAAAGGACATAGAGAAATCTCCTGACATAGGCATCAGAAGGGGGCAGAAAGAGTACCCCCCTGCTAGTCTTCAGCTGGATGTTAGATAGTCACTAGCAGTCTGTTAATGAAAGAAAGGAATGTCTTAAAACTCAGAATGGCACCAGGCCCCTCACCGGTAAGATGCATTTTGGGATAATCTTGGCACCAAAAGGTTCATCCTGGGCCATAAAATGATTAACTTGAATCTTGTAGAAGGACAGATTACCATACAAATAGTTTTGTTTACATAGATTAGGGGAACAATATCTGAGTATAACATACTGGTTTGTCAAGTAGGTTCTGAGCCATTAGGTGGACCCGACTTGAAGACAGAGTCTGGGGTAAATGCATAGTACATTAACATAGCTTAAGACAAATATTTCCATGAGAAAAATGCATTGGTTATCTCAAGGTTTGAGAATAGTTAACTTCAGGTGAAACCAGGTGTCATTATGGCAACACAATATTTTAAGAGAAACCTCCTTTTAAATTTGTATGGAGAAGAAAAAAATATCACTTGTTTGTTTACTCCTGCCACTTAAGAGAGATAAAAATGTCTGACACTTGCAGGATATTTCCTCCGTTTTGAGACTCCTGGCCTTCCTGCCTGTTACCCTCTCAACGACAAAACAATGTTTTATATCTTCCTCCACTAGCTTTGTTCGTAGTGATGCTTTCTAAGGCCCACTTGACATCACATTCCACGATGTCTGGCTCTAGGTCAGTGATCACACCATTGTGATTATCTGAGTCGTGAAGATCTTTTTTGTACAGTTCTTCTGTGTATTCTTGCCACCTCTTCTTAATATCTTCTGCTTCTGTTAGGTCCATACCATTTCTGTCCTTTATCGAGCCCATTTTTGCATGAAATGTTCCCTAGGTATCTCTCATTTTCTTGAAGAGATTTCTAGTATTTCCCATTCTGTTGTTTTCCTCTATTTCTTTGCATCCTTCTACTAGTGGAGGTGATGGAATTCCAGTTGAGCTATTTAAAATCCTGAAAGATGATGCTGTGAAAGTGCTGCACTCAATATGCCAGCAAATTTGGAAAACTCAGCAGTGGCCACAGGACTGGAAAAGGTCAGTTTTCATTCCAATCCCAAAGAAAGGCAATGTCAAAGAATGCTCAAACTACCGCACAATTGCACTCATCTCACATGCTAGTAAAGTAATGCTCAAAATTCTCCAAGCCAGGCTTCAGCAATACATGAACCATGAACTTCCTGATGTTCAAGCTGGTTTTAGAAAAGGCAGAGGAACCAGAGATCAAACTGCCAACATCCGCTGGATCATCGAAAAAGCAAGAGAGTTCCAGAAAAACATCTATTTCTGCTTTATTGACTATGCCAAAGCCTTTGACTGTGTGGATCACAATAAACTGTGGAAAATTCTTCAAGAGATGGGAATACCAGACCACCTGACCTGCCTCTTGAGAAACCTATATGCAGGTCAGGAAGCAACAGTTAGAACTGGACATGCAACAGACTGGTTCCAAATAGGAAAAGGAGTATGTCAAGGCTGTATATTGTCACCCTGCTTATTTAACTTATATGCGGAGTACATCATGAGAAACACTGGGCTGGAAGAAACACAAGCTGGAATCCAGATTGCTGGGAGAAATATCAATAACCTCAGATATGCAGATGACACCACCCTTATGGCAGAAAGTGAAGAGGAACTAAAAAGCCTCTTGAGGAAAGTGAAAGAGGAGAGTGAAAAAGCTGGCTTAAAGCTCAACATTCAGAAAACGAAGATCATGGCATCCAGTCCCATCACTTCATGGGAAATAGATGGGGAAACAGTGGAAACAGTGTCAGACTTTATTTCTCTGGGCTCCAAAATGACTGCAGATGGTGACTGCAGCCATGAAATTAAAAGACGCTTACTCCTTGGAAGGAAAGTTATGACCAACCTAGATAGCATATTCAAAAGCAGAGACAGGAGAAGGACATGGCAACCCACTCCAGTATTCTTGCCTGGAGAATCCCATAGACAGAGGAGCCTGGCAGGCTACAGTCCATGGGGTCGCAAGAGTCGGACATGACTTAATGCACTGTCTCACCCCAGAGATCCTGCCACATATACCACAAAAACCAAACATCCCCCAATGACCTTGGCCCCACTGTTCCAATCACTCCCAGGTGGGAATTCAGGCACATGTCCACAGAGGTCACAGACAACATACACACGGTTCTGTTATGTCCCATATATTACCCTTTCATGTCCCAAGGAAGACATTTTCTCTTAGAGATTTTCATTTAGTGTATCTTTAAAAAATCTTGTGTTAAACTTGCCTCCATCTTTTTCTTGGCTAAGGACAACCCAGAAATGGGCCTTTTATGTCTGTGATGTTGCCATTCACAGCTTTCTTGATAGGCCTAGTACAATCTTGAGAACAGGGTTGCTGTATGCTGAGTGTCAGACGGTAGCTCTTAGCTTTGCCTATCTTAGGTAGTTATGCTGTGCATTTTTTATTGGTGTACCATGTTTGATTTGTCCCTAATACCTTTGAAGTTTTTCTGAGAAATGAATAATGCAACATGAACTTATTAAAATACATTTTAAGCCTTTAAAAAAAAAAAAAACCAAAAGCAGAGACATTACTTTGCCAACAAAGGTTCGTCTAGTCAAGGCTATGGTTTTTCCTGTGGTCATGCATGGATGTGAGAGTTGGACTGTGAAGAAGGCTGAGCGCCGAAGAATTGATGCTTTTGAACTGTGGTGTTGGAGAAGACTCTTGAGAGTCCCTTGGACTGCAAGGAGATCCAACCAGTCCATTCTAAAGGAGATTAGTCCTGGGTGTTCTTTGGAAGGACCGATTCTAAAGCTGAAACTCCAGTACTTTGGCCACCTCATGCGAAGAGTTGACTCACTGGAAAAGACTCCGATGCCGGGAGGGTTGGGGGCAGGAGGAGAAGGGGATGACAGAGGATGAGATGGCTGGATGGCATCACTGACTCAATGGATGTGAGTCTGAGTGAACTCTGGGAGTTGGTGATGGACAGGGAGGCCTGGCGTGCTACGATTCATGGGGTTGCAAAGAGTCGGACATGACTGAGTGACTGAACTGAACTGAATATATCTTCCTATAAGGTATTTATGAATTCTAATGAGGAAAATATTAACTTTACAGTGAAGCATAGCAGACACTACCTTAACCAGGTGATCAAGGTTACATGTCACCAGTATTAAGACATGTCAGCATCAGATATCTCCTGATATGAGGTACTAAAAAGGACATAACATAATTTCTGCAGTATCCTTACCAAATATGCATAACATCAATATAATCATGACAAAATATCAGAGAAACCCCAATTAGGGACATTGTACAAAATAACTGACCAATGAGAACTGTCACAGTTAGGAACAGATTAAGGATACATAACAAAGTGCAATGTGAGATCCTAGATCATAAAAAGACATTAGTTGGACAGATGGAGAAAATCAAATAAGGTCTGCACATCAGCTAATATTACTGCATCAATATTATTTTCTTAGTTAACTTTTCTATGGTTATGTAAGATGTTAACATCGGGGGAGCTAAGTGAAGGATATATGGGAACTCTTTTACTATTTGACTTTTCTATAAACCGAAAAAGGCTTTTTAAAAAAGAGCTAATTGTAAATTTCCTGGCAGTCTAGTAGTTAGGATTCCATGCTTTCACAGTGGAGGGCCCAGGTTCAATCCCTAGTTGGGGAACTAAGATCCCACAAGTCACATGGCATGGCCAAAACAACAACAAAAAACAAAAAAGAGAGCTAATTGTCCTAATTTGTATTAATACTCTGAACATTCTAAATTTTCTAAGTTTATCATTTATATTTGTTTCTCTATAAATTTTCTTTTTGTTTACCCACTTTTTAATTGGATTACTGACTTTAGTATACTAAGAAAACTATATGAATTCTATATTGAAGAAATTAGCTCCTGTATGTAGCAAATTATTTTCCAGTTTGACCTTTGATTTTTTTTTATGGTGGGTTACTGTGTTTATGTGTATATAGATTTTTTAAATGATTTCTGCTGACCTGTAGGCAGAAAATAAGAAATAGTAGTCAAGTGGCTTTAAGTTATCAATAGTAATCCAAAGACAACAGAATAGGAATATTTTATGGAAATGACTTTAAGAAACTTTCTTTCCTCCATTAAAAGTTACATTTATTTAAACATTTACATACAGTAAAATTCATCCATTCTGGTGTACAATTCTAGGAGTTACCATTCTGGTGTACAATTCTAGGAGTTATCACAAATGCATACACTCATGTAATTATAATCAAGATACAGAAAATTTCCATTATTAAATAAATTCCTTGTGCTACTCTCTTATTTTTAACCCGTCATCCACTAACTTGTTCTGTTCCATAGTTTTGTCCTTTTCAGAATGTTATATAAATGGAATCTAACAGTAAGTAGCCTTTTGAGTTTGGCTCTTTTACTTAGCAAAATGCATGTGAACTCTATCCAAGCTGTTGCATGTATCATATAGCTCATCATAGTTTTTATTGCTGAGTAGGATTCCCTTGTATGGGTATACCACAGTTTATCTACACACCAGTTGAGGGACAGTCTCTGTTTTTATTTTCCCTTATTGTTAATGGTCTGTAGGTCTAGTAAAGGGCAGCGGTGAGATTTTATACAACAGGAAGAAGTTTCTTCTGCAAAGTCCACCTTAGAAGTATGCTCCTAGGTAACATGTGCAAAAGGTTATACCAGGATAACTTACTTCTTGTCCTTTAAACTATATTTAAAATTAGAGTTAATCCAAAGTGAGCAGTTTATCAAAGGAATAGATGTTTTTCCTGAGTATAGTTAGATGATATCCTCAGAGCAGGCCTGACAAATATTCTGAAATGCAAATCATTGGCAGAGTATTAAATTTTTCTTTATTAAAAAACTGAAAAAAGTAAAAATCAGCCCAAATCACACTTTAAAAATTTTATAAAGCAAAAGTCCCTTTTCAGTCTATCCAATCACATCTCTAAAAGTTTTACAATTTGGTACGTATATTTTCCAGGTTTTTCCTAAGTTTATTCAGAAATATCTATATATACATACATCATATATATACAAATGCTTTTGTTTATAAAAAAAAGTATTCACATATACATATATATTACTTTTTAACTTATTACAAAATCCTAGACACTATACAGATCAGAATGCATTAATAGATATACCTCCATTATTTTAACGGCTGTACAGTATTCCACCAAATGGATGCATCATAATTTATCCATTTTCACACTGACAGACATTTAGGTTGTACCCACTATTTCAGTGTGTGTGACTTTATTAAAATATAATTTGGATATCATAAAATTCACCCATTTAAAGTATATAATTCATGGTTTGTACTATAATAAACAAGTTGTACAATCATCATCACAATCAATTTTAGAACATTTTCATCAAGTTCTAAAGAAACCCTATACACTTCAGCTATTGCCCCAGCCCTAAGCAACCACTAATCTACTTTCTGTCACTATATATTTGGAATCATATAATATACAGTCTTTTGGAATAGTTGCTTTCATTTAGCATGTTTTCAGCATCCTTTCATATTATAGCATATTTACCAGATATGTTCCCTCCTCTTATACTTTTTGGAAGAATTTTTGAAGAATTTGTATTAATTCTTCTTTAATGTTTGTGATAATTAATCTGATAATCCATTTATGTTTATGCTTTTCTTTTTGGGTATTTAAAAAGTTTTAATTAACCTCTTATTATAGGTATTTTCAGAGTTTCTTTGTTCTCCCTTTCTCAACAATTGGTTTCAGTAATTTGTGTCTTTCTAGGAATGTGTTCATTACAAATAAGTTATCTAATCTATTGGCATAAAATTGTTCATGATGTTCCTTCATAATTTTCTTTAAATTTCTATAAGATTTGTAGTAATGTTTCCCTCCTTCATTTCTGATCCTAGCAATTTGAGTCTTCTTTTTTTTTTTTTTTCAATTTTGTTGGTCTTTACATAGAGCCAACTTTGGGTTTCATTAACTTTTTATTCTCTATGCCATTTACTTATCTAATCTTTCATATTTCCTTCCTTCTGCTTTTTCTAGTTAGTTTTCTTCTCTTTGTCCAGTGTCTTAATGTACAAAGTGAGGTTATTGATATGTGATATTTCTTCTTTTTAATTACAAGCATTTACACTTATAAAATTTTCTGTAAGCATTGCTTTAGGTGCATCCCATAAGTTTTGGGATGTTGTATGTTCATTTTCACTCATCTCAAATTAACCTTGTAACTCCTCCTTTGACATATTGGTCATTTAAAAGTCTATCTAATTTCTATTTGTGTCTCCTGACTTTCTGTTATTGATTTCTAACAGAAGTTTCATTCTATGTGGTCAGAGAACAAACTTTGCATAGTTTGATACACTTTAATTGACCATGATTTGTTTAATGGTATGTGATACAGCTATGATTTTTCCAGTAGTCATGTATGGATGTGAGAGCTGGACCATAAAGAAGGCTGAGTGCTGAAGAACAGATGCTCTCAAACTGTGGTGCTGGAGAAGACTCTTGCGAGCCCCTTGGACTACAAGGAGATCAAATCAGTCAGTCCTAAAGGAATTCAACCCTGAATATTCATTGGACGAACTGATGCTGAAGCTGAAGCTGAAGCTCCAATACTTTGGCCACCTGATGTGAAAAGGCAACTCATTTGAAAAGACCCTGATGTTGGGAAAGATTGAGGGCAGGAAGAGAAGTGGGTGACAGAGGATGAGATGGTTGGATGGTGTCACTGACTCAATGGACATGTATTTGAGCAAAATCTGGGAGACAGTCAAAGACAGGGATGCCTGGTGTGCTACAGTCCATGGGGTTGCAAAGAGTTGGGCAAGAATGAGTGACTCAACAACAACAAAATGTGATATGGTCCATCCTGGAGATGTTTCATGTGTATTTGAGAAGAATGTGTGTTTTGCTCTTGTTAGGTGAAGTGTTCTATAAGTATCTTTAAGGTTTCGTTGATTTATAGCATTATTCAAGTCTTCTATTCCTTTGTTCATAATTCTGTCTAGTTCTTAATGAAAATGGGATACTTAATCCCCCACTTTTTGTTGTATACTTTTATATTTCTCCATTCATTTCAGTTTTTGATCCATGTATTTTGGTACTCTGTTGTTAGATGCATATGTGTTTATAATAGATGTCACTATCTACAGCAATTTTTTTTTGCTTTAAAGCTCATTTTAAATAGACTTTAGATCACGATGGTATGATCACTGACCTAGAGCCAGACATCCTGGAATGTGAAGTCGAGTGGGCCTTAGAAAGCATCACTACAAGCAAAGCTAGTGGAGGTGATGGAATTCCAGTTGAGCTATTCCAAATCCTGAAAGATGATGCTGTGAAAGTGCTGCACTCAATATGCCAGCAAATTTGGAAAACTCAGCAGTGGCCACAGGACTGGAAAAGGTCAGTTTTCATTGCAATCCCAAAGAAACGCAATGCCAAAGAATGCTCAAACTACCACACAATTGCACTCATCTCACACGCTAGTAAAGTAATGCTCAAAATTCTCCAAGCCAGGCTTCAGCAATATGTGAACCGTGAACTTCCTGATGTTCAAGCTGGTTTTAGAAAAGGCAGAGGAACCAGAGATCAAATTGCCAACATCCGCTGGATCATGGAAAAAGCAAGAGAGTTCCAGAAAAGCATCTATTTCTGCTTTATTGACTATGCCGAAGCCTTTGACTGTGTGGATCACAATAAACTGTGGAAAATTCTGAAAGAGATGGGAATACCAGACCACCTGATCTGCCTCTTGAGAAATTTGTATGCAGGTCAGGAAGCAACAGTTAGAACTGGACATGGAACAACAGACTGGTTCCAAATAGGAAAAGGAATTCGTCAAGGCTGCATATTGTCACCCTGTTTATTTAACTTATATGCGGAGTACATTATGAGAAACGCTGGGCTGGAAGAAACACAAGCTGGAATCAAGATTGCCGGAAGAAATATCAATAACCTCAGATATGCAGATGACACCACCCTTATGGCAGAAAGTGAAGAGGAACTAAAAAGCCTCTTGAGGAAAGTGAAAGTGGAGAGTGAAAAAGTTGGCTTAAAGCTCAACATTCAGAAAACGAAGATCATGGCATCCAGTCCCATCACTTCATGGGAAATAGATGGGGAAACAGTGGAAACAGTGTCAGACTTTATTTCTCTGGGCTCCAAAATCACTACAGATGGTGACTGCAGCCATGAAATTAAAAGACGCTTACTCCTTGGAAGGAAAGTTATGACCAACCTAGATAGCATATTCAAAAGCAGAGACATTACTTTGTCAACAAAGCTTCGTCTAGTCAAGGCTATGGTTTTTCCTGTGTTCACGTATGGATGTGAGAGTTGGACTGTGAAGAAGGCTGAGCACCGAAGAATTGATGCTTTTGAACTGTGGTGTTGGAGAAGACTCTTGAGAGTCCCTTGGACTGCAGGGAGATCCAACCAGTCCATTCTGAAGGAGATCAGCCCTGGGATTTCTTTGGAAGGAATGATGCTAAAGCTGAAACTCCAGTACTTTGGCCACCTCATGCAAAGAGTTGACCCATTGGAAAAGACTCTGATGCTGGGAGGGATTGGGGGCAAGAGGAGAAGGGGACGACAGAAGATGAGATGGCTGGATGGCATCACTGACTCGATGGATATGAATCTCAGTGAACTCCAGGTGTTGGTGATGGACAGGGAGGCCTGGCGTGCTGTGATTCATGGGGTCGCAAAGAGTTGGACACGACTGAGCGACTGATCTGATCTGAATAGTATAGCCACTCCAGCTTTCTAATACTTGCCATTTGCCTGATATTTATATCCTTTAACCTTCAATCTGTATCTTTGAATCTAAAGTGTGACTACAATAAATAACATAGAGGTAAGTCTTGTTTGTTTTCCCATTTGATGATCTCTGCCTTTTGACTAGATTGTTTAATCCATTCATACTTATGTCTCAAGTTTTTATTTCTCCATTCCTCTTTTTACTTTCTTTTGCATTAGACATTTTCTAATAAGACATTTAAGTGTGTTTAATATTTTTACTAAATATTTTTAGCTATTTTGTTAGTGGTTGCTCTAGGGTTTACCATACACGTCTTAACTGGCTTCAGCTATATACTAACTAAATTCCAATGAGATATAAAAACCTTATTCCTATGTAAACCTATTCCTTTTCTTATTTTTGTGATATTATTGTTAGTAGTGTTATCTCTACATGTTATAAACCCAGTAATATGTCATTATAATTATTACTTAGTATAATTTTATGTCTTTTAAAGAAGCTGACAGAAGAAAGAGCAAGTATATTATTTATAGCTTTTTTATATTAACCTTCTTATTTCCTATTTCTTGTTACTTTCATTTGTTCCTATGGATTTGAGTTATCACCTGGAGTCATTAATTCAATACAGCTTTGTTTCTACCTTTGTCTTGCTATTGGTAAATATATTAGTTTTATATGTAATAGATCCAATAATGCAATTACATATATATTGCTTGATAAAATAGCTTTTAAAATCAATTAAGAAAGAAAAATGTATTTTGACTATCTAATTACACAATTACCTTTACCAGTGCTAATTTTTTGTATGTGTAGATTCAAATTACTGTCTGAGGTCACCTGCTTTCTACCTGAAGAACTTCTTTTGATATTTCCTGCTAGTCAGGTCTGACAGCAACATTTTCTCCCAGTTTTTGACTGTGTGGGAGTGTCTTCATTTCATCTTCATTCTTGATAAACAGTTTTATTGAATAGGGAATCTATGTTGACAGTTCTTTTTCAACACTGAGTAAAATTTCCCACTACCACCTCCTTTGTTTCTGATGAGAACTTATCTGTTATTGAAGTTTCCTTGTAAATGATGCTTCATCTATCTCATTTTGCTTTCAAAAGTTTCATCTTTGGGTTTTAGCATTCTTATTGTGGTGTGTTTGTGGATTTCTTGTTTATTTTACTTGGGATTCATTGAGATCTCTTGGATGTGTAGATAGTTTCTTATCAAATTTGGGGTGTTTACAGCCATTATGTATTGGAATATCTTTTTCTGCTCCTTTCTTTCTCTGACATTCCCATTATAAGTACATTAGAGTGCTTAATGGTTGTATACCCTCTTATGTTTTCATTCTTTTTTCTTTCTGATCTTCATCCTGGATACGATCAAATTTAATTATCACAATCCAATGAAGTAATATTACTATCCTCATTTTTACAGATGAAAAAAATTGAGGCTCAGATTTAATGACTTGCCAAAGTCATAGAGTGGTTAAATATGGCTGTGGAGTTCAAACAGGTCTGATTCCAAAGTTTATACTACTTCCTCCATATCATGTCATTTTTCTATTCTCCAGCAACTATAAACAAACAACTGGGGGACTTGGGGCTGGCTGCCTCTCTTCTAGAAAGCTCTTTCTTTCTACCCTCCTTTGGTATTCTTTGCTAGTATGTTCCTATTCTAAAATTCATATATTTAATTCCTAACATGTACTGACAATGATTCAATGCTTATTGCTTTGAATTCAATCATTATTCAATGGTAGCTAGTGTAAATAATTGTGAGAACATTAATGTTTTGATCTAAATTCTTTCATTAGAAAAAATGAACAGCTTTTTGAAGATACTGATAACTTAATAGGGAGTGTGCATTAAATATTTTCTGACTAACCTATGAAAACTACCTACTGTTACTGCTGAAGGTCTAATTCAACAGCATTTGCTGATGTTTAGGCCCCTGGTCACTTATTTACTAGGTGAATAAAATTAGGGACAAGTGGGCTCCAGATATAAATATTTCAATATTTACTTAGTTTTTTTAGTTTTATATATATATATATATAGGAGGCAGTCTTAGAAAGAATGTCATCTCTAGGGACAAATATATAAGACCTCATATAAATTACAATGATTTAAAAAATTCTTGGAAGAAATCTACTGTAATTTATCCTGAGAAAATGATACTCTTTATAACCAACCCTCTATACTCATTATATTGTCTATCCTAGATAATCTTTGATTATAGAAAGTGTATTCTGCCAATTCTTTCCAAAAGCTGAAAGGGATTGTCTTAATTTTGCTTTCTTTCCCTCAGTTTCTCTTCTTCAATTCCAAACAAACTGCTCTCTATACACAAAACCTAGATCCTAAATTCTGATGTAAAAAGACCTCCTGGGACTCACACTTTTTGTATCTTCTAACTGCCACTGATTTCAGTAGTATTATCTGTAGTAGATGATATTAGAGAAGCAGCCTGGAGATCTGGCCGTTGCTTTTTGTTCTTTCCAAATTCTATCACCAATATTTTCCCACGTAGCTTATATCCATTTACTAGACGCAATGCTTGCCATGCTATTTCTGTATCTAAAAGAGAAAGAAAAAACACCAGTTTATGTATGGCTTAATAATTCAATTTTATTCCAAGTCTAGTTTATGTTGTTTTGCCTTGGAGTACAATGTAGGCCATAAGGTCATGTAGTTATTTGAGTTTATTGTGTTTTCCACAATCCCAAATTTGTATAACTCAGCAAGATTAAATAGCTAAGAATAATTACAATAGAATCTTTAAAAGGATGCTTGAGTATCTCCTAATTCAAGGATATAGGTAAAACAAAACAAAACAAAACAAGGACACAGACAGTGTGCTAAAGAGGGCTAAGCTACATCTAATAATACACAAACCTGTATCTTAGATAACACATTATAGGTGCTAAGAGAATGAAATAATTTTCAAAATAGAAAACACAAAAAGAAGTTATTATGGTACTGGGGACATTTTCCTATTAATACTTTTCCTTTTGATTAGAGAGTGGTTGTCAGAGCCCTCACTTGGATAAGTTTAAGAATCCCTGTAGGCATATGGAAGCTTGAGGTGTAAGAGTATATATGGTATAGCAGGAGGATTTAATTTATGGGTCTCAGAGTCTAGATGTGGGAAATTAGGAAGGAATGGACTTATCGCCCAGAGTCTGTCAGATCCTAAGTAGACAAGCAATGGTTTTAGATTGAACCAATTTATGTCTTATATGTATGCTCTACAAACTTTCAAATGTATTCATAACTAGTAAAACAGCTATTTATTTAAAAGTACTTAGTGTATAAAGCCTTTTTATTATATATTTTTTCAACTAATGGATCATATTAGGTGGGGGGGTACATGAAATAATATTTTAAGTTTAAAAGGGTTCTTACACTTGAAAAGACTGAAAATCACTAGAGCTGAGGATACAAAAACGTTCAATGAGATAGGAAAGATGGTACAATGCTGTATAAGAAGACTGTAGGGGAATTTGGCATTGCTCATGTGCAAAAAAGCACTTGCCTTTAAATATATTACTATGCAGTATATAAATTATGATAGTTTAGGGATAATAAAAGGCACAGTTCCTACCTAGCCTCCACCAAAAAAGAAAGATAGTCTGGTCTGTCATAGAAACTGGAATTCCTATAGAGATACAACTTGTTTAATTACACTTTGTTTTATTATGCTTTGCAGATAATGTGTTCTTTCCAAATTGAAGGGTTTTAGCAACCCTGAACTGTTAGATGATAGTATTTTTTACTAAGAAAGTATTTTTAAATCAAGATATGTACATTGTTTTTTTGGACTAAATACTACTGCTCACTTAATATACTACAGTATAGTATAAACACAAGGCTTCTCAGGTGGCTCAGAGGTAAAGAATCTGCCTGCAGGAGATCCAGGAGACGTGGGTTTGATCCCTGCATTGGGAAGATCCCATGGAGGAGGAAGTGGCAACCCATTCCAGTATTCTTGCCTGGAAAATTCCATGGAGAGAGGAGCCTGGTGGGCTACAGTCCATGGGGTCACAAAGAGTCAGACACAACTGAGTGACAGTGCATGCATGCATGCACCCTTTCTTCCAGTCTATGGTGATAATCTGCCTCCGATAGTGTAAATATAACTTTTATATGTACCGCTACTGCTAAGTCACTTCAGTTGTGTCCAACTCTGTGCGACCCCATAGATGGCAGCCCACCAGGCTCCCCCATCCCTGGGATTCTCCAGGCAAGAATACTGGAGTGGGTTGCCATTTCCTTCTCCAATGCATGAAAGTGAAAAGTAAAAGTGAAGTCACTCAGTCGTATCCGACTCTTCGAGACCCCATGGACTTCAGCCTACCAGGCTCCTCCGTCCATGGGATTTTCCAGGCAAGAGTACTGGAGTGGGGTGCCATTGCCTTCTCCATTATATGTACTAGGAAAACAAAAAATTCATGCAACTCACTTTATTGAGATAATTCACCTTATTGCAGTGGTCTGGAATTGAATCTGCCGTATCCCTGAGACATGCCTGTATTATTCTTCCTTATGGTTTAGGATACTGAAGTCATGTATTAGGATGCAAACAACAGTTAAACAATATATCACCCACTAGTTAATTATGAATTACTAATTAATTAGCATAATATAGCATAATATCACAATAGCTTGCAGTCTTACTCCTAAAGGAATAAGGCATAATGCAACTATAAGTGTTCTGATAAGAATACCAATATATTAATAATCGATGTAATTATAACTTGGACTAGAAATATTACTTTCAGCAGAGGGAAAGTAAATTTTGATACAGTGAGTAGGAAGTGCCAAGTTGGGGAAAAGAGAGAACAATGGTGTAAGGTGGTGGTGCACTGTCAAAGAAGGAGAGGAAACACAGAAGGGAGAATAGAAAAAAAAAAAAAAAAGAACATGTTTTCCTAAGTTCTCTTTCCTTCCTCTGATATGCTTCTTTTGTGGGCTATATTTAAATTAGAGAGGGCATATGTAGTTGCTAATGAACTTATTAGTGACTCAGCCATAACTGAGTAATTATCCAGATGAAGCTACTTACTGGGAAAAGTGATAAAAGCCTGCCCCCTCATTCGTCCAGTCATCATTCGGAATTGAATTGGAGGTCCTTTCTTTTCCTGGAACCGAGCGAATAATGAGACAAGATCTCTTTCAGTCACCCGAGGGCTAAGGTTCTTCAGGTATAACACCTAATACAAACCAAGGATCAACAGAAATATCACATTAGGGAGACAAGGAAACTATTTCATTGTGGAAGGACTTAGTTTCAGATAAAGGTGGCGGATTGAATACATGCATCTAATTTCAATCCCTCCAAAAACCTTTAAAACTATAGGGACTTTTTAAAAAAGTAAGGAAGAACAAGGAAATGAGGCAATAGCAACAATATTCTGGAAGCTGTAAAATAACTGAACAAGCATACTCGAGAAAGCTGAATCTTAAATCAGCAGTGGGGGAAACCAAGAACTAACCCAATCTACATCTAAGAATCCTGAAACATTTTAGGAACTGATATATTCTAGTGTCTCTGGAAATGTATATAAAGAGCTGGAGTTAAGATAAAGTGGTTATGTTAAAAGTTCTTTAAAAGATTAGATTATATCTTTAAACACCCTCCCCTACAAAATGCTACTGGGTAAAGACCACTCCCAATCCTGCTGTATACTGAAGGTTCATTCTCTGAACATGGGGAATGTTAGACACCATTGAGGATGTGAATACTGTTCCTGAAAACTAGGCTTTAAGAGAAATGATGCATTCTGAATGATGAGGATATCCAAAACATTTTCCTTCATTTGGCTCCTACAATGCTGGTGGTACCCTCCCCAAGTGAGAGTTCTGAAGTCTTTTCTGGGAAATCTAATCAGCCCCAAGAGGAAAGGTCTAAAAATGCTGATTTAGAATGGGGAATTTCTCCAACAAATGAATGAGCCAGATGACTTTAAGTGAAACTTAAATTCAATAAGGATCACTCATTTGATCAGAGCTTCCAATCCGTTTTTGGCTCCTACTCATAAATATGAGCAGAAATTATCAGGCATCTGAAAAAAGCAACTAATGTGAAAAAGACAGAACAAAAAATAAATAAAAGCAAGTGGGAGAAAACAGAAACTATGCAAGGAGAAAAAAAAAATAACTTCAAAGAGCCATCACTAATATCCTCAGAGAAAGAAGAGAAAATATTTCGTCTATTAGGAATGAAATGCTTTTTTAAAAAGAAACATTCAAGAAAATAAACAAAAAGAGCTCTTAAATGTGATGGAACTTTAGTTCTCATTGGCTTAAAATAGATTATTACAAGGTGTTTTAAGTAAGTACCTTTGTAATCATAGTTAAAATACCTATAGAAGGCACACAAAATGAGAAAGGAAAAAGGCAATTCACTACCAAAAAATTAGCAACAAGCGCTATAAAACAGAAAACCACTAATAAATGGCAATAGTAAATCCTCTCTATCAATAATTACTTTACATATAAATGGATTAAACTCCCTAGTCAAAGACATAGAGTGGTTAAACAAACACAAAACAAAATGTGACTAAGTGCTGTCTACAAGAAACTCACTTTAGATTTAAGGCCATACACAGGCTGGAAAAGAAAGGATAAAAAGAGAAATTCCACGCAAATTGCAACCAAAAAAGAATAAGGTTGGCCATGTTTAATCAAGATAAAATAGACTTAAAGTCAAAAACTTTCAAAAGAGATGAAAAAGGACATTATATAATGATAAAAGGGTAGACATAATGACTATAAATATATATGCACACAACATCAGAGCACTTAAATATATGAGCAAACATTGAGAAAACTGAAGGGGGGTATAAGCAGCAACACAATACTACTAGGAGATTTCAATACCTCACTTTCAGTAGCAAAAGAAAAACTAGAAAATTCACAAATATGTGGAAACTAAACAACATAATCTAGAAAAACCAATGGGTCAAAGAAGAAATCAAAAGGTAAATTAGAAAATACCTCGATACAAAGGAATATGAAACCACAACATACCAAAATTTATGGAATGCAACTAGGTCAATACTAAAAAGGAAGTTTATAGCATTAAATGCCTACATTAAACAAGGGGAAAGCTCTCATACTACTTTGCATTTCAAGGAGCTAGAAAAAAAAAACAAACTAAGCTCAAAGTTATTGGACAGAAATAATAAAGTTTACACAGAAATAATTGACATAGAGATTAGGAAAATAATAGAAAAAATCAACCAAACTAAGAGCTGTTTTTTAAAAAGATCAACAAAATTGACTACTTTTAGCTAGGCTAAGAAAAAAGAGAAGACTCAAATAAAATTCAGAGTGAAAGAGGAGACTTTACAACTGATGCCACAGAAATAAAAAAGGATTATGAGAGACTACTCTGACAATTATATGCCAACAAATTGGATAATCTAGAGAAAATGATAAATTCCTAGGAACATAAACCTACCAAGATGAAATCATGAAGAAACAGAAAATCTGAATAGACTTATAACTAGCAATAAAATTATTCAGTAATTAAAAATCTCCCAACAAAGAAAAGCCCAAGACCAGATGGCTTCACAGGTGAATTCTACCAAATATTTAAAGAATTAATACCAATCCTCCTAAAATTCTTCCAAAAACTTGAAGAGGCAGGAACACTTCCAAACTAATTTTATCAGGCCAGCATTAACATCACCCAAAACAGAAAAAGATATTATAAGAAATGAAAACTAAAGGCTAATATCCGTGATGAATACACATGTAAAAATTCTTAACAGAAAAGTAGTAAACTGAATTTAAAAGCATATTAAAAGGATCATGGCCAAATGTGATTTATCCCTGGGTGAAAGGATGGTTCAACATATGAAAATCAATCAATATCATATAGCACATTAATAGAATGAAGGATAAAAATCACAAATCATTTCAATAGACATCAATGGACAGATCTTCCAGACAGAAAATCAGTAAGGCAACAGAGATACTAAATGACACAATAGAACAGCTAGACTTAATTGTTATTTTCAGGACATTAAATTAAAAATAAACCCAGAATACACATCCTTTTCAAGTGCACATAAAACATTCTCTATGATAGACCACAAACTAGGACACAAAATAGGCCTCAAGAAATTTAAGAGGCCAGGGATTATTTCAAGCATCTTTTTGACTACAATAGCATGAAACTAGAAATCAGCCACAGAAAGAGAAATTAGGAAAAAAGATAACATAGAAACATAACAACATGCTACTAAAGAAACTAATAGGTTAACAGTGTAATCAAAGAGAAAATTAAAAAATATCTTGAGACAAATGACAATGAAAACTCAACCAGTTGCAGAAAAGGTAGTCCAAAGAGGGAACTTCATAGTGATAAACGTTTTCCTCAAAAAAACAAAACAAAACAAGAAAAATATCAAATAAACAACCTAAACTACCACCTAAAAGAATTAGAAAAAGAACAATCTAAAGTCAACAGAAGGAAGTAAATAATAAAAATCAGGGAGGAAATTAATAAAATAAAGATAAAAATAGAAAAAAATGAATGAAAACAAGAACTGAAAAGGTAAACAAAATTGACAAACCTCTGGCCATGCTCAGTAAGAGAGAAGGCCCCAATTAAATAAGGAGAAATAACAACTGATATTGCAGAAATGAAAAAAAAAAAAAAACACAAGAATACTATGAACAATTATTTGCTAACAAACTGGACAACCTAGAAGAAATGGATAAGTTTCTAGAAACATACAGCCCACCAAAACTGAATCAAAAATAGATAGTTTGAACACATCAATCACTACAAGTGAAATAGAATCTGTAATTAAAAAACAACAACAACAAAAAACCTCCCTGCAAACAGAAGTTCAGGACTGGATGTCTTCACTGGGGAATTCTACCAAACATACAAAGAAGAACTTATATTGATTCTTCTCAAACTCTTCCAAAAGATTGAAGAGGAAGGAATACTACCAAAGTCATTCTATGAAGCCACTATTACTCTGATACCAAATCTAGACAAAAACACTACCAAAAAAGAAAATTACATTCATCTTTGATGAATACTTCCTGGTGGCTTCCCTGGTGGCTCAGACGGTAAACCGTCTGTCTACAGTGCAGGAGACCCAGGTTCGATCCCTGGGTTGGGAAGATCCCCTGGAGAAGGAAATGGCAATCCACTCCAGGACTATTGCCTGGAAAATCCCATGGACAGAGGAGCCTGGTAGGCTACAACCCATGGGGTCACAAAGAGCTGGACATGACTGAATGACTTCACTTTCTTTCTTTCACTTTCATGAATACAGATGCAAAAAATCCTCAACCAAATATTAGCAAAACAAATCCAACAACACATAAAAAAAGATCATACACCATGATCAAGTAGGATTTATCCCAGGGTCATAAGGATGGTTCAACATATGTAAATCATTCAGTGTGATACATCACATCAACATAAGAAAAGATAAAACTCACAAAATCATCTCAATATATACAGAAAAGCATTTGATAAAATTCAGCATCCATTCATGATAAAAAACTCTTTATCAAAGTGGGTCTAGAGAGAACATATCTCAACATAATACAGTAAGTTACCTACATAATCTGTTCCAAGAGCACAATTATAAATTCAATTTGTTCATAAGTCCAACAAAGTTATCCCAGGTACCCAGCTTAACACAACTGGCTATATAGTACTGTATTGTAATAGGTTTACAATACTTTTCACACAAAAAATACATAAAAAACAAGCAGAAAAAATAAAGAAGATATCTTTAATATTATAATACAGTACCTTGAAAAGTACAGTAGTACAGTACAACAGCTGGCATATAGGGGCTGGCATTGAGTGAACAGGCAAGAAGAGTTACTGACTAGAGGAGGGAGAGGAGCTAGGAGATGGCAGAGCTGAAGGATCATCAGAAATAGGAGATGGAGGGCAGGTTACAATTTCACTCCCACCTGACATTGATGATACACACTTTCACATCTTTGAGAGTTTGCAACTTGAAGGTTTGCATGTAGGGGACTTACTGTAAAAGCTATTTATGACAAACCCCCAGCCATTGCTCAATAGTGAAAAGCTGAAAGCCTTCCTATTAAAATCTGGAGCAAGACAATGATGCCCACTATTACCATTTCTATTCAACATAGTATTCTAGCCATAGCAATAAAACAAGAAAAATAAAAGGTATCCAAAAATGGAACAGAAGAGGTAAATTTGCCATTATATACAGATGACATTATACTATATATAGAAAACCCTAAAGACTTCACCCTTATAGCAGACAGTAAAGCAGAACTAAAGAGCCTCTTGATGAAAGTGAAAGAGGAGAGTGAAAAAGTTGCCTTAAAGCTCAACATTCAGAAAACTAAGATCATGGCATCCGGTCCCATCACTTCATGGCAAATAGATGGGGAAACAGTGGAAACAGTGGCTGACTTTATTTTTCTGGGCTCAAAAATCACTGCAGATGGTGATTGCAGCCATGAAATTGAAAGAAACTTACTCCTTGGAAGGAAAGTTATGACCAACCTAGACAGCATATTAAAAAGCAGAGATATTACTTTGCCAACAAAGGTCCGTCTAGTCAAGGCTATGGTTTTTCCAGTGGTCATGTATGGATTTGAGAGTTGGACTACAAAGAAAACTGAGCGCTGAAGAATTGATGCTTTTGAACTGTGGTGTTGGAGAAGACCCTTGAGAGTCCCTTGGACTGCAATGAGATCCAACCAGTCCATCCTAAAGGAGATCAGTCATGGGTGTTCATTGGTAGGACTGATGTTGAAGCTGAAACTCCAATACTTAGGCCACCTGATGAGAAGAGCTGACTCATTTGAAAACGACAGAGGATGAGATGGTTGGATGGCATCATTGACTCAATGGACATGGGTTTGGGTGAACTCTGGGAGCTGGTGATGGACAGGGAGGCCTGGCGTACTGTGGTTCATGGGGTTGCAAAGAGTCGGAAACAACTGAGTGACTGAACTGAACTGAACTGAAAGACTCCACACAAAATCTCCTAAGCAAATTCAGCAAATTAGCAGGATATAAGAACCGATAAGCAAATTCAGCAAAGTAGCAGGATATAAGATTAACTTACAGAAACCTGTTCCTTTCTTTACAATAAACATATCAGAAAGGGAAAATAGAAAAAAAAAATCCTTTTAAGACTGCATAAAAATCAAATACTTTGGAATAAAATTTGACCAAGGAAATGAAAGACTTATATGCTGAAAACTGTAAGCACTGATAAAAGAAGATGATTTTAAGAAATGGGAAGATACACAATATTCTTGGATTGGAAAAATTAATATGGTTAAAATGGCCATACTACCCAAAGCAATCTACAGGTTTAATGCATCCCTATCAAATTACCCATGACGTTTTTCACAGACTAGAACAAATAAGTCTAATACTTATGATGAACCAAAAAAGACCCAGAATTGGCAAAATAATCCTGAAGATAAAGAACAAAGCAGAAGGCATAACTCTCCAAGACTTCAGACAATTACAAAGCTACAGTAATCAAAAGAGTGGTACTGGCACAAAAACATACATATAGATCAACAGAATAGAATAGAGAGTCCAGAAATAAACCCACACACCTATAGTCAATTAATCTTCAATAAAGGAGGCAAGCTATACAATGGAGAAAAGACAGTCTCTTCAGCAAGTGGTGTTGGGAAAGTTGGACAGCCACATATAAATCAATAAAGTTAGAACACCCCCTCACACCATACACACAAAAAACTCAAAATGGCTTTAAGATTTACATATAAGACAGGACACCATAAAACTCCTAGAAGAGAATATAGGCAAACATTCTCTGGCATAAAATGTGCCAATGTTTTCTTAGGTCAGTCTCTGAAGGCAATAGAAATACAAGCAAAAATAAACAAATGGAACCTAATCAAACTTATAAGCTTTTGTACAGCAAGGGAAACCATAAACAAAACTAAAAGACAACCTACATACTGGGAGAAAATATTTGCAAAAGATGTGACCGACAAAGGGTTAATTTTAAAAATATACATACAGCTCATAAAACTCAATAACAAAAAAACAAACAACCTAATCAAAAAGTGGGCAGAAGATCTAAGTAAAGAAGATCTTCACCAAAGAAGACATATGGATAGCCAATGAGCACATGAAAAGATGTTCAACACTGCTAATTAAAGAAATGCAAATCAAAACTACAATATGGTATTATGTCACTGGTCAGGATGACCTTCAACAAAAAGTCTACAAATAATAAATGCTGGAGTATGTAGAGAAAAGAAAATCCTCTTACACTGTTGGTGGGAATGTAAATTGGTGTATATGAAGAACACTACAGAGGTTCCTTAAAAAACTAAAAGTAGAGTTGCCATATGATCCAGCAATCCCACTCTTGGGCATATATCTGGAAAAAACTAATTCAAAAAGATACATGCACCTCAATGCTCATAGTAGTACTATATATAATAGCCAAGATATGGAAGCAAACTAAATATCCATCAACAGATGAATGGGAAGAAGATGTGGTATATATTAATATATACAATGGAATACTATGCTATGCTAAGTCACTTCAGTCATGTCCGACTCTGTGCGACCCCATAGACGGCAGCCCATCAGGCTCCCCCATCCCTGGGATTCTCCAGGCAAGAACACTGGAGTGGGCTGCCATTTCCTTCTCCAATGCATGAAAGTGAAAAGTGAAGTAAAGTCGCTCAGTCGTGTCCGACTCTTAGTGACCCCATGGATTGCAGCCTAACAGGCTCCTCTGAATGGAATACTACTCAGCCATAAAAAATGAGATAATACCATTTGTGGCAACATGGATGGAACAAGAGATTGTCATAGCAGGTGAAGTAGGTCAGATAGAGAAAGAAAAATATCATATGATATCACTTACATGTGGAATCTAAAATATGATACAAATCACAAAACAAAAATAGACTCACAGACATAGAAAACAAACTTATGGTTATCAAAGAGGAAAGGCAGGGAGGAAGGATAAACTAGGAGTTTGGGATTAGCAGGTAGAAACTACTATATATAAAAAAGATAAACAACAAGACCCTACTATACAGCACAGGAAACTATATTTGATATCTTGCAACAAACTATAATGGAAAATAATCTAAAAATTATATATATATATAATATAAATATAAAAGTTGTTTTATATATATATAAAACTGAATCACTTTGCTGTACACCAGAAACTAACACAACATTGTAAATTAACTATATTTTAGTAAAAAAAAATATAAAAAGAAATTAATAAAGAGAAATAAATGGAAAGACATCCCATACTCAAGGACTGGAAATATTAATACTGTCAAAATGTGATACTAATCAAAGCAATCTACAGATTCAATGCAATTCTTATCAAAATACCAATGATGGTTTTTATGTAAATAAAAAATATCCTAAAATTCATATGAACCACAAGAGACCATGAATAGACAAAGCAATCTTGAGGAAGAAGAACAAAGTAGTATGTGTTATATATCCTGATTTCAAACTACAGTAATCAAAACAGTAAGGTACTGGCATTAAAAAGTACATATTGACCAATGAACTGGAATAGAGGGCCTAGAAATTAACCACACATTTATGGTAAGCTGGTCTTAGACAAGGAGGGCAAAAATACACATGGGGAAAAAACAATCTCTTTAATAAATGGTGTTTGGAAAACTGGATATCCAGGACAAAAAATGAAATTAGATGCTTCTCTTATACCATACACAAAACCCAACTCAAAATATTAAATACTTAAAAATAAGATGTGATACTCTAAAACTCCTAGAAGCAAACAGAAAAATCTTCTTGACCATTGGCCTTGGCAATAATTTAGATATGATATCAAAAGCACAGTGAACAAAAGCAAACACAGACAAGTGTCATTAACTCAAACCCATATTCGTAGCAAAGAAAACAATCAGTAAAGTTAAAAGGTGACCTACAAAATGGAGAAAGTATTTTCAAATCATATATCTAATAAAGGGTTAACATCTAATCTGTGTCTCTTCTGCATTTGCAGGCAGGTTCTTTACCAATAGCACCACGTGGGAAGCCCAAAATATATAAGGGACTCCTAAAACTCAAAAGCAAAAAAAAGAAGATGTGCTGGTGAGGATGTGGAGAAATTTTATCCCTTATGCACTGTTGGTGGGAATGTTCAAGCTGTTACAACCACAATGGAAAACAGTTGGAAGATCATTAAAAAATGTAAACTAGAACTCATATAATCCAGCAATCCCACTTTTGGCTATATATCTAAAAGGACTGGAAGAAAAATCTGGAAGAAAAATCTGCATTCCCATATTCACCGTAGCATTGTTCACAAAAGCAAAGACATGGGAACAATCTAAATGCCCATTGAGAGATGAAGGGATAAAGGAAATACGGTGTATAAATACAAAAGGATATTATCTAGCCTTAAAAATGAAAAAATCTTGTCATTTGCTGCAACGTAGGTGAACTTGGAAGACCTGCTAAGTGAAATCAACCAGAAACAGAAGAAAAAATACTACATGATCCTACTTATATCAGGAATCGAAAGTAGTCAAACTCATAGAAGCAGAGAGGAGAATCATGCTTATCAGGGGCTAGGAAGAGGGGTAACTGAGGAAGTGTTCATCAAAGGGTATATAGTTTTACATATGCAACATGAATAAATCCTATAGATCTATCATATAGCATAGCATAGATAGTTAACAATACTGTATTTGATAATTAAAATTTTGTTAAAAGGATAGATCTTATGTTAAATGTTCTTATCAAAAGAAAAACTGGAGGGAGGAAATTTCTGGAGGTGACGGTCAAGTTTAGGGCATTGTATTGGTGATTGTGTATATGTACCTTCAAACCCAAGAAAATGCATACATTAAATATGCACAGCTTTTTTATAATGTCAAACATACTTCAATTAAAAAGAAAAAACTTAACCAAGGAAGTGAAGGACTTATATACTGAAAACCACAACACACTGCTCAAAGAGATTAAAGACAACACAAATAAATGAAAAAATGTCTCATGTTCATGGACTGGAAGAATAAATTGTTGAATATACATACTATACAAATTAGTTTACAGATTTAATGTAATTCCTATAAAAATCCCAATGACATTTTTTGTAGAAATACAAAAACAACCCTAAGATTCATAAGGAATGAGATGGGAACCCTAAATAGCCAAGCAATCTTGAGAAAAAAGAACAAAACTGGGGAGGCCTCACATTTCTTAATTTCAAAATATGTTACAAATCTACAGTGATCAAAACAGTATGATACTGGCATAAAGATAGACATGTAGACTAATAGAAGAGAATATAAAGCCCAGAAATAAATTCACACGTATACAGTCAACTGATTAATGGCAGGGGGGTGGGGCAAGAATACACAATGGGGAAAGGATAGTCCCTTTGACCAATAGTGTTGGGAAAAGTTGATATCCACATGCAAAAGTATAAAACTGGCCTCATTTATATCATCACAAAAATCAGCTCAAATTAGATTAAAGATTTAAACATAAGGCCTGAAACTCTAAAACTTCTAGAAGATCGCATAGGGGGAAAACCTCATGATACTGGCCTTGGCAATGATTTCTTAGATATTACAGCAGAAGCACAGGTAACAAAAGCAAAGGTAAAGTGGGATTATATCACTAAAACACTTCTGCACAGCAAAGGAAAACAATCTAAAGTGAAAAGGCAACCTACAGAATGGGAGAAAATATTTGGAAACCATATATCTGATTAGAGGTTAGTATCGAAAATATATAATTAACTACAAAAACTCCATAGCAAAAAGACAAATAAACTGAAAAAATGGGGACATGACATAAATAGGCATTTCTTCAAAGAACACACACATAAAATAAGTGTTGATGAGGATGTAGAGAAATTGAATCTTTGTGCACTTTTGGTAGGAATGGAAAATGGTGCAGCTGCTATACAGAACAGTATGGAGGTTCCTCAAAGAATTAAAAATAGAACTACCATATGATTTAAGAATCCCACTTCCAGTTATTTATCCACAATAATTACAATCAGAATTTTGAAAATCTGAACTCACGTGTTTATTGCAGCACTGTTCACAATAGCCAAGAGGTGGAAGCAACCTAAATGTCCATCACAGATGAATGAATTAAAACAACAACATCAAATGTGGCATATACATACAATGGAATATGATTTGGCTAGAAAAAAGGAAGGAAATCTTGTAATATGCTATGACGTAGATGAGCTTTGAGGGCACTATGCTGAAATAAGCCAGTCACAGAAGAAAAAGTACTGCATAATTTTACTTTATATGGTATCTATTGTAGTTAAACTCACTGAAACAGAAAATAGAATAGTAGTTGCCAGAACTTGAGAGGATGAGGAAATGGCGAGTTGCTGTTCAGTGGGTATAAAGTTTAGTCATGCAAGATGAAAAAGTTCTAGAGATATGCTGTAAAAAACATTATGCCTATAGTTTACATACTATAATATACACTTGAAATACTGTTAAAGGTAGATCTCAGGTTACATGTATTTTACTACACTGGAGGAGAAAGAGACGCATAAGTTACTTATTTTATAACTTAAAAAAACTTGAGAAAAAATTCAGATAGGAGCAGCAAAAGCAAAGAGCTAGAAAACAGAACCAACTTAAATGACTTATCCACTGAAACGTATGAGTAAATATGTTGAACACTGCAATAAGCAGTAGACTATGTCTCAAACCCTTTACAAGCTGGATATTCACATATTTAGCATTTAACTATACTCTTAAAGGCAAGGGCATAGAATAACTGACTTGTGGTTCACTTAAGTAATTTCAGGTGATCTAGTTTTGGCTCTGAAATACTCATTATAAAAGCATCATTAAATTAAATAACCATAGAAAGGAAGAGGTATGTGAAACATTGCAAGTTTCTCACCAAGTAGGAAAGATCCATACTAAAATTATTGCCTTTGACATGAACATTTTTAAAAAATCAAGAGGACATCTGGTCAAGATGGCTTGGTCACTTCTTGCATAGATGCATCTTCTCTGCTCCAAAAATATACATATAAGCATGCATATATACATACAATATACATGGTTATGTATGTATGTATGTATCTACAACATACATACATATTCATATATACAAAGATACGCACAAAGACAAAACTAGGCTCAAAAACAAGATAAATATTTCTGTGAAAGGGAAAAACAGAAACTTCAAGTGATAATAGAGGATGAAACTCTTCCTGGTATTCCTCTGCAATTATTGTTTTATATTTTTTTAACTTTATATAAATGGTGTTATACTGCATGCATTCTTCTGCATCTACCTGTTTAAATTTTTAAAAAATAGACTTTATTTTTAAAAGTTTTAGACTTATAGAAAAATTGAGGGGATAGTACAAAGAATTCCCATACACCCCACACCCAGTTTCTCTTATAATTAACATCTTACATTATTACAGTACATTTCTTAAAATAAATAAATCAATATTAGTGTATTATTATTAACTAAAGTCCTGTTTGGGACTCTCTGTGCTTCCTGGATTTGACTGACTATTTCCTTTCTCATATTAGGGAGTTTTTGACTATAATCTCTCCAAATATTTTATCAGACTCTTTCTCTTTCTTCTTCTGGGACCTCTATAATTCAAATGTTGCTGCATTTAATGTTGTCCCAGACTTCTCTGAGACTGTCTTCAATTCTTTTCATTCTTTTTTCTTTATTCTGTTCCTTGGTAATTATTTCTACCATTCTATCTTCCAGCTCACTTATTTGATCTTCCTCTATCTGCTATTGATTCCTTCTAGTGTATTTTTAATTTCAGTTATTGTATTGTTTATCATTGTTTGTTCTTTAATTCTTCTAGGTCCTTGTTAAATATTTCTTGTACTTTCTCCATTCTATTTCCAATATTTTGGATCACCTTTACTATCATTATTCTAAATTCTTTTTCAGGTAGATTGCCTATTTACTCTTCATTTATTTGGTCTTGTGGGTTTTTACCTTGCTCCTTTGTCTGCAACATATTTCTCTGTCTCCTCATTTTGTTTAACTTACTGTGTTTGGGGTCTCCTTTCCACAGGCTGCAGGGTCATATTTCCTCTTGCTTCTGGTGTCTGCCCCAAGTGGGTGAGGTTGGTCCAGTGGTTTGGGTAGGCTTTCTGGTGGTGGTAGGGAACTGGTGCCTTTGTTCTGGTGGGTGAAGGTTGGATCTTGTCCCTCTGGTGGGCAGGGCCATGTCAGGTGGTGTGCTTTAGGGTGTCTATGAGCTTAGTATGACTTTAGGCAGCCTGTCTGATAATGGGTTCCTATCCTGCTAGTTGTTTGATGCTGAACATCACTCATTATTAGAGACATGCAAATCAAAACTACAGTGATATATCACCTCACACTGATCAGAATGATCATCAAAAAAATCTACAAACAATAAATGCTGGAGAGGGTGTGGAGAAAAGGGAACCCTCTTGCACTGTTGGTAGGAATGTAAATTGATACAAACACTACGGAGAACAGTATGGAGGTTCCCTAAACAACAGAAAACAGAACTACCATATGATCCAGCAATCCCACTACTGGGCATATACCCTGAGAAAACTATAATGCAAAAAGACACATGTACCCTCAATGTTCACTGCAGCACTATTTACAATAGCCAGGACATGAAGGCAACCTAAATGCCCATTGACAGATAAATGGATACAAATGTGGTACTTAGCGATAAAAAGGAATGAAACTGGGTCATTTGTAGTGATGTGGATGGACCTAGAGGCTGTGATATAGAGTAAGTCAGAAAGAGAAAAACAAATACTGTATATTAATGTATATGTATGGAATCTAGAAAGATGGTACAGATGAGCTTATTTGCAGGGCAGGAATAGAGATACAGATGTAGAGAATGGACATGTGGACACAGCAGAGGAAGGGGAAGGTAAGATGAATTGGGAGAGTTGGATTGACATATATACACTGCTGCTGCTGCTGCTGCTGTTAAGTCGCCTCAGTCGTGCCCGACTCTGTGCGACCCCATAGACGGCAGTCCACCAGGCTCCCCCATCCCTGGGATTCTCCAGGCAAGAACACTGGAGTTGGTTGCCCTTTCCTTCTCCAATGTATCAAAGTGAAAAGTGAAAGTGAAGTAGCTCAGTCGTGTCCGACTCTTAGTGACCTCATGGACTGTAGCCCTCCAGGCTCCTCCAGCCATGGGATTTTCCAGGCAAGAGTACTGGAGTGGGTTGCCATTATATACACTACCAGATAGCTAGTGGGAAGCTGCTGTATAACACAGGAAGCTCAGCCAGTGTTCTGTGATGACCTAGAAGGGTGGGATGGGGTTTGGGGTAGGAGGGAAGCTCAACAGGAATAGGATATATACGTACTTACAGATGATTCATGTTGTATAGCAGAAACCAACACAACATTGTAAAGCAATTATACTCCAAAAAAAACAAAAACAAAACCCAAAAAACACAAAACAATAAAGTCCATTTAGATTTAGATTTCCTTAGTTTTCCTCTAACATCCTTTTTGTGTTCCAGGACTCCATCCAGGATATCATAGTACATTTAGTTTTCCTATGTCTTTAGCCTCCTCTTTGCTATGGCAGTTTCTCAAACTTTTCTTGTTTTTAATGATCTTGGCATTTTTGAGGAGTACTGGTCAGATATTTTATAGGATGTTCTACTACTAGAATTTTTCTGCTGTTTTCTCATGGTTATATTGTGGTTATGGATTACTAGAAGGAAGATTATAGAGAAAAAGAAGCAACTCTGATCACATTATATCAAGCATACATACTATCAACATGATTTATGACTGACTTTTGCTTTGATTGCCTGACTGAGGCAATGTTTGTTAGGTTTCTACACTGTAACATGATTTGTTTTTTCCTGTATTTCCATACTGCACTCTTTGGAAAGAAGTCACTAAGAGTAGCTCAAAATTAAGTGGTTGGGAGTTATGCTTCCTTTCCTTGAGGCAGAGAATCTGCTAGTACATAAACTATTTTTTAATTAATTAGTTTTAATTGGAGGGTAATTACAATTTTGTGGTGGTTTTTGACATACATTGACATGAATCAGCCACTGGTGTACATGTGTCCATCCATCCCGAGCCCTCCTCCTCTCTCCTACCTCCCTCCCCATCCCATCCCTCTGGGTTGTCCCAGTGCATCGGCTTTGAATGCCCTGCTTCATGCATCAAACTTGGACTGGTGATCCAACTTGGTGATCAAACTTGGATCTGATTCACATATGGTAATATACATGTTTCAATGCTAGTCTCTCAAATCATCTCACCCTCGCCTTTTCCCATAGAGTCCAAAAGTCTGTTCTTTATATCTCTGTCTCTTTTGCTCTCTTGCACATAGGGTTATTGTTACCATCTTTCTAAATTCTATATATGTTAATATACTGTATTGGTGCTTTTCTTTCACTTTGTATAATAGGCTCCAGTTTCATCTACATTATTAGAACTGAGTAAAATGCATTCTTTTTAATAGCTCAGTAATATTCCATTGCGTATATATACCACAACTTTCTTATTCATTCATCTGCCAATGGACATCTAGGTTGCTTCCAATTCTTCTTCATGTGATATTTGTCTCCTCTCCCTCATTTATTGATTCACTCAATGATTTTATTATCAGTATTGACTCACAGATATTCTATACTTTGGGTTATAATCCAATATTAATTTACTCAGTTTGTTGTACAAATTGTTCTATCTTTAGTTATTGGAAACTCTCAGTTGGCTCCTGTGTGCCTTTGACATATCCCCAACAATATTTTTACATTATTTTGAGCACCTGCTTACTTTCTTGCACTACAAGATGTTCAGCATCTTTTCTCCCATTCCTTCATTGAGGTTGTGTTATATATTTGTAATAGTTAAATTCTCATCACAGTCTGCATTCTTTCCAGGGGTTACTCAATCTCCTAAATGATTTTTTAAAAAATATTTATATTAAGGGTCCTTCTTTATGCTGTACACTTTCATGGACTTTGACAAATGCATTCCTCACATCCACTATTATACTATCATACAGAAAACTTATACTGCCCTAAAAATCCTCTGTGTTCACCCATTCCTCTCTTCTCCACTCCTCCTGAAGTCCTGACAACCATTGTTTACTGTTCCTACAGTCTTGTGTTTTTCAGAATGTCATATAATTGAAATCATACAATATGTAGTCTTTTCAAACTGGCTTCCTTCACTTATTAATAAGCATTTATAGTCCCTCTGTCTTTTTGTGACTTGGCAGATTATTTCTTTTTATTGCTGAATTATATCCCATTGTATAGATGTAGCACAGATGAATGTATCCACTCATCTACTTAAGGACACCTTGATTGCTTCCAGTTTCTGGTAATTATGAATAAAACTGCTGTTAACAGTCACATGCTGGTTTTTGTATGAAAGTTTTTAAATCAATTGAGTAAATAACTAGGAACTTCATTACTGGATTGTATGGCAAAGCATGTTTAACTTGGTAAGATACTGCCAAACTATCTTCCAAAGAGGTTGTGCCATTTTGCATAAGAGCAATGGATAAAAGTTCCTGTTGTTTAGCATCCTCAATAGTATTTGGTATTGTCAATTTTAGCCATTCTGCATCTCATTATTATTCTATTTTGTAATTTCCAGGTGACAAATGATGATGAGCTTCTTTTCATATGCCTATTTGACACGTATATAACTTCTCTGGCGAGGTGTCTGTTCCTTTGCTCATTTATAAATTGGGTAGTTTGTTTTACTACTGGTGAGTGTTAGGAGTTCTTTGTTGTATTTTGGATATAAATACTTTATGAGACATGTGTTTTGAAATATTTTCTTCCAGTCTGTGGCTTGTCTTTTGATTCTCTTAAAACCATCTTTCATATAGCAAAGTTTATAATTTTAATAAAGTAGGATTTATCAATTTTTTTGTTTCATAAATCATCCTTTTGGTGTTATACCTATAAATACATCACCAAACACAATGTCACTTAAATTTTCTGTTTTCTTCTAGAAGATTCATAATATTATGTTTTACATTTAAAGCTATAATCTAGTCTGAGTTAATTTTTTGAAGAATGTAAAATCTGTGTCTAGATTCTTTTTTTGCATGTGGATATCCAGTTGTTCTAACAAAATTTGTTGAAACGATTATCCTTTCTCCATTTAGTTGCCTTTGCTCCCTTATCAAAGATCAGTTCACTATATTTGTGAAAGTTTATTTCTGGAGTCTTTATTTTACTCAATTTCTTTTGTTTTCAACCAGCATCAAATTACTTGATTGTAGTTAGTCTTAAAGTTAGGTAACATCAGTCTTTCAACTTTGTCTTCTTCAGTATTGTGTTGAGCATTCTGGATATTTTCTCTTCCCATATAAACTTAGAATTAGTGTGTCTATATCCACATAATAGCTTGCTGGGGATATTTTTTGGGACTGTGTCTTCCAATCTATGAACAGAGGATATGTCTGCATTTATTTATGTCTTTAATTTTTCACCAGGGTTTTATATTTTTCTGCATATAGATCCCACACATATTTTGTTAGATTTGTACCTTAGTATTTCACTATTTTGTGGTGGTATTATAAAGGGTGTTGTGCTTTTTATTTCAATTTTAATGGTTCATTTCTTGGTATACAGGAAAGCAATTGATTTTTCAAATACAAATCTTATATCCTCCAACTTTCACATACTCCTTAGTTCCAGTAATTGTTTCATGTTCTTGTTGATAGATTGGAATTTTCTACAAAGACATACATGTCACCTGTTAACAAAGATAGTTTTATTTTTTCCTTCCCAATCTGTGTGCTTTTTAATTTCCTTTCCTTCTCTTTTTGCACTAGCTAGAATTTCCAATACAGAGATGAAAAGAAATTGAAAGAGGGGACATACTTGTATTGTTTCTGATCAAAGGGGAAAATACCTAGGCTTTCACCATTAAGTATGATGTTAGCTGCGGGGTTTTGTTGATATACTTTACCAAGTTGAAAATGTTCCCCTCTATTCCTAGTTTGCTGAGAGTTTGTATCATTAATGGGTGTTTGTATTTTGTCAAATGCCTTTTCTACATCAACTGAAATAATATTTTTCTTCTTTAGTCTGTTGGTGTGGTGGATTACATTAATTGGTTTCCAAAAGTTGAATCAGTCTTGGATATCTGGAAGAAATCCCATTTAATAGTGATATATAATTCTTCTGATACATTGTAGGATTCGATTTCCTAATATTTCACTTTTTAATCAAAATATTTTGATTTTCCTAATAGAACAGTCCCTCTTTATCCAGTTTCAATTTTTGTGGTTTCAGTTACAAAGGTCAACTGTGGTCTGAAAATATTAAATGGAAAATTCCAGAAATAAACAATACATAAGTTTTAAACTGTACACTATTCTGAGTAGTACGATGAAATCTTGTACCATCCCACTCTATCCTGCTCTGTCCCACCCAGGACATGAATCATGCCTTTGTTCAGCATATCCACTCTGTATGCCCCATTAAATAGTCATCTTGGTTATCAGATCAACCATCACAGTATTGCAGTGCTTATGTTTAATAAGTTAAACATAAGTTAATAATGGCCACGAAGCTCAAGATTAGTGATGCTGCCAATTTGGATATTCCATAAATTAAAATTTTTCATAGGTAGGTATTGTTGCTCAGTCGCTCAGTCAAGTCTGACTTGTCATGACCTCATGGACTGCAGCATGCCAGGCTTCCCTGTCCTTCACCATCTCCGGGAGTTTGCTCAAACTCATGTCCATTGAGTCAATGATGCCATCCAACCATCTATCTCATTTTCTGTTGCCCCCTTCTCCTCATGCCCTCAATCTTTCCCAGCTTCTGAGTCTTTTCCAGTGTGTCAGTTCTTCACATTAAATGGCCAAAGTATTAGAGCTTCAGCATCAGTCCTTCCAATGAATATTTAGGGTTGATTTCCTTTAGGATTGACTGGTTTGATCTCCTTGCAGTCCAAGGGACTCTCAAGAGTATTCTCTAGCACCACATTTTGAAAGCATCAATTCTTCGGTACTCAGCCATCTTTATGGTCCAACTCTCACATCCATATATAAGAAAAAAACAAAAACAAAACTAAGTTTCAGTACAATCTGTGGTTTCAAGCATCCACTGGGGGTCTTGGAATGTATCTCCCGAAGATAATAGGGGACTACTCTATTTAGGACTTTTGCATCTATGCTCAAGAGAGATATTGGTTCATGGTCCTTCGTTACTGTAATATCTTTATCTGATTTTGGTATTAACCTAAGGCTGGTTTCAAAGTCAGTAAGAAAGTATTTCTTTTGCTTCTATTTTCTGGAAAAGACTGTAGCGAATGGATATTTTCTGCTCTCTTTTAGTGTATCAATTATATCTTTTTATAACTGTTAGTAAAATACCTTAGAGTTTGTAATATAGCTTTAAAACTAAGTCCACTATCACATAATATGATACCACTTGACAGATAGTAGAGATATCCTGTAACAGTTATACACACCAAATAAAATTCCTTCTTTCCATACTTCATTCTATCTTTCCTGCCATCCATTACACTTATTCATATCCTCTAATTACCTATCATGTTGCTATTACTACTTGGAACAGTTATCTTTCAGATCATTTAAAAATAGGAAATTAAAAATTCTATTTCACCTTCATGTATCCTTTCACCTACACTCTTCCTTTCTTTATAGAGATCTTATTTTCTGACATATATAATTTTTCCTTCTCTCTGGAGAACTTTTAAACAGAAATATTTCTTCTAAGGCAGGTCTCCTGGTGACAAGTTCCCTCAGTTTTTCTTTGATAGTCTTTATTTTTCCTCCACTTTTGAATGACTGTTTTTCCTGGATACTGAATTATAGGTAGGTATTTTTCCCTTTCATCACTTTAAATATTTTACTCCAATCTCTTCTTGCTTGCATGATTTCTGAGGAGAAATCCAATGTAATTATTATCTTTATTTCTCTATTGGTAAAAGAGTTTTTCTCTGGTGGTTTCCAAGATTTTCTCTTGGTCTTCAGTTTTCTGTGTTTGAACATAATATGCTTAGGTGTTTTTTTGGGGGGGGCTATTTATCCTACTTTGTGTTCTTTGCTTGGATCCTGGATCTGTAATACAGTGTCTGTCATTAATTTTAGAAAATTCTCAGTCATTCTTACTTCAAATATTTCTTTTTTTCCCCTTCTGCTCATTTCTTCTTCCACTATTCCAATAATATGCATGATACACCTTTTGAAATTGTCCTTGGATATTCTGTTACATTTTTAAAGTCTCTTTTTTTTCAATCTTTGCATTTCAGTTTGGAAGGTTCCTATTGACATGTCTTCAAGCTACTAACCGGAGAAGGCAATGGCACCCCGCTCCAGTACTCTTGCCTGGAAAAATCCCATGGATGGAGGAGCCTGGAAAGCTGTGGTCCATGGGGTCGCTGAGGGTCAGACACGACTGAGCGACTTCACTTTCACGCATTGGAGAAGGAAATGGCAACCCACTCCAATTGTTCTTGCCTGGAGAATCCCAGGGATGGGGGAGCCTGGTGGGCTGCCGTCTATGGGGTCGCACAGAGTCGGACATGACTGAAGTGACTTAGCAGCAGCAGCAAGCTACTAATTCAATCTTTCCTTGTCTGTATCCAGTCTGCTGATAAGCCTATCAAAGGCATTGTTTTTGTTGTGTTTTTTTTTTTTGGCTATGCCACATGGTTTACAGAATCTCAGTTCCCTGACCAGGGAATGAACCTGACAATGAAAGCACAGAATCCTAACCACTAGGCCACAGGGAACTCCCAAAGGCATCATTTCTGTTACACTGTTTTTGATTTCTTACATCTCTTTCTAGAGTTTCTATCTGTCTGCTTATATTAGCCATTTGTTCTTGCATGTTGTAAACTATTTCTAGCAGACTCATTAGCACATTAGCTATAGCTATTTTTAAAAAAACCTGTGTCATATCTGAGCTTGGTTCTGATGTTGGTTTTGTCTCTTGAGTCTGTGGTTTATCTTTTGGTAAGCCATATCATTTCTTTTTTGTTGAAAGGAAAAAATCATTTATTTTTTGTTACATTATATGTAACACGGTAGAAACTGAGATAAACAGGCCCTTCATGTGAGGTTTGATGTTAATCTGGCTAGAAGTTGGGCTATGTTTAATGTTTGCTTTAGCTGTAGGTGTCAGAAGTTTTTCAGTTTCCTCTAATATCCTTGTTTTTGTCTCCCTTGTTTTCTTTGAGTTTCCCTAAAAACATTTTAGAGTTTGAGCCTTGCAGGTTCTTCAGCTATAATTCATAGTTATCATACTGAAGACCTGTTGATGTGGTAGTAAGGTGCAGGGTATGGGAAAACATTCTGCATCTTATAATTAAGTCTCAGGCATTTACTGTGCCCATGTATCCAGCCTGTAACCTTCACAAGTATTTCACAGCTTTTATTCTCTTTCTCGTAGATGACACAGTAAGACTAGAGGGGCCTGGAGTTCAGTTATTTCTCTTCTCCCACACTAGAGAAGGCTTTGGTTAAGTTGTTTTACTTTCTAGATAGCTCTTTGTTAGGTAGACGCTCTGGATGTATTTCAAGTTGATTCCTTTTCCTATCAACATGCCAGAAACAGAAGACTTATTCTTGGCTCTTTACATTGAGAACCCAGTGGGGTTCCCGGAGGTAAAAGTCGTGAAAATGTGGGGGCCCCCTTAGACTGTGGCCTCCAGAAGTTTATTACTCAAACACTAATCTATACTCTGTTTCCTGCAATTTGTCAAAGTTACCACTTAAGTGTTCCTACCAATTTATGGCTCAGTGCTTTCTGCTTCTGATAAGCAGATCTGGGAAGTGATTCTTTGTAATTGCCTGTCTCTCCAGATTTCATGGTTGCAGTTTGCTCTCTGACTTCAAATCTTTGATGAATCCAAGAAAAGTCATTGATTTTTTAGTCTGTTCAGCTGTTCTTCCTGTTGTAAGACAGTAGTGATGATTTCTAAGCAGTTTACATGTTGGCACTGAAACCCAAAGTCTCAAACAAAACATTTTTCATTCAACATTGTTTCATCCATGTTGATACCTGTAGTTGTGTTTCATTCATTTTTTTCTTCCATATCATATTCTATTTTATGAATTCACCATGCTTTATTCATTCTCTTGCTTATGAACATGAGCATCCTTATAACATCTCCTAATGTGCATGTGTAAAAGTTTCCCTAGGATAGATACCAAGAAGTGGGATTACTGACCTACAGTGTTGAGCATCTTTCATTTTACTGAGTATTGCCACAATGTTCTTGAAAGTGGTTATACTCATTTATATTCACCCAGCAGTATATTAAAGAATTCTTACTATTCCATACATTCACCAGTACTTGGCATTGTCAGGCCTTTAAATGTATGCCAAATGTAAAAAAGGTATCAAATGATATTAAATAGTATCTCATTGTAGTTTTATTTTGCATTTCTTTGATTACTAATGAGACTTTATACGTTAACTGGTCATTTGTGTTTTCTCCCCTATGAACTGCCTGTTCATATCTTCTGGCCATTTTTATTGGATTGCTTGTCTCTTTCTTATTGATTTATAGAGAAAGATTTCCTTCAAATATCTCAAAAAGCACAAACCATCAAAAAAATACTGATGATTTAATTATGTCAAAATGAAAGACTTCTGCTTAACAAAAGACATCAGAAACAATGTTAAAAATACAAGCTACTCACCTGGTGCAGCAAAGGTTTGTATCTAGAATTCTAAAATAAAATCTATAGATAATACTAAAACCTAAACAATCAAAATCTATAAATACTATTAAAAACTAAATAAATAATGGGAAAGAAACAGAACAGGCAATTCACAGACGGTTCCTGAAAGGCTAATGAATGTATGAATACATGCATAACTTCATTGGAAATCAGGAACATTGAAATTAAAACCATGAGATACCTTTCGAATATATTAGACTGGCCAAAATAAAAAGTCAAATATTTTAAAGTCTTAGCAAAGATGTGAAAGAGATTTCTTAAACTCTGCTCATGGAGGTGAAAATATATGTATCTTATATTACCATGATTCCACTCTTAGATATATAACCTAGAACAGTGATTCTTAAAACGTCACTCAGACCAGCATCATCATCAGTATCTCTGGGAACATGGAAATGCAAATTTTCAGGTCCTACTCCAGATGTACAGAACAAAAAATTCTAGGGGCAGAACCCAGCAATCTGTGTTTTAACAAGCCTTCCAGAGGATTCTGGTACATGCTAACGTTTGAGAATCACTGCAACAGAGCAATGTTTTTCTGGCCCTTTTGACTGAGATATATAGGAAGAAATGCATTTTATATTCTGGCCCACACACATATCACACACAAAAGCACAATAAACAAAAGCTTCAAAAAAACAATAATTATCCTTAGTAATCTATGGACTGCACTTTGATATTTTCTATTTCTTTAAAAAATTGCTGCTTGTGACCTACTAATAGTAATCTAAAGTTTGAAAAACTGCCCTAGAGAAACTCCTGTACATGTGCAACAGGAGATGTGTACAATAGTATTTGTTGCAGAACTGTCTATAATGGAAAAAAAAGAAAAGAAAAAATCTTCAGGAGAATGGATAAATGAATTATAGTATCTTTCTACAATGGAATACTACATAGTTCTCACATCTTTAGAAATAAATTTTTTTTTAGAAATAAATTTAAAAAACATGTATATTGAGTCAAAAAGCAAGTTGTAGAAGGATAGTTTAAAAATAAATAAAATTACATGTTGTTTATGAATATACAGATTTATAGTAAAAGTATAAAACATGCGTGGGAATGATAAATGGCAAACACAGGATGGTGGTTACCATTGGAAAAGAGAAAGGGGAATGGGAGTAGTGAGGGATACATGAAAGTTTCCAGGTGTCTCTGTAAGGCCTTATTTTTAAAAATCAATCAAATATGGAAATTGTTAAGAATTGATAGGGAATTCCCCGGCAATCCAGTGGTTAGGGTTCCGCACTCTCACTGCCAAGGGCCTGGGTTCAATCCTTGTCAGAGAACTAAGATCCCACAAGTTGTGTGGCGCAGCCAAGGGAAAAAAAAAGGCAAGAATTGGTAAAGAGAGTTGGTTAGGTACAAAGATTCTTGCTATATTATTCTCTATAACTTTTCATAATTAATAATTTTCATTATAAAAAATAAAAATCTAGCTACCCTTGAACATCAAGAATATATTAGAAATGTAATCACTCAAAGGAAACTGCTTAATAATCCTTGACAACACCTTTTTAAAAATTTAGGGACAGCCAGAAGCTAACATTATTTTTCTGGTTTTGTTTTTTAAATTGAACACAAGTATATGCTCCAGGGGCTTGTGTTGTTTTTAGTGACATGATAATGAAATTTTCACTTCTGGATGTAACACATACCATGAATATGACATAATGATCTGACCAACCAAATGAGGATTATTTACAACTTTTCTTAGATATTCGCCAATTCCTCAAGGCTTACAGGCCCTGTGCTTTCACTTTGCTGCTAAGCTACCAGCAATTTAAGTCATATGTCATATGAAAGCCAGGTGAAGCATTCTGAAGAGAAAACTCATGTGGTATAGCAAACCCTACTCACAACCAGGCACATGGCTACTAGATATGGTGGGCCTATGAGTTTTTCTTTAGTTTAGGGTTTCTAGTGGGCATGGATTAGAGTCTGATCAAGATTTCTTTAAAATTCTTGTTTTTTAAATAAAATTCTAAGGATAGCTTATGACGTTAGAAAACCACAATGAACATCATAGGAAATAGGCTACTTTTAGAGTCAGAGCTACTTATATAGCAGAGAATTAATAGTAAAGGTCAAAGAAAAACACAGTCACTGTGCCTATGTCATGATTCTTTGGTATAATCAAAGCTAATACAAAAGTATTACTTTAAGTAGAGGTTAATAAAAATGAAAACAACCCATTTTTTTTCTTGGTTTGGCCTATACCTTGTTTGGCTCCCCTGGATTATATGAAGAAAACATAGGAATTTTTCGGATCTCCTCCTCTGACAAACGATTTCTCTGGATCTCATCTTCTGGGACAAATTCTATTGGCTGCGTCAGCTTCTTAGGCCCAGTCCAACACTGCTCAGGTGAATTATCAATAACTTTTGCCACATGGAGACTGGGACCTTTACCCTGTGCTGCCTGTTTTCCCTTGTCCTGGAGTAATGACGGGTTCTCAGCTGTGCCACTATCTCCCACTGATGTAGCTGAGACCAGTGAGTGGGAAGCAAAGGGTTCACCTCTCATTAGTTGGAACTCTTCAAGACGTTTTTTCATTATCATCTCTTGGTAAAAACTTTCCAGCTTGTTCATGGGATCACCTTTGTTCTTCTTTTGGGGTTCATCTGGATCAAGACAAAGAGATACGGAAGTTCTACAAAGCCTACCAAAACAACCTTTGACAAATTAATAAAAATTAAATCTTGAATCTCAGATAATGAAACTCTGCTGGGACAGGTATTTACAACCTGTGAAAAATGACAATGATATATAGCTGTGTTATTACAGTGCATCTTGGGCAAGCCCGGGACTATGGTGAGGCAAGTGAGGCACCTGGGGTCCAAAATTTGAGGTGCTCACTCTCAGGGTCATGCAAGTACATGCATCTAATTGATAAAGGCATTTGAAAAAATGTAACTAGTATGGCATTATCACACTTCACAAAATTAATAATAATTCCTTACCATTATCTACTACTGAATTCATATTCAAATGGCCCTGATTATCTCAAAGATGTCTTTTTACACTTGGTTCAAGATCTAAACCAGCCATTGGCTGTTGTCTTTAAAGCCTCATTAAAACACACACACACACACACACACAGAGCTTCCCTTCTTTCTCAGCCCTCAAACCTTTTTTCCCCCAATCCCACTTATTCATTAGAGAAGCCACATCATTTGTTCAGAACAAATGAATTTAATTGGTTGTTCCTCATGATATTATTTAACTTGTTCCTCAATCCCCTCTATTTCTTACAAACTGGTAGTCAAATCTAGAGCTATGCTACCATGTGGCCACTAGCCACATGAGTCTATTTAAATTGATTTTGTAAATGTTAGTTCCTCTGTTAAACTACGAATATCAAATGTTCAAAAAGCACATGTGGCTACTAGATATCATTCTGGGCAGAATAAAGACCATTTACATTATTGTGAAAAGTTGTATTGGATATTGCTGGTCTAGATTTGAGTTCAATATTTTTAGGCAAGAATCCTCCATATATTATATACATGTGTATTTCCTATTACATCATATCGTTAGGCACATAATGTTCAGTGGTCCCATTTCTAGTGATGTTAAAATTGATCAGTAGATTCAGGTGCTTTTGGTCTGATCCTTCCATTATTAAGTTTTCCCATTTGCTTTTTAACTAAGGGGTTTGCATCCATTGATGACCATTGCTTAAATCCATTAATTTATTCAGAGTTGTAAAGAGGGGCTCCCCTAATTCTATTATTTATTTTGTACTTATTATTTCTATTATTTCTTCTGTATTAATTATTTGGAATCCTATAATGGACTTACCATCATCAACTATTTGGTTTCGCTACATAAGTTCATATAGGAAAAGTAGGACAAATGCTTGATTTGTTTCCCATTATTTTTCAACTATAAGAGTTTAATGAGTTGGTACTTTAAAAGTGTCCAATGGTGACCAATGATTATTTTTAGTATAATTGTGAGACATGTATTTTCATATATTTCATGTGTTTCAATTAAATGTAGTCATTCTTTTTAGTGATCAAGTCATTCCACTTAGGATCAGTGCATGTGTGCAAGGTTGCTTCAGATGTGTCCAACTCTTTACAACTCTATAGAATGTAGCCTGCTAGGCTCCTCTGTCCACGGGGATTCTCCAGGCAAGAATACTGGAGTGGGTTGCCATGCCCTCCTTCAGGGAATCTTCCCCACCCAGGGATTGAACCCATGTCTCCTGAGGATCTTGCACTGCAGGCAGATTCTTTATCACTGAGCTACCGGGGAAGCCCTAGGATCAGTGAAAGTCCCTTAAAATTGGCTCCTGTACTGCTTTCTAGCTTTCTGGCATAGCAAGATATCTTAAGTTCATCTTACATATTTCCTGACTCAAAACTGAAATATTTCTCTAAGGATCACTGGCTCCTGTTAATGTGAAATAGTATTTAGAAACAACAATATGTTGCTAAATCTGTTCATAAATGTTGAGTTGTTGTTGCTTCTAGGCCTTTTTCAGTGAACAAAAGTAGGAAAATTTTTATGAAAAATAAACCATAAATTTATACTGGTATTTCCACTTCAAATTAAGATTACAAGATTATTACTCAAGTCCATGATTTTTGACTTGTATCTCTCTCACATGTGCTTAGGATACTGGCTCCTAATGATATTAACAAAATTATTTATTAGCTTTTTCCTACAATATATAGAATTTTTAAATGTCAATAAACAATACTAACATGATTATCAACAATAAAACTACTGAATACAGTTTTAAAATTCTTTGTAGTTACTTTTGTCCTTTAAATTATATCCCATTAGGAATATGCAAATATTATTTTAAATCATTTTCTCTGTATGGTTATGATACCAACTTTATTCATAGTTAGGCTAATTTGCTTCAGGCTGTTTATAAATTTTAGGGATTTATTTTTCCCTTTTGATTAATTTTTAAAATTATGCAAAACATTTACATGGGTCTAAAATGAAAACGAGGGCTTCCCTCATAGCTCAGTTGGTAAAGAATCTGCCTGCAATGCAGGGGACCCCGGTTTGATTCCTGGGTTGGGAAGAATTGCTGGAGAAGGGATAGGCTACCCACTCTAGTATTCTTGGGCTTGCCTTGTGGCTTAGGTGGTAAAGAATTCACCTGCAATGCGGGAGCCCGGGGTTCAGTCCCTAAGTTGGGCAGATCCCCTGGAGAAGGGAAAGACTACCCACTCCAATATTCTGGCCTGGAGAATTCCATGGACTGAATAGTCCACGGGGTCACAAAGAGTCAGACATGACTGAGCAACTTTCACTTCACTAAAGTGAAAACTGTATTATACAGTACCTTCAAAGAAGTCTCGCTTTCCATCTCTGTAAACTTCATCCCACTCCTTTCCTTCTCCATAAATAATAATTTTACTAGTTTTGGTTTTATGGTTCCATTGTTTCTTTTTTGAAATATAATAAATAGGCACAAACACATAACACATGCACACACACACGTATGTGTGTTTATGTTTTTTTTTAGTTGGTCAGTTATGTCCAACCAACTCTTTTGCGACCCCACAGACTGTAGCCCACCAGGCTCCTCTGTCCATGGGATTTCCCAAGTAAGAATACTGGAGTAGGTTGCTATTTCCTTCATATATATATATATATATATATATATATATATATATATATACACAAAATTCAGTATATCCCTTTCTCCTATATAAAAGGTAACTTACTATAAACACTGTTCTACAACTTACTTCTTTGCACTTAACAATATAACCTGGCAATAATTCCATGTTAATGTATAGAGCTCTTCCCTTTCCTTCTTATATTTGCAAAGTACTTCACTGTGTGGATGTACAAGAGTTTATTCAACTACTCCCCTAATGATGCACCCTGGTGTTGTTTCCAGTCTTTACTGCTACTGTGAATAATGCCCTGACAAACAGCCTGTGCATACAGGATTTTGTATTTTCTCAGTATATCTTTAAAATTGACTCTAAGAACCGGCACTGCTGAGATAAAGGGTAAATGTATAACAAATTTTTCTCTATGTATTTCTAAATTTCACTCTGTAAGAACTGTATTATTCTGTATTTCCACCAGCAAGGTATAAGAATAGTTATGAAAGGATTTCTTAAGACCTAAAAAGCAGTAACTATTAAGGAATATATTGACAAATTCAACTACATTAAAATTAAAAGCTTCTGTTCATCAAAAATATCCTAAAGAAAAAACTCACAGAATGGGAAAAGATATTTGTTGTTCAAATAATTGATAAAGAAGAGAATCACTAGGAAAATGGGCAAAAGACAGAAAAAGGTGCCTTGCAAAAGAGGAAATACATTTGCTAATAAATACAAGGAAAGTGCTCAGTATCAGAATTCAGGGAAATACTAATTAAGAAGGAAATACCATATTGGCAAAAAATAAAAAAGAATACCAATACCACATGTCAGTGGCAGTTTTACAGATTGCAGATTACACAATCAGTGCAACAGAAAACAGGGGAAATATGGAGAAAAATCAATGAAACCAAAAGCTGGTTCTTTGTAAAGATTAACAAAATGGCAAATTCTTAGCTAGACAAACCAAGAAAATAAGGAAGACAAAAATGACTAAAGTCAAGAATTAAAAGGGAGGCATCATTACTGATCCTATACCAATATAAACAATTAAAAGGGAAAATTATATATAACTTTAGGCCAACAAATGAGAAAGCTTAGATGAGTGAACAAATTCCTAGGAAGATATGAATTACCAAAGCAGTCTTAAGAAGAAAAAGTATAGTTGAAAACCTTATAATAAGAGAGCTTGAATTAGTGGTCAACAAACTGCTCACAAAGAAAAGTCCAGATTCAGATGGTTTCACTGGTGAACTCTACCAAATATTTAAGAAATAATATCAATCCTGTACACTTTCAGAAAATAAAGGAGGAGGTAATATTTTCCGACTTATCTATTATGTCATTATTACACTGAAACCAAAGTTTAAAAAGATACCACAAGCAAAGAAAAATCACAGGCCAATATCTCTCATGAAAATAGACAAAAAATATCCTCAATAAAATATTAGCAAGCCTAATCCAGCAACATATAAAAATGATTATTATGATATACTTGTAAGTGGGTTTATCCCAGGAATGAAAGATTGTTTTAACATATAAAGAGCAGTAATAAAATGTCATATTAATAGACTAAAACTTTAAACCACATACTCACTACAGTAGATGCAGAAAAAGCAGCAAACGAAATCTAACACCCATTCAAGATTTTCAAAAAACTCTCAAATAACTAGGAATAGAAGGGAACCTCTTCAACCTGCATGGGGTAGGCACCAAAGATGTCTGCACCCTGTGATCTTTGAAAATGTTGCATGGTAAAAGGGACTCTGCAGATGTGATTGTCACTGATTATGGAGGTGGGCCCAATGTAATTATAAGGGTCCTTACAAGAAGGAGGAAGAAGGGTCAGAAACAGCAGAAATGTAGGATGGAAGTAGAGGTAAGAGTAATGTGAGGAAGGGGCCATGAACCAAGAAATGCAGGTGGATTCCAGAAGCTGAAAAAGGCTCCCCTAGAGAACCCCAGAAGGAATACAGCCCTGTGAACATCTTGATTTTAGGACTTTTGACCTCTACAACTGTAAGAGAAAAATTCTGTGTTGCTTTAAGCTGTTAAATTTATGGTAATTAGTTACAGCATCCATAAGAAAGTAATACATTTCTAAAGGCATGCGCAAAAAATTTAGAGGTAAGATCATAGTTAATGGTTAAAAACTGAATGTTTTCCCCCTAAGACTGGGAACAAGGCAAGGATGTCTGCTCTCACTATTGCTGAAATAAATTATAGAAAATCAAAATAAAGGAAGATACCTTCCATATTCATGGATTAGAATATTCAATATTATTAAAATGGAAATTTCCCCAAAATTGAATTACAGATTCAGTACATCCTTATAAAAATTCCATCAGGCCTTTTTTTTTTTTTTTGTAGAAAAATTGACAAGCTGCTTCTAAATTTACATGGAAATATAAAGGACCTAGAATAACCAAAACAATTTTGAGAAAGAGAAACAAAATTGGAGGAATTATACCATCTGATTTTGAAACTTACTATAAAGGTAAGGAGGTTCAGAGTGTAAGGATAGGCATATATATTGGCATATAGATCAAGGAAACCAAACTGAGTGTCCAGAAATAAACTTATATTTTTGATCAACTGATTTTTCTACAAAAAAATCTTCCCTGGTGGCTCAGTCAGTAAATAATCTGCTTGCACTGCAGGAGACCCAGGTTCAATCCCTGGATCAGGAAGATACCCTGGAGAAGGAAATAGCAACTCACTCCAGTGTTCTTGTCTGGGAAATCCCATGGACAGAGGAGCCTGGTGGCTATAGTCCACGGGGTTGCAAGAGTTGGACATGACTTAGTGACTACACAACCATCACCATTTTTCTGCAAAAGTGCAGGGACAATTCAATGGGGAAATAATAATCTTTACAATAAACAATGCTGGGACAACTGGATATTCAAACACAAAATATGAACTTCAATCCTTTACTTAACACAGAAAAATGAACTTAAAATAGATAATAAATGTAACTATAAAGGCTAAAACTTAAATATTCTAGAAGAAAACATAGGAGAATCTTTCTGACCTTGAATTCAGCAAAGATTTCTTAGATACGATACCAAAAGCATAAGTCAAAAAAGAACAAATTAATAAATTGAACTTCTTTAAAATTTAAAAAATTTGTTCTTCAAAATACATTATTAAGAAAATAAAAAGAAATAGACTGGAAGAAAATATTTGCAAAGCATATATCTTGTAAAAGACTTGCATTCAGAATATACAAAGAACCTTTACCACTTAATACTAAGAAAGCAAACAACCCAATCAAAAACTGGGTAAAAGATTTACAGAAACTATAAAACTCTTAGAGGAAAACTTAGGCAGAAGACTCGATGACACAAATCAAAGCAAGATCCTCTCTGACCCACCTCCTAGAGTAATGGAAGTAAAAACAAAAACAAACAAGTGGGACCTGATTAAACTTAAAAGCTTTGGCACAGCGAAGAAAACTATAAGCAAGATGAAAAGACAACCCTCAGAATGGGATAAAATAATAGCAAATGAAACAACTGACAAAGGATTCATTTCTAAAATATACAAGCAGCTCACACAACTCAATGTCAGAAAAACAAACAACCCACTCAAAAAGGAGGAAAAAGACCTAATCAGACATTTTTCCAAAGAAGACATACAGATGGCTAACACATGAAAAGATGCTCAACATTGCTCATTATTAGAGAAATGCGAATTGAAACTACAATGAGATATCACCTCATACCAGTCAGAATGGCTATCATCAAACAATAAATGCTGGAAAGGGTGTGGAGAAAAGGGAACCCTCTTGCACTGTTGGTGGGAATATAAATTGATACAGCCATTATGGAACACGGTATGGAGTTTCCTTAAAAAACTAGGAATAAAACAACCATATGACCCAGCAATTCCACTCCTAGGCATATACCCTGAAGAAATCAAAATTGAAAAAGACACATGTATTCCATTGTTCACTGCAGCACTATCTACAATAGCTAGAACATGGAAGCAACCTAGATGTCTATCGACAGATGAATGGATAAAAGAAGCTGTGGTACATATACACAATGGAATATTACTCAGCCATAAAAAGGAACACATTTGAGTCAGTTCTAATGAGGTGGATGAACCTTGAGCCCATTATACAAAGTGAAGTAAGTCAGAAAGAGAAAGATAAATATTGTATTCTAACACATATATATGGAATCTAGAAAAATGGTACAGAAGAATTTATTTACAGGGCAGCAATGGAGAAACAGACATAGAGAATAGACTTATGGACATGGGGAGAGGGGAGGAGAGGGTGAGATGTATGGAAAGAGTAACATGGAAACTTACATTACCATATGTAAAATAGATAGCCAACAGGAATTTGCTGTATGGCTCAGGAAACTCAAACAGGGCTCTGTATCACCCTGGAGGGATGGGATGGGGAGGGAGATGGGAGGGAGGTTCAAAAGGGAGGGGATATATGTATACCTATGGCTGATTCATGTTGAAGTTTCAAAGAAAACAAAATTCTATAAAGCAATTATCCTTCAATTAAAAAAATAAATTTATAATAAAAAAGCAAAAAAAAAAAAAACCTGGGTAAAAAATTTGAATAGACATTTCATCAAAAAAGACATACGAATGGCTCATAAAAACATGAAATAGCATCAAGATTATTTATTATAGAAATTAAAAATAAAACTAAAATTAGATACCAGTACACACCCATAAGAAGAGCCAAATAACAAATATGCAATAACAATTGTTGCCAAGGATGTAGAGACGTAGGAATGCTCATACATCACTGATGAGAAGGTAAAATGATACTTTCATATTGGAAAACCATTTGGCAGTTCCTCAAACATTTGTACATAGAGTTTGATCCAGAAAATATTCACTCAAGAGAAATGAAAACATATCCACACAAAAACTTGTAAATGAATGTTTATAGCATTGTTCATAATAGCCCCAAAGTGGAAACAACTTGGTGTCATCAAGTGGTGAAGGGATAAACAAAAAGTGGTATATCTATACAATGGAAAACTATTTAGCAATAAAAAGGAATGAATTACTGATACATGCTACAACATGAGCAAACTTAAAAAACATCATGCCACCTGAAAGAAGCAAAATTTCAAACATCGAATATTGTAAGATTCTATTTATATGAAATATTTAGAAATGATATATTCATAGAGACAAAGATATAGGGTAGACATGGGAATTTATTTACTATAAATCAGTTCAAGGGAATTTTGCAAAGTCAAGGAAAAGTCCTAAAACTGGATGTAGTAATTAATGACTGTACAATTCAATAAACTTAATAAAAAGTACCTAATTGAACACAATAGGTGAATTTCATCATATGTAAATTGAATACACAGAAGAAACTATATGAAAAAGGTCTTAATGACCAGGATAATCACAATGGTGTGGTCACTCACCTAGAGGCAGACATCCTGGAATGTGAAGTCAAGTGGGACTTAGGAAGCATTACTACAAACAAAGCTAGTGGAGGTGATGGAATTCCAGTTGAGCTATTTCAAATCCTAAAAGATGATGCTGTTGAAGTGCTGCACTCAATATGTCAGCAAATTTGGAAAATTCAGCAATGGCCATAGGACTAGAAAAGGTGTTTTCATTCCAATCCCACAGAAGGGCAGTGCCAAAGAATGTTCAAACTACCACACAATTGTGCTCATTTTGCATGCTATAAGGTTATTCTCAAAATCCTTCAAGCTTATTTCACTCTGTATAATCGGCTCCTGTTTCATCCACCTCATTAGAACTGATTCAAATGTATTCTTTTTAATGGCTGAGTAATACTCCATTGAGCCTATTATACAGAGTGAAGTAAGCCAGAAAGAAAAACACCAATACAGTATACTAACACATATATATGGAATTTAGAAAGATGGTAACAATAACCCTGTATGAGAGACAGCAAAAGAGACACAGATGTATAGAACAGTCTTTTGGACTCTGTGGGAGAGGGAGAGGGTGGGATGATTTTGGAGAATGGCATTGAAACATGTATAATATATAAGAAATGAATCACCAGTCCAGGTTCGATGCAGGATACAGGATGCTTGGGGCTGGTGCACTGGGATGACCCAGAGGGATGGTATGGGGAGGGATGTGGGAGGGGGGCAGGATTGGGAAAATGTGTACACCCATGGTGGATTCATACTGATGTATGGCAAAACCAATACAATATTGTAAAGTAAAAAAAAAAAAAAAAAAAAATCCTTCAAGCTAGGCTTCAGTAGTACATGAACTGAGAACTTCCAGATGTATAAGCTGGGTTTCAAAAAGGCAGAGGAACCAGAGATCAAACTGCCAACATTCACTAGATCATAGAGAAAGCAAGGAAATTCCAGAAAAACATCAACCTCTGTTTTGTTGACTACACTAAAGCCTTTGACTGTGTGCATCATAACAAACTGTGGAAAACTCTTAAAGAGATGGGAATACCAGACTACCTTACCTGCCTTATACTTCTTTATAGGGGGAGTAAGGGCCTCTTGATGAGAATGAAAGAGAAGAGTGAAAAAGTTGACTTAAAACTCAACATTGAAAAAACTAAGATGATGGCATCTGCTCTTATCACTTCATGGCAAATAGAAAGGGAAAAAGTGGAAACAGTGACAGATTTTATTTTCCTGGGCTCCAAAATCACTGAGGATGGTGACTGAAGTCATGAAATGAAAAAAAACTTCCTTGGAAGGAAAGTTATGACAAACCTAGACATCATATTAAAAAGCGGAGACATCATTTTGCTGACAAAGTTCTGTCTAGTCAAAGCTATGGTTTTCCCAGTAGTCATGTAGAGATGTGATAGCTGGACCATAAAGAAGACTGAGCACTGAAGAACTAATGCTTTCGAATTGTGGTGCTGGAGAAGACTCTTGAGAGTCCCTTGGACTGCAGAGAGGTCAAACCAGTCAATCCTAAAGGAAATCAACCCTGAATATTCATTGGAAGGACTGATGCTAAAGCTGAACCTCCAATACTTTGGCCACTTGATAACAGAGGAGACTGTTTGGAAAAGACTCTGATGCTGGGAAAGACTGAAGGCAAAAGAAGAGGGAGGCAGAGGATGAGATGATTGGATGACATCATCAAATCAATGGGCATGAGTTTGAGCAAACTCCAGGAAATAGTGAAGGACAGAGAAGCCTGGCGTGCTGCAGCCCATGGGGTCCCAAAGAGTTGAGAACACAATTCAGTGACTAAACAACAAAAGCTGCTTTAAAAATTAAGAAAAACTAATCATTTTCATAAAATGTTATAAGAAACAGAATAAAGAAAATATACTGAAATATTAAAGAACAATTGATTGAATGAAAAGATATATCATATTTACATTCCAAGATTTGAAGATACATATTATAAATGTCAATTGTCCTTAACTGATTTCTTTGATGGAAACTCAATCAAAACCACATCAGAGAGAGTATATGTTTTTGTGTAAACGTGTGCATGCATGTGTGTGTGTGTGTGTGTGTGTAACTTGATGAGCTGATTCTAACATTTCCATGGAAAAGCAAAGTGCCAAAAGTAGATAAAACTCTTTTGAAGAAGAACAAGGTGGAAGAAATTGCCCTTCCACTGTACAAGGTATCAAGACATAAAAAAGCTGAACTTATGATACTGATTCTGTAATAGTTAAAAAGATCAAAGGAACCCAGAAGAATACCCACGCATATATGAATACCTGATATATGACAGAGCTAGAAATACTATAACAGTGCAGGAACAATATTTTCAATATATGGTGTTGGGATAGAGGGTTATCTATATAAAAAAAAAAGAAACTGGAATCCTTATTTCATATTATACATATAAATCAATCAATTTAATGACTTAAATGTGAAAGAAAAAATCATAAAGCTTTTAGAATAAAGGACAGTATCTTCCTGAGTTTATGTAGGTAAGGATTGATTAATCAAAACACAAAAGCACTAAGGAGAAATGAGAAATTAATAAGTTTTATTACATAAAAATGAAGAACTTTTGATTCATCAAAAGATACCATAAAGGTAGTGAAATGAAAAGCCGAAGAATGGGAATAGATAATTTCAACACATATAAGTTGACAAAGTGTAAGTATACAAAATGATAAAGAACTTGTACAAATTTATAAGAAATGCATATAAGATTAGAGATGAAATTTGGAGATGGACTATTCATGACATATAATCACAACATATTTCTAACATCCTCTTCTCTATAGCAGTACTGAAATAAGTAGTAATCACTGAGATCTGCTATACATATCCTAGGGCTTTGGGGTTGAACTATTGTTTTGATATATGCTTAGTGACCTCTGAAACAAGACTGCATCTGAATATTTAGTTAGTTTGGGATGAACATGTACACATCACTTTACTTACTTATTTTTGAACTTTTTATTTTGTATTGGAGTATAGCCAATTAACTATGTTGTGAAAGTTTCAGGTGGACAGCAAAGAGACTCAGCCATACATATACATGTACCATTCTCCCCTAAACTCCTTTCCTATCCAGTCAGCCATCTAACATTGAGCAGAGTTCCCTGTGCTGCACAGTAGGTCCTCACTAGTTATACACATTGCTATATTTAAAATGAATAACCAACAAGGTATAGCACAGGGAACTCTGCTCAATGTTATGTGGCAGCCTGGATAGGATGGGAATTTGGGGGAGAATGGATACATGTATATGTATGGCTGAGTCTCTGCTGTCCACCTGAAACTATAACATAGTTAATCAGCTATACTCCAATATAAAATTTTAAAAAGTTTTTAAAAGAGAAAAGAGACTGTATCTGGACACAGATACAAACAGATGGAAAGATATTCATGCAGGAAAAAGACATTTCTACTTTTCCTAAATGGGCAAAATAACTAAAGAGCCATTTCACAAAGGAGGCCATCTGAATGGTCAATAAATGTCTGAGAAGGTTTCTGACCTCATTAGCTATCAAGAAAATAAAATTAAAATCAGTTGAAACAAACAACATAGACCTAGACTCCTGAAAAATATCCATGTCCTGAAAACCAGACACACAGACAGAAAGTCACTTGCATGCACATACACATACACACACAGTCAGGGAAACTGTCCTTAAGCAAACTAAATGCAATATGTGATCCCTGATTGCATCCTGGATTTAAAATTGAGAAATCTAATTATAAACTTTTAGATAATATTATTTTAACAGTGTTAAATATTTTAAGAGTGATCATAATACTGTGATAACATAGGAGGATGTATTCTTAGGAAATATATAATGAAGTATTTAGGAGTAAAACTTAATGCCTCTTATTTTCAAATATTTAAGCAATAAACAAACCACACATACACTTATACACCATTTTCATGCAGATGAACAGAGACATAAAGCAAACGTGGCAAAATGCCAACAGTTGTTAAATGTAGGTGAGGGGTATTGATGTATTATTCTTTCTATTTTTCTCCACATTTAAAATTTTAAAAATAGAAAGCATGGAAAATAACACTTTACTAAAGATTAAGAAAATAAAAAGTAATATAAATGAATGCTAAGTGTTCAGAAAGGGGAAAAAGAATACAATAAAATACAAGCAAATACCTATTAGAGTCTCACAATACCTAGTAAGGACAAAGATATGGAGCAACCTGAACCTTCACACATGGTTGGTGGAATTTTAACTTGGGACAATTCCTTCATAAAAGAGTTTATATCTATTAAAGCTGAAGATGTGTAAACTCTTCACGCCTTAACTCCACTCTTAGAGCCCCAGAAACTCCTGCACATGTGTCCCAAGATAGATATACAAGAATGATCACAGTAGCAGCATGGATACTTACACCACCACAAATGGAAACATCCACATGTCCAGAACCTCAGAATGTAATCTTATTTGGAAATAGGGTATTTGCATATATAATTAGGTAAGATGAGGTCATGGTGGATTAGAGTGGGTCCTAAATTCAATGACTTATATCCTTTTAAGAAGACCATGTGAAGACACAGACACACAGGGAGAATATTATATGATGATAGGAGCAGAGACAGGTGAAACATCTAGAAGCCAAGAACTGTCAGCATCCACTAGAAGCTAGGAGAGAGGTGTCGAGCAGATTCATCCTCACAGCCTCCAGAAGAAGCCAACCTTGCCACCTTTGATTTGAACTAGCCTCCAGAACAATGAAAGAATAAATTTCTGTTGCTTAAAGCCATCCAGTTTGTGGTATTTTGTTAAAGCAGTCCTGGGAAACTAACACCTAAAACTGTAGAAGTGATTTTGAAATTGGGTAATGGGTAGAGGTTGGAAGAATTTTTGAGGTGCTTGATAGTAAAAGATCAGTTACTTTGAAGGGACCATTGGTAGAAAAAAGAATGCTAATTCCAGTTCTGGTGAGTGCTCAGAAGGAAGTAAAGAGGACAGTAAAGAAAACTTCTATCAACTTCTATCATCTTAGAGAACACCAATATCGTCATGAACAATATTTTGCTACAGATATGAACATTAAAAGTACTGCTGGTGAAGCCTTAGAAGGAAATGATGAACATGCTATTGAACACTGAAAGAAAGGTGATCTTTGTTATCAAGTGGCAGAAACTTGGCTGAATTGAGTTCTGGTGCTGGGTAGAAAGTATAAATGATGAACTTGCATATTTCAGTTCAGATCAGTTCAGTCACTCAGTCCTGTCCGACTCTTTGCGACCCCATGAACTGCAGCACGCCAGGCCTCCCTGTCCATTACCAACTCCCGGAGTCCATCCAGACCCATATCCATCGTGTCAGTGATGCCATCCAACCATCTCATCCTCTGTCGTACCCTTCTCCTCTTGCCCTCAATTTTTCCCAGCATCAGAGTCTTTTCACATGAGTCACCTCTTCATATCAGGTGGCCAAACTATTGGAGTTTCAGCTTCAAGACCTGTCCTACTAATGAACACTCAGGACTAATCTCCTTTAGAATGGACTGGTTGGATCTCCTTGCAGTCCAAGGGACTCTCAAGAGTCTTCTCCCACACCACAGTTCAAAAGCATCAACTCTTCGGCACTCAGGTTTCTTTGTAGTCCAACTCTCACATCCATACACGACTACTGGGAAAACCATAGCCTTGACTAGATGGACCTTTGTTGGCAAAGTAATGTCTCTGCTTTTTAATATGCTGTAGTGAGCAACCTAGATAGCATATTCAAAAGCAGAGACATTACTTTGCCAACAAAGGTTCGTCTAGTCAAGGCTATGGATTTTCCTGTGGCCATGTATGGATGTGAGAGTTGGACTGTGAAGAAGGCTGAGCGCTGAAGAATTGATGCTTTTGAACTGTGGTGTTGGAGAAGACTCTTGAGAGTCCCTTGGACTGCAAGGAGATCCAACCAGTCCATTCTAAAGAAGATCAGTCCTGGGTGTTCTTTGGAAGGAATGATGCTAAAGCTGAAACTCCAGTACTTTGGCCACCTCATGCGAGGAGTTGACTCATTGGAAAAGACTCTGATGCTGGGAGGGATTGGGGACAAGAGGAGAAGGGGACGACAGACGATGAGATGGCTGGATGGCATCACTGACTCGATGGACATGAGTCTGAGTGAACTCCGGGAGTTGGTGATGGACAGGGAGGCGTGGCGTGCTGCAATTCATGGGGTTGCAAAGAGTCGGACGTGACTGAGTGACTGATCTGATCTGATCTGAGGTTGGTCATAACTTTCCTTCCAAGGAGTAAGCGTCTTTTATTTTCATGGCTGCTATCACCATCTGCAGGGATTTTGGAGCCCAGAAAAACAAAGTCAGCCACTGTTTACACTGTTTCCCCATCTATTTCCCATGAAGTGATGGGACCCGATGCCATGATCTTAGTTTTCTGAATGTTGAGCTTTAAGCCAACTTTTTCACTCTCCTCTTTCACTTTCATCAGGAGGCTCTAGTTCCTCTTCACTTTCTGCCATAAGGGTGGTGTCATCTGCGTATCTGAGGATATTGATACTTCTCCTAGCAATCTTGATTCCACCTTGTGCTTCCTCCAGCCCAGTATTTCTCATGATGTACTCTGCATATAAGTTAAATAAGCAGGGTGACAGTATACAGCCTTGACGTACTCCTTTCCCAAATTGGAACCAGTCTGTTGTTCCATGTCCAATTCTAACTGTTGCTTCCTGACCTGAATACAGGTTTCTCAAGAGGCAGGTCAGGCGGTCTGGTATTTCCATCTTTTCAGAATTTTCCACAGTTTATTGTGATCCACACAGACAAAGGCTTTGGCATAGTCAATAAAGCAGAAATAGATGTTTTTCTGGAACTCCCTTGCTTTTTTGATGATCCAGCAGATGTTGGCAGTTTGATCTCTGGTTCCTCTGCCTTTTCTAAATCCAGCTTGAACATCTGGAAGTTCACGGTTCACGTACAGTTAAAGCATGGCTTGGAGAATTTTGAGCATTACTTTGCTAGCATGTGAGACGAGTGGAATCGTGCGGTAGTTTCAGCATTCTTTGGCATTGCTTTTCTTTGGGATTGGAATGAAAACTGACCTTTTCCAGTCCTGTGGCCACTACTGAGTTTTTCAAATTTACAGACATTGCGTGCAACACGTTCACAGCATCATCTTTCAGGATTTGAAATAGCTCAACTGGAATTCCAACACCTCCACTAGTTTTGTTTGTAGTGGTGCTTCCTAAGGCCCACTTGACTTCACATTCCAGGATGTCTGGCTCTTAGTGAGTGTGAGTGATCATACCATTGTGATTATCTTGGTCATGAAGATCTTTTTTGTACAGTTATTCTGTGTATTCTTGCCACCTGTTCTTAATATCTTCTGCATCTCTTAGGTCCATATCATTTCTGTCCTTTATTAAGCCTATCTTTGCATGAAATGTTCCCTTGATATCTCTAATTTTCTTGAAGAGATCTTTCATCTTTCCCATTCTATTGTTTTCCTCTATTTCTTTGCATTGATCACTGAGGAAGGCTTTCTTATCTCTCCTTGCTATTCTTTGGAACTCTGCATTCAAATGGGTATATCTTTCCTTTTCTCCTTTGCTTTTGCTTCTCTTCTTTTCACAGCTATTTGTAAGGCCTTGTGCAACAGTCATTTTCCTTTTTTGCATTTTTTTTTTCTTGGGGATGGTCTTGATCCCTGTCTCCTGTACAATGTCATGAACCTCAGTCCATAGTTCATCAGGCACTCTATCAGATCTAGTCCCTTAAATCTATTTCTCACTTCCACTGTATAGTCATAAGGGATTTGATTTAGGTCATACCTGAATGGCCTAGTGGTTTTCCCCACTTTCTTCAATTTGAGTCTGAATTTGGCAATAAGGAGTTCATGATCTGAGCCACAGTCAGCTCCTGGTCTTGTTTTTGCTGACTGTATAGTACTTCTCCACTTTTGGCTGCAAATAATATAATCAATCTGATTTCTGTGTTGACCATCTGGTGATGTCCATGTGTTGAGTCTTCTCTTGTGTTGTTGGAAGAGGGTGTTTGCTATGACCATTGTGTTCTCTTGGCAGAACTCTATTAGCCTTTGCCCTGCTTCATTCTATACTCCAAGGCCAAATTTGCCTGTTAGTCCAGGTGTTTCTTGACTTCCTACTTTTGCATTCCAGTCCCCTATAATGAAAAGGACATCTTTTTGGGGTGTTAGTTCTAGAAGGTCTTGTAGGTCTTCATAGAATCGTTCAACTTCAGCTTCTGCAGATTTACTGGTCAGTGCATGGACTTGGATTACTGTGATATTGAATGGTTTGCCTTGGAAATGAACAGAGACCACTCTGTCGTTTTTGAGATTGCACCCAAGTACTACATTTTAGACTCTTTTGTTGACTATGATGGCCACTCCATTTCTTCTAAGGGATTCCTGCTGACAGTAGTGGATATAATGGTCATCTGAGTTAAATTCACCCATTCCAGTCCATCTTAGTTCACTGATTCCTAGAATGTTGATGTTCACTCTTGCCGTCTCCTTTTGACCACTTCCAATTTGCCTTGTTTCATGGACCTAACATTCCACATTGCTATGCAATATTGCTCTTTACAGGATTGAACCTGCTTCTATTACCAGTCACATCCACATCTGGGTGTTGTTTTGCTTTGGCTCCATCCCTTCATTCTTTCTGGAGTTATTTCTCCATTGATCTCCAGTAGCATATTGGGCACCTACTGACCTGGGGAGTTCATCTTTCAGTGTCCTATCTTTTTGGCTTTTCATACTGTTCTTGGGGTTCTCAAGGCAAGAATACTGAAGTGGTTTATCATTCCCTTCTCCAGTGGACCACATTCTGTCAGACGTCCCCACCATGACCCCTCTGTCTTGGGTGGCCCCACACGGCATGGCTTAGCTTCATTGAGTTAGACAAGGCTGTGGTCCATGTGATCAGATTGGCTAGTTGTCTGTGATCGTGGTTTCAGTCTGTCTGCCCTCTGATGCCCTCTCTCAGCGCCGACCATCTTACTTGAGTTCTCTTACCTTGGACGTGGGTATCTCTTCTATATTTAGCTGAAGAGATTTCCAAGCAAAGTGTGAAAGATGTAGCCTGGTTTCTCACTGACAGTTGTAAAATGAGAGAGGAGTGAGTTAAATTGAGTAAGTACCTGTTTAAAAAGAAATTCAGAACTTGATGATCTGGAGAATTCTGAGCCAATCTAGATAGCCCTAGAAAAAGGGCCAATGGTATGTGGCTAGACAAACTTTAGACAATCTTTCACTGAAGAGATTATGTATGTGACTCATGGATCCAGTCAACCTTTTCAGCAGAAGCCAGGAACAGACAAGGCGTTATCCAGAAAGGATCTGTCAACAATCCTCATATGTAATGGTGTGGCTCTCTTGACATACACAAGAAACCAAGAAGGTTTATAAGGATTTTATACGAGCAGAAACAGTGCAGCCTGATGTAAAAGTGACAGAGACAAGCTAAAATGAAGGAAGGTAAAATGAAGCCACAAAAGCCAGAGAGGGTGGGGCTGCAGCTGCCCTGGTAGGCTAAGATGATGGAGCTGTCCCAGAGTACCTAGAGAGCAAGGCTACCCCTGGCGACCACAGGACAGAGCCCTGAAGCCAAAACATTACTCTTAGGCCTTGAAATCTAATGGAATTTGCCCTGCTGGGCTGCTAACTTGCTTTAGAACAGTAACCCCCTTATTCTTTCCTTTCTACTCTTTTAGAATGGGAATGCCCACCTTACGCCTGTCTCACTGTTGCCTAGTTTCGTAGGTTTCTGGACAGAAGGGCATTTTCCCAATGTAATATACTCAGAGTCTACCAACACCTGATTTAGATGAATTAGATAATGGGATTTCAGACTTTTTGAGTTAATATTTAGATGAGATTTGGGACTTAGACTTGATGCTGAAATAGGTTAAGACTTTAGGGGATATTGTGATGAGGTGAATGTATTTGCATGTAAGACAGATATGAATTCATGGAGGAGGCCAGAGGGCTGATTATACTGGGTTGAATAGTGAACCCTCAAAATTCATGTCCATTCAGTTTCTCAATATGTGACTTTATTCAGAAATAGGGGGTTGACAGATGTAATTAGTTAATATAAGGCCATACTGGATTATGATGGATCCTAAATCCAAAGACTAGTGTCCTTAATAAGAATGCTATGTAAAGACATGTTTTACCAGGTGGCTCACAGAGGTAAAGAATTCATCTGCCAAGCAGGAGACTCGGGTTCGATCCCTGGGTCGGGAAGATCTCCTGGAGGAGGAAATTGCAACCCACTCCAGTATTCTTGCTTGGGAAATACCATGGACAGAGGAGCCTGACGGGCTACAGTCCACACGGTCACAAAAAGTCAGATGTGACTGAGCACTAAGCATGTGCAGACACAGAAACACAGACACACAAGGAGACTGTCATGTTATAACAGAGGCAGAGACTACAGTGATGCTTTTGGAACACCAAGGAATGCTGGCAATCACCAGAAGCTAGAAGAGATGAAGAAGGATCCTCTTCTAGAACCTTAGGAAAGAGCATAGCCTTGTCAACACCTTGATTTCAGACTTCTAGCCACCATGGAGGATAAATCTCTGTTGTTCTAAGCCACTAGATTTGTTATGGCAGCATTAGAAAACTAACAGTGATTTTAGAAAACTCTTCCAAGAAATTTTGCTTCATAGAGAGAAGGCAAAATTATTGATACACATGGTATCAATGAATCTCAAAAACATTATACATTATAACATTGTGTAAGTTAAAGGAATCTTATGCAAAGAATATAACTGTATGGTTACAGCTATCTGAAGTTCTATAACAGGCAAAACTAACCTATAATGGAAAAAAATAAAAATACTAGTTGCCTCTGGGAGAGTGGAGTGGGAGTTACTGAGAAGAAGTATGATGAAACTTTCTGGGGGTGATGGTAACCTTTTACGTGTTAGGTCACACAGATGCAGGTATGTTGAACATGGTTGGTCCAATGACTGTGTGATAACACATTGGTATCTTGAAATTGGCCATTGTAGGAATATGTATATCATGGACTGGCAAATAATACAGATAAGAATCTTTTTTCCTGGAGAGCTGGCTGCTAAATATTTGCCAACACATCACTACAAAGATGTATACCCAAGTCAAAAGTTAGCAAATGAATACTTAAGGTTTGTGCATTTCATTGCATGGAAATTTTACATCAAAAGAAAAAATGTTCATATACATTTTTAGCTAACAATATATATACTGACATATTTAGGGGTACATGTGTTTACATTGGTGATCCATTTAAATAAATCAATAAAGTAAGATGGTTTACTAGATGGATAGACAGATGTGATAAATCAGTAAAATATTAATGATATAATCTAGCCAGCCATCACTGGGTGTTTGTGATAAAATTCTTTCAACCTTTCTGTGGGTTTAAAATTTTTCATTAAATACTGGAAAAATATTTTCCCATTTGGATATTAAAAATATTAACACATGTACTTTAACCCTATCTTTTTTGGGCTTCAATTTTTATATTTCATTGTTTAAACCAATTGCTACTTGTTACAGTATACAGTGAAGGGAGGGAATCTAAACGTATTATTTGCTCAAGTAGCAAAACAACTGAAGGGCATTTTTTGTTTTTATCACTTTTTAAAAGATAGTTCACAGTAGGAGTATGTACACGATGGACACTGGCAAATGGTACAAATCATGTGAAATTCTTGAAAGGAAAGAAGTAATATTGGGGATAGCTGACTGAGGTCCCTGGGGAGATAAGAGGGAGAGGACCTAGAACAAAGGAATAAATAGTAACCTTTGACAGGAAGGATGTCCTCAGCACTGAGTTGAAATGGAAGAAAATGATGGCTAGGATACAGAAGTTAGCAGAGTCAGGCAGAAAGTAGATGAAGGTTCTTAATGATGGCATTGTTTCCTTTGAAATAGGAAAGAAGACTACCTGCTAAAAATAATAAAATAGCAGTTGGATAGGAAATAGTAATGAAGATATAAAATAGTATTTTTAAGGAATGAAACAGAGAGCTGACCAGAGACTAGGAGACGTTGCCAAACAAGAAAGAAGACTCTAGATGATACCAGAGATGAGGAATTTGTAGAGGCACTAATCAACACAATTATACTACTTTTCTCTAGTAGTGCTCAAAATCCATCATGCAACAATAAAGAAGGTAATCAGTTGGATTGATTCAGGGTTGAGGATTTGCTGGGTGGGTATGATGCACAAAAAAAGAAGCAAGGAAAATGACTCAGTGGCAAGAACTTGGGTAAATAATGCATGATGGAGTCTAAGCGAGATGTGAAAGGAAGAGGAAACAGGAAGGGGATGACAGATTGGGAGAAAAAAAACAAAGGTCAAGGACCTCGAGATTTTAACAGGGTTGAAGGAATGGTAAAATGATTGTTAAGAGAGTTGTGAGAGCCAGAAGGATAAGAGAAAGGTTATGGTTAAGAGTAGTATACTGGAGTTTAAGATTTCAGAAGAAGTATATTTCTAGGGAGACTATATGTTGTTTTCCCACTGGTTTAAGGTTAGAAAATGGGATATGTAATACTTAAACATAAATACAGTGTTATCTCAAGATACAGTAAAATCACACTTAAAAAAAAACAAAAAATCTTTAAAAATCATGTATACAAATACCATGATCAAGAGCACAGACTTTCATGTTAAGAACAGATCTAGATTTAAGTTCTAGCCTGGTTATTTAATAACTGACCTTGAGAAATTCATTCTTTCAGAAGTTCTATTTCATTATCTGTAATATAGATACTATATTATAGGGCTACTGTAAGGTTTAAATGAGTTAATGTGAAAAATGCTAAGCACAAGGACTAAGCACAAATAAACCCTCAAAATTATTAGCTATTAGGAATTCTCTCTCCAGGTAAGATTCTTCACCTTGCCTCTCCCACTGAATATAGCTATAAAACTAAAGAGACTACACAGAGTACATGACAATGGTGAAAACTACAAAGCAAAAGTTGGAATAGATAAGAAATTTAGAACTTGAAATAACAAAGAACTCATGCCCAGACACAGCATAATCATAATCAAACTGCTGAAAAGTAAAGAAAGTAGAGGAATAAGGACAAAAAGTTTAAAAACCCATAAATTTATGGTTAATTGATTTTCTTTAAAAAGTACCACGACAGTTTAATTTGGAAAGGATCATCTTTTCAGTGAAAAGTGGCAGGACTATTGGACATACATATGCAAAGAGATTAATGTAACCCTAACCCCACTCCAGTACTCTTGCCTGGCAAATCCCATGGATGGAGGAGCCTGGTAGGCTGCAGTCCATGAGGTCACTAAGAGTCGGGCATGACTGAGCAACTTCACTTTCACTTTTCACTTTCATGCACTGGAGAAGGAAATGGCAACCCACTCCAATGTTCTTGCCTGGAGAATTCCAGGGATGGGGGAGCCTGATGGGCTGCCGTCTATGGGGTCGCACAGAGTCGGACACGACTGAAGCGACTTAGCAGTAGCTGCAACCTTACACCAGGCTTCCCAGGTGACTCAGTGGTAAAGAATCTACCTGCAATGCAGGAGATGTAGGTTCGATCCCTGGTTTGGGAATATCCCCTGGAGAAAGAAATGGCAACCCACTCTAGTATTCTTGTCTGAGAATTCCCATGCACAGAGGAGCCTGGCGGGCTACAGTCCAAGGGGTTGCAAAGAGTAGGACACAACTGAGCATACACACACACACACACACAACCTTACACCCTATGTGTAATTCAGAAATTAATTCAAAATGGTTCATAGACCTAAATGTATGAGCTAAAACTATATATCTTCTAGAAGAACACATATGAAGAAAATCTTTATGATCCTGGGTTAGAAAGAAATCTTAGTTACAAGATCAAAAAAAAAAAAAAAAAGAAAGAAAGAAATCTTAGTTACAAGATCAAAGCAGAAGTCATAAAAAAATTACACTTCATCAAAATCACAAACTCTCAAGCTTCAGAAAATGCTGTTAGGAAAGGTGGTATCAGTGAAAATGGCAGAGTTAAGAATCTCTTAAAGGAGAACACTGACAGAAACTGTCAAAATCAACTTGTTTTCAGAACTCTGAAAATTAATCAAAGGCTTGTAGTAATCTGGGAAACATTTATTGAAGAAAAATAGCTGAATATCAGTAAGAATAATAAGTTTTATAGCATTTTAACTTGCCTTTTCCTCATCCTTTTTCCCCAGGTCTGTAGTAACCTTGAAACCAACAATCCCATGTCAGAGAAAACCAGTAAAGAAGGAAAACAGAGTTGGAGTTCCTTCAAAGCCCCATTCCCAGAGAACTGTCATTACTTGATCTATCTAGTAAATCTCACAAGCATTATTCTCTTAATCTGACCTGGCTCAAAGTTCATCCAGTGCTAACAGCCTTTTTCCTGAGAACTTCTGTCAAAAACAATCAGAGACACTTGTTGAATTTTGTGGCTAGCTGAGGTGGTGGAGTTGAGACAAACAATAGGTTACCAATATGCTTAGAAGGAAATCCTAGAGAATAAAATGTCATTAGGGGCCCTGACATATTTTGAAGAATCTAAAAG